>NC_083584.1:23786429-24152679 GCF_027579695.1 Neoarius graeffei | reverse complement strand
AGCTGAGTGTGTTCGTGATATTCATTGTTGGAAACAATCTACCTTTTTAATACTGTGCATTAATCATTAGCAAATGCCACTTAACACAAGGTTAATTATACTCTTAACAGCTCCCATAGCCATTCGGAGGCTGAGATCCCTCATATGTGTAATTTGCTCATCATAATCTCCACTACAGCACATTTTAAGTGGCTGATTGATGGACAGGAAATAGAATCTGCCTATCATATTAAAACATAATATAACACTGTGAGCACGAGGGTCAGATGGACGGGAGAAGAGAGGGCTGCTTCGTCTCACACGAAAGCACGAAAGGATGTCTGCGCTTAAATGGAGCGTCTTACTGTACGTACCATCAAGGTGATGTTAGCTGATTTTAAGGATAGATCTTTTCTTTCTAGAAGATTCTTCAGATTACGATTACTAAGATTAAGATTATTAAGATTGATCATGTTGTTATTTTTGATATAAGTTATATCAGAGCTATGGAATTGTCCAGTCTGATTGGGCAGAAGGTGTTGATTAATTTTCTGTAACAGTTACTCTGACAGTACTGCTGACTACAAGGTTTATATTCATATCTTCGTTCTAATATGTTATTGTTTCCATAATAACAAATCATATACAGAGACTCTAAACATAATAATAAGCAGCTTTCTATAAATATGTCGTTGTTTAACAAGTACAGGAAATCTATAATTTTAGGAGTAATAGGAGTTTCTGTAAGGACGTTTATTTATAGTAACGAATGGAAGGAGTCTCCATTGTTAGCACTCGGGAACAGTCAGTATTTTTTTCACAATGGGAGATTCTTTAGGACACAGGACTTTGTGCTTTCTAAGTATAGCTCTAAGTAACATGACATACCATAAGCGATAAGAGGAACTAATTTGTCTCAAGATGTTCCACAACATTAAATGTAACTATAAATGGATAAAATCTACAATGTGTCATTGTTTAATTAATAAAAATATTGTGATTATTGGTAAATTACTCTGGTTTAATATGAAAAAAAAGCTTAAAATAATCAAATTTAGTTGTGACTCCATAGTGCCTCATTGATTATTTTCTTATCACAGCATGCCTCAAAGTGTTTTATGACTTTTTAAAAACTTTTTTAATCAAATAACCCTCTGATCCTTTTTAATCTCGCTGTTCTACACTTTAGAAAAAATATTGTAATGTTTTCCCTTAATACAGCCTGAGTTCATTCCTGCAATACTCTCTTCCACTAGCATTACCATCACCCACGTGGAGGGCATGACCCTTAGATTTATTCACCAGCTGCAATGACCAGGACTTTGTTTCATCTCGACTCAAAACTTCAGCTGCTTGCAATTGAAAACTATTGATTTAAAGTCAACTTACTGAGGATTTCATTTGTTTGGGAGAGTGAGAGCTGCTAATACATGGTAATATCTTCATAAAACGGGGATTTAACTCGTTCTCGGTGGGTTGGAGCCTTGTTTCGCGTGTCACTGAGACATTAACAGTATTGGTCAGTTAATTTAAAAAATATGCTCATGAAAGAAAAGCACATTGATCATCCAGAAATGTTGGCATTTGGTGTTATGGGAGTGCAGATAGCTTGTATACACTTTACAGCCAGACTAACTGGCTTTTTAAAAGCTGGATCTAAAGTCTGTCTCACTGGCATGGACCCAGAGAATGAAAAAAAAGAGAGAGAGAGAAAGAAAATCACACTCTCTGGGCCTATCCGTTTTGGCTCAGAGTTCAATGGTACATTTAGATGTTCAGCACACATATACACTGTCATGTAAATGGCTTGTCTCCTCCTGCTTGTATTTGCACCTTCCTCATTTTCATTATAAGGGGCTAAGTGGGTGGCATGGTTGTCCTCCTCCCTCTCATGCTCTCTGTCATCTTTATATTATATTTTGGGTAATAATCACTGCTATCAGGCCATCCCCCGTCTCTTTGTTTCATTTCCTGCTCATTGGCAGCCCCGTCGTCTCTGTCTGCTTATCCCTCTTGGCGGCTTTGTGTTGCGCGGGCCTTTACAATAGGGAGCCGAGGCAGAGGAGGCGTGAGGCAGGCACAGCATGTCATTAACTCTTTATTGCCGCCTTACGGTGAGCCCGACAGCAATCTGCCTCGCTGAACGCCAACACGCCGTGCTTCCCCTCTACACATAACAGTATCTATTAACCCGTCCTTCTTTTGTGCATATCAACAGGTACTTAAACTCCTTAAACTAAAGCCTTACATTTAGCTTAAAGGACAAGAGAACACCTATGTTTAGTTATCACACTGGGACTATTTCCGTTTGTTAAATAGCCACTATTTTTGATGGTGAAAAATGAGCAAATGCATAGCTGTAGTTTCAAATAGTGATAGTAGTCAGGCTGTTAAGGTGAGAAATTGTTCACTTTGTGATAGAAGCATGAAATTTGGCACACTAGCTCAAGTTGATATATATAATAGTTCTAGATACACGGGCGTTTCAAATTCGGCTTCTAAACCCTGGAATACGCATGTGCAAACTCGACCCAATATGAAAACGAGGCTAAACGAATTTTCGTTTGTTTTCAAGGTATTTTTATAAGATTGCTTACAAAAAAATGACACATTGATCAAATGTCTACCTCACAAATAGAGAATTTCTTGTTCTCAAAGATATCACGTGATTAGTCACATGACACGTCACATGACATAGGGATACAGTATTAAGTAAATAAAAACGCTGCCAGAAGAGCATTTTAGCAGTTCAAAGTTTTAGCTGTTAACAGGCTTTCATCTAAACGGGGGAACAGGGGCGCTGCGCCCTCTTACTCTCGGCGTGCGCCCCCTTACCGACTCTGTGAAAACATCCCAGCAACACTACGTGACAATGTGTCTGATCATCAAATACGTTATAATTGCTCCAAAAATATTCCAATCATAGTAGATACACTGCCAGACGGTGCAAAAACAATCCGAATTGGCGTTTTCCAGACTGAGGCGCCATGTTGTTTAGTTGTTTACTTGTCGCGGCTGCTCTCGCGAGATTTGACATGGGTTACATACAAGGTCAGCTGACTTGTAGCGCGAGATTTCTCGAGACTGAATGACCTTTCACCCACCGGCGTGGGAGCTTTTAACAGAAGTAGTTCGCGAGTTGTTTTTGTTGACACTTGGGCATTTAAAGATGTCATCCCGCGGCACAAAATGGAAGAAAGCCAAAGACTGTCTGGGGCAGAAGAAGATTAGGCCAAATAAAAAAAAAAAAAGTGTGTTTCCGGTAACCCGACCGATCGAGAATTTCCGCGTCGAAATTGCCGACCGTAAAGTTTTTATTACAAATTTCCCTCGATATTTTAGTGTAAGCAGCATTAGTTTGTCATAATTTTTTGTTTCAAGGCATTCAAGTTGTGAAAGAAATGATAAAAAGTAAAATGTTTCGCCACTTCTATCAGCCCTCCTCCATAAACTGAGCCGAGCCGCCATTTTGAATCCTCATTCAAGGCTGTAATGCAAATTGCTTCCTTTTCAGTATACAAGTGCACTTCCATGGCAGGGAAAAACACTACATTTTGCCGCCTATGTAGTCCCCTATTTATACAAATAGGAGTCATTCAGGATTCAGCCATGTTTTTGCTCGACCCAAGTTCTACAGTAGGCTAGGCTAGGCCGTCTGCTTTTAATGGAAGTAGCCTAGGACGTTATTTTCACGTTATTTCTTGATAAGGTGTTTTCACATTATTACATGAAAATATCATGAAATATCGCTTCCGTAGATCATAACTCGAACTCTTGCGATATTTTTTTTATTCGTTTAAAGATTTAAAACACTTATTTTATTATGATGTGTGGTATAAAGGATTCTGTGCCAAAATACTATTTTGTAAGATGTTTACTTGTGTTAATTTTTTCGAACAAAATTAAAAAAAAGAAAAAAAAAACCTTTCCTACCTACCGACCTTATTTTAGTATTTCATGTTACCGGAAACACACTTTTTTTTTGGCCTTACTTCTTTCTTTTTCAGTGTTGACAGACAATTTGTTACAATTTCCCTCTCAGATAGCCTCAGAATGTCCCATTGGAGCATTTTTCAAAGGCTTTGCATGGCGGGGGGGGACAACCGGCACCATCTCCCCCCCCCCTCCCCTTCGCTCCCTCGCCATGGTGAGCACCCTCATACTAAATTTTTCTAGAAAAAACCCAGTGTTAATATGGGTTCATATGATCATGTGATACCAAAATATTGAAAAAAATACCTCTCGTCATTACTGATTACAATCCCCACCACAGAAGCATAAAGAAAATTAGTTTAGTCTTGTTTTCATGTTGGGTCGATTTTGCACATACATATTCCAGGGTTTGGAAGCTGATTTTGAAACACCCGTATATCTAGAATTATTATATACATCAACTTGAGCTAGTGTGCCAAATTTCATGCTTCTATCACAAAACAAACAATTCTATGTTTTTTTTTTTTTGTTGCTTAACAGCTGGACGATATGAGTGATATATGGAACAATGTGACAGTATTTTGAGCCTATCTGTTCATTATCTACAATATGAAAACATATGAAGTAAAATGTTCATGCCTGTAATCATGTTCATGCCCATTAGGATTGATTTCTTTGTCTAGGATGCATTAAATGACCGTTTTGCTTTCAATAATATATTACTTTGTTCATTTTCATGAACGACTGAGTATTGCATTGTGCTGGGCCATTAGCTGATGATTTTGACGCCAGTGGTAGAAAATATCCATATGCGTCAAATAAAAAATAGTTTCTCACATCCTCGAGGTGAGAAGAATATATGAAAGCGTATTTGAAACATGCCCACTGTATTCTACATCATCTGGCATTTTCACCTTCTTGAGCTTGTCAAGACTGTCAACATTAAAACAAATCACCAAACAGAGAATACAGGAGGGAGAGATTTAACAGAGCGGAGCATTGATTTCTTTCTCCCGCGCTCAAGGGAACACTTTACACAAACCTAGACATTTTACAGATCTGTTTAACCACATCCGGGGCGTGCATTAAAAATAGCTCGGGTTCAAACTCACCTACAGTATGGAATTCTTTTTCGTTTCATGATTTATGGTATGTCAAAATCTGCAAGGAAGTAATTTCTGTTGCTGGTAAAGAACATTTCGTGCAGAAAAACTTTGCTTGGGGTCCATGAAGCATATAAATAAAGTCATAAAAATAGATTTGTATTTTTTTTTGTTACAGTGGTTAAAATTACAATCCAGCATTATCAAAGTTATTATGCTTATTATTAGAGTTATTAGTTGGACTGGTCACTTGAATTAAACACGTTAGTCAAAATCTCAGTGGATTAAAAACAAATACAGCTATAAATAATGCCATCTAGGACTTTATGTTGTTGTTGTTGTTGTTTTCTGGAATGCTAAGGAATAAAAAGCTCTATAGCTCCAGTAAAGAGATGAGATATTGCACACATTTAAATACAGATTCCAGTGTAATATTTAAATGGCTGGATTATTTTCATGAAATAAATATGGATTGATGAAATTTATTGAAATTTATTTGACACTTAAAGGCATACCTGGCTACAAAAAATGTTCAAAGCCCCAGACATATACATATTCAGCCATGAAAATACACACACACACACACACACACACACACACACACACACACACACACACACCAAAAAAAAAAAAAGTATCCCCAAACAACAAAACCCCACCTTCAGCATAAAGGTGTGTGGCTCTCTTGTGAACAACAGGAGGAGGACTTTGGTGAGAACACCATATTTTGGCATTTTACATGTGTAAATTGTCTGTCCCATCTCCCCTATCTCCAGGGAACATGGGACAGGTGGCCATCATATCCATAACAGATGCTGAAGAGAAACACTGCTGATGAGATCTTCTGGCTATTGAGAGAAAAGGAACGTGAAAATGAAGTCAGCATTTTTGTTCGTAATCATGCCCAGGGCTGCCATGTTGGCGTGCTTGTAAAACTCTTGCTCCCTGGTGACAAGGAGGGACAAAAAAAAAATTTGGCATTCAGCAGACGCATATTTCTTTAGCCATTTTTGTGTGGATTTGGCTTTGTGCATTAACATATGAGAGCATGGAAGTCGCAGTGAATAGATCATTTAAAGCATAAGCTGTCTCTTTTGTCTGAACAGGAAGCAAACAACAATGCAAAGAACAATGGCAGAAAATAGTTCTGTCTTTCCTGAGAAAAAGGATTGTGGGACTCGAACGCATTTCTATAGCAACACATAAATCTGCGTGTTAAAGTCTTATTTTTCCGTTAAAGAGCCATGCTTAATCATCGAATATAAAGCGCTAATTTTAAAGGTAAAATAGATGCTAGCAATGCTCCCCCTATTCAGCAGTAAGGATTTGTTTTTGACTCAATGTCTGAATTACACAATAGAGAACAAAGTGATACATAATACATAATATTGCCCTATAGGACAGAATGCACTCAAAACTGCATGCTACCATTTATGCTAATAAGGAGCTAGAATATAAATATTAGCATGTTAGCGATGTGTTTGTTATCTTGGAATTAACTCCAACTAAGTAACTCAGACTACTTTTGCTGTTTCTTCCCATGTTTTTTTTTTTCCTCCTTGTACCTCACTTTATTTGTTTGCCAGCTGTATTATAACACAGCCTAGTGCGCATGGACGAATTAGAGTGTCTAGGTTGGCGTTCCTGTGCTATGCGGGCAAGGTGATGAATATTAGTGTCTACTCTGCTGTTAAGTTTGAATTAATCATCCTGTGGATGCTGCGGTCCAGCAACACAACCACCAAAGACAATTTATATTGCACAAGTGCAACACAGCACCAGCTATTGTTCTCAAATATCTGTTTGCCTGTTCCTTTTATTGGTGAGATAAAAGAAAATGGAGAAATGAAGGGAAGATGAATACAGATGGACACGAAGGATGAATACACTATAGACACGTATCATATTTCACGAATTCAGGGGATTGTTTTAGCTGAAATTGAGATCAGGAACCTTCTGGCCACCAACGTCCCATTTGGAGGCGTAATGATGACGACAAAGTACTAACTCCTGTTCTTACACTTCCCATTGCCCTCCCTTTAGGCTTGCTTAATGTTCTCTTAACGTTTTCCTCTCCTTCCAAGTGAATCCTAGTGATAGATTCAAGTGAATCCTAGTGTGCCTGGGCCACAGAAAGCGCTAATCTGTCCCAAACACATCAGCTCACCTTTATCAAAGCAAGCACAGGTATATCTCGGTTGCCATGGCTCATTACTTCAGTGCAGCATGCTTGAAATGTTTGAGCTTCTCTACTCGATTTCCCCCCTGCCATCGTCCCGCTGCTCAGCTAACTTTGTAGCATTCAGGGTAAAGGAGACAATCGAGCAGCAGCTATTAGCCTCTAGCGGTAGAAGAATGGGTGTGGGGTGAGTGATGGATGATGCTACGGCTGCTGCGGTTGAGGGCAGGTGATCAGCGCTAACAAGGGAGCCATCAGTGACTGCTTTGACGGATGAGGGCCAGGCTGCTAATATTGACATGCGATTGACAGTGAGCAAGACGATTAGCGCTGCTGAAAGCCCTTCCAAAACACTCCCCCCTCCTTTTCTGAGGCTGACCGCTGGATGACACCAGCTAACTGTATTGAACGAGGGATCAGAGCCCAAGACTATACAGAATTTTTACTGGATGAAGATTAAGCGGAGTTGCTCTGTGCAACAATAAACTATGTCACTTCATTCTCTGCTAACCTCAACAATTTGCATACTTGGACTTTTACATTTTGCATGTAGCTCAATATCTTTAGTATCCATCTCCTTGGTGTTAAAAGCGAGATTTCAGTAAACCTGTTCACACACAGTTATCCTACATCCACTGATCACCATATAGAGGCAGAACGTCATCCGTTCTCATACGCATCCATCATCCATCCATGCAGATCTACTATCTCTGTGAAGTTTCAGACAGTAAAAATGTTGAGATAATAAAGGTCCAAAACTTCTAATAACACTCAGCCCATCCGTACTGAGAAGTACTTGGCCGGCAGACACAGGGATCCATAATAAATCTTGCGGTGCTGGTGTGCTGTTCAGTGGAAGCCAGCTCACCTTGTTAGGAGCTAACAAACAGCCTTGGGCCTCCTGGTTAGCTTCATGGGTCTATTACTCTTCTGATGAAGAGCCTGTGTCTGATATCAACACAACAGCAAGGCGAGCCACTCCGTCTTATCCCAGGGAGAGAGCTTTTTACTCTGACAAGACCATGTCAAAATATATATATATATATATATATATATATATATATATATATATACACACACACACACACACAGTATATATATATATATATATATATATATATATATATATATATATATATATATATAAAATTTCAGGTGCATTTCAGGTGTTGACTCTGTTAGTCATCGTCAACTCTGTTATCGTTAAACTGGGCAATCCATCAACAGAATTGGTGACCACAGAGTTGACATTTCCCACCATTTTGTGTTTTAACTCCACATGCTAACCTCAAACTAGCTACCACATGGCATATATAAAAACAGAATTGTATGGATTTTAATCATGTTATTGTTTCTAAAAAATGAGCAAGAGATTCACTCCAATATCACAATAACAGATTTGACGAATAATTAATCTACTGTTGGTGTATCCCCAACATTTTGTTCAAATTAATGAGAGAAGAAACATAACATACCTCACTGCCTTAATGAAGTTTCCTGCCAGAGGAAGTGACATCTCTTGGTGCAGGTGTCATGCGTATTATTAAAAGTCTTTGTGGATTTTATGCAGTTTTATAACAGAGTTAACAGAGTTGACAAGAACACTGGGATGGATGTTACTGAAATTTCACATAATACAGAAAATAGACTTTCTGTGCAATTGATTTTATAACAGTTAATAGAATAAGCCTCAAAAAACAGATCGTTAGACTGAATCACTTCATGTTTATTCAAGTTGAATGTATGAATCAGTAGTTGAAGACAACCAATAATGTGGGGGAAGGGGTAGGAGTCATTTAGTTCATGTTTTATGGATAAATTGGGTCAAAAACGTATGTCAAGCATTGCTGTTGGTGAAATTATTTACACCAATTATTTATAATGTAAAAAATAACATTATTATTCCAAACTGATTCAATCAAGATTTCTTTTGTGGAAAATAACAAAAGGTTTATCTCGGAGATATGAAATGTACCATGAATTCTAGAATGACCCATACACATACATACATACATACATACATACTGGTACATATATATATATATATACACACACACACACACACACATATATATATATATATATATATACACACACACACACACACACACACACACACATATATATATATATATATATATATATATATATATATATATATATATATATATATATTCTTTTTTAAATTCATTATAACATGTCTTCAAGACTTTTATGAGGTTGTTGTAGACACTCACTGTCCTCACTATGAAACAATAAAGATCTGTGAAGTTTGTGGATTCCACAGGAAATATGAACTGCCATTGAGATGTTGTAAATAAGAATGAAGCATCTATTCTCTAAGATGTCCAAATTTAAGACGACAGGCTATATTTAATTCTTCAAATTCTGAGAATGATAGTGTTACAATTCAAGTTACTTGCTATTCAATTCAACTTAATTTTATTTGTATAGCAATTTTAACAATAGACAACATCAAAAAGCAGCTTTACACAAATCCAGATGCAGATATCGATCCCTAATGAGCAACCAGAGGTGATAGTGGCAAGGAAAAACTCCCGGAGAAGACATGAGGAAGAAATGTTGAGAGGAACCAGACTCTAAAAGAAACCCGTCACACTTTTCTGTGTGACACTGGATAGTGGGATTATAAATCGTTATAGTATACAGATGTAGAAAAGTAAAGACAAACAGTAGGCTTACTAGGACATTCAGTATGAGTATAGTGTAAACAAGGATCTTGGATGTGTACAGGACATTCTTTATGATTACAGCAGCAGGTCTTAGGTGCAAAAATCCAGAAAATAGTATTACAGAAATATAAAAATACATGTAGATCTCTTATGTGCAAAGCAAAAGGAGCAGTAGGAAAGAGAAACTTCTTGAGATGGCATAACAGATTCACAGCACAAGATAAGATTGATACCAAAATTTTGCTTTACAAGTCCAGTGTATATGCGCACAGTTAAGACTAGCCTTGAAATAAAAAGCATTTTTCTTTAAAGTAGTGTGAAACTGTATTATTATTATTATTATTATTATTATTATTATTATTATTATTATTATTAGCCCTGTGATGACCTGGCGACTTGTCCAGGGTGTACCCCGCCTTTCGCCCGTAGTCAGCTGGGATAGGCTCCAGCTTGCCTGCGACCCTGTAGAACAGGATAAAGCGGCTAGAGATAATGAGATGAGATTATTATTATTATTATTATTATTATTATTATTATTATTATTATTTCAAGCTATAATTTATATTTCAGTCAAATTGTAGTGCCAGAGCTCAGCATAAATGGAATTGGCTGCACTTCCACACAATTTAATCACTGCCACTGTGTATGTAAATATTTGATATTTCCTCAAAAATAGTAACTTCAGGGGTCCTTCACGCATATGTGCTTTAATTTGTTTTCAGAAATGTCTTTAACCAGCCACTTGTGTTAATGTTGTCTTTTATAGAAAACCTGTGTGCTCATCGTTGTTCAAGTTTGCTTACATTTATCTAATATGTACCTGACAGGTGATTCAACAATTCCAGGGACATTTGTGTACCACAAATACAGTGAAGATAAAAAGTATACACACCCCTGGTAAAATTGCAGGATTTGGTGATTCAAAAAAATGAAACCAAGATAAATCATGTCAGATTTTCTCCACCTGTTAATACACCTGTGATACAGCTGCCAACAAAATTCAAGTGAAAAATTAAATGTATACAATACAATAACCTGGCTGTAAAACTTCTACAGCGCTTAAAAAGAAAAAAAAATGCATGCTTCATTAATGCATGAAACATCTTTTTCCCTGAATTATCTGTTACAGGTTACAATATTAATATTGTAGCATACTGTATATTTTATTTCCACACCATTCACACATTCACCTGCACAAAAGATCTGGAATATTCCATAAGTCCCATGTTAAACAGGAAGTCATATCATCCAAATTTCCTGAAAATCATGGGAAGAAAATGATTATTTTTTCTTTATTTTCAATAGTACAGGGTTAGTCAAAATTATGTTAACACTAATGGATTATTTTTCTCCTGAATGTGTGGTGCGCCATGACTGCTGCTGGTGTAATTGGGGCCTACTTTTTTGACACCCCAACAGTGACGTCAGATGTCTACTTATAGATGGTGCAGCAGTACGCCATTGATGAACTTCCACTACAGATCCGATTGGTGGAGTATTTCCAACAGGATGATGCACCGCTGCATTTTGGCTCTACTGTTCATGCTTATCTTGACCACACATTTCCAGGTCGATGGATAGGTCGTGGTGGACCATTGCCTTGGCCTCTACACGCCCCTGATTTGACACCCTGTGATTTCTGGTTATGGGGTATGGTGAAGGAGCGTGTGTATAGCAGGAAAGTTCATGATATCAATGACCTTAAGGAGAGAATAAGAACTGTGGTATCATCTATTCCCCTGAAATGTGTGTCCAGGCTTTAAATGGTACTGTTGCTCGCTGGTTTTTGTGTGTTGAACACAATGGTGAACAGGTTGAGCCCGTCCTGTAAATCATCTTGCACATATGAAGTATGTTTTGTGAATAAATGGTTTCTACCATTTAAGTGTTAACATAATTTTGACTAACCCTGTATTTTCAGTGCAGTGTTGATTGCCGAAGTCACTTTGAGCATACAAACATGTTACCCAATTTGTAGACTGAAATTAAATTGTTTCAAATAATAAATCATATTTTAAGTGCATTATTTGAAACCGCTAACATCATCATGGCATGAGCATGGATGCTATTTAAACACATGTACCATATTTGGTAAACTGTGAGCTGGCCTAGTGGTCTGCCTTTCGCTCGGGAGATTGTGAGTTCTACTCGCACTTAGGTCATACCAAAGACCATCATAAAAATGGTGCCTACTGCTGATTGGAAAGGCACGCTGCAATACAGATTCGAGTGGGGAGTCAAACTCTTATGGTTACCAGAGGACTAGCCCCTTACTGTAACCTTAGCTGTATAGGTGAGAGGCTGAGGGCTACAGAAAAGAAGATTGGTGCCACCCAATGTGCCTTAAGGGCCTGGTTAGTACTGGGATGGGAGACTGCCTGGGAAGACCAGGGCATGTGGGAAGGAATTTAGACCATATTTGGTAATTCAATGGAAAAAATCCTCAACCCAGTTCCTGTCAACAGGAAAACAGCACTGTTTGAATGAACAACAAATTCCCTGGGTGCTGTAGGATAGCTGCCCACTTCTCTGGGTATGTGTGTGTTCACTGCTTCAGATGGGTTAAATTCAGATGTGTACATCTGAATTTATGGTCTAATGCCCTGTGCCCTGGTCTTCCCAGGCAGTCTCCCATCCCAGTACTAACCAGGCCTTTAAGGCACATTGGGTGGCGCCAATCTCCGTTTCTGTAGCCCTCAGCCTCTCACCTATACAGCTAGGGTTACAGTAAGGGGCTAGTCCTCTGGTAACCATAGGAGTTTGCATGTTCTCTCCATGTCTGTGTGGGTTTCCTTCAGGTGCTCCGGTTTCCCCCACAGTCCAAAGACATGCAGTTAGGTTAACGTGGGGCGGCCTTGGGCTGAAGTGCCCTTGAGCAAGGTACTTAACCTCTGATTGCTCCCCGGGCACTCTAGTGTGGCTGCCCACTGCTCTGGGTGAGTGTGCGTGTGTTCACTGCTTCAGATGGGTTAAATGCAGAGGATACATTTCACTGTGCTTGAAGTGTGCATGTGACAAATAAAGGTTTCTTCTTCTTCTTCTTCTTCTTCTTCTTCTACATGAGACAAATAAAGGCTTCTTCTTAAAAATATAGCCATTGTAGGTAAAGTGAGAGATTGTTGTTTGAGATGTAGAAAAAAATCCATACATCATCTATACCACTTATCCATTAGGGTCACAAGGGAACCTGGAGCCAATCCCAGCTGACTTCAGGTGAGACCCTGAGTAGGTCGCCAATCTGTTGCAGGGCTAACACAGAGACAAACAACCACTCACATACACACCTCTGGGCAATTCAGAGTAGCCAGTTGATCTAATCTACATGTCGTTGGACTGTCTGAGGAAACTGGAGAACCCGGAGGAAACACACCTCTGGGCAATTCAGAGTAGCCAGTTGATCTAATCTACATGTCGTTGGACTGTCTGAGGAAACTGGAGAACCCGGAGGAAACACACCTCTGGGCAATTCAGAGTAGCCAGTTGATCTAATCTACATGTCGTTGGACTGTCTGAGGAAACTGGAGAACCCGGAGGAAACCCACACAGGCACAACATGCAAACTCCACACAGAAAGTCCCCAGTCAGCTGCAAGGCTCAAACCCAGAACCTTCGTGTTGTGAGGTACCAATGCTAACCACTGCACCACCATGCCACCCTATAGACAAAAAGATTTTCAAAATGGCACTGCAGTTCTGGAATCACCATGACCACTTGCCAGACGCTGGACACCATTTTGTTGTAACATTGCTCTTTATAGAACTGACGCCATGTTGTTGGCTAGTGAATCAGGATAAAGTCTTTAGCCTTGAACCATTGTGCCACATAATGAGATCCTCTGGTTGTATTCGTCTTTCTTAGTTTGGGACAGACACAAAGACTTGAAAGCAGTTTTTGAAAATGCCAGACACAGACATTTTGGGTGCGGATCGATTATATAAAATCGGTGCCTTAAAGACTGTGAACTTGAGCTTGGCTGTGTGGGGGGAAAGGAGAAAAGAAACCTTTGTCAGTATTGTCTTTTCAGGAAAAAACAAACAAACATTGAATTGTCCCTAATCGCATGTAATGAGAGGGTGCTTTTTAAATATGGCTGTAATAATTTCTAAATAATTTAATCAAAATGTCACTAGAAAATGTAACATTTCTTAAATGTGGGCTATAAAAGAGAAAAGAGAAAAGAGAGAAGGTCTGTGGTTAGCTGAAAGTCCTATCATTTCCTTCACAAACCATCGATGACCTGAATTAAGTGTGATTTAACATAGACGAGTACAAAAATTACGCCCAGTCATTCATATTCATTAAATTCAACTGTAACTGAACTCTGCTGTTAAGTAAGATCCATGGGTCAATACTGTCTGCACTGCTTATTGACTGGCCTTCCATAAGCAGATTGGGAGCGATTTTTGTTTGTACTGTGCTTCTCTCTAAAGACACTAATTGGGATGTTAGCAGGCTGACAGTGTGTTACTGAGTGGGTGATAAGACGTGAAGAATATAATATCACCTAGGTGTAAAAATAGAGATATAAAGAAAGAGAGGGAACGAGCCAAAGAAGAGAGGAAGGAAAAAAAACAGACAGATGGAGGCTAATGGCACTCCCAAGGAAATGGAGTCCCATAAATTCAGTTCAGTGTGATTTCTACTCAGGCATTGTTATGAAACACAGTTTGCAGAAAGAGGTGGGAGGATGAAGTAAAGGGAAAAAAACGACACAGAAATCAAAGATATCCATCAAATTAACACATCAATGACTTGACTGTAATCTCGCAAGCTCTCGGCATGGCAAACACTTGCTCCGCCACCGACGGGTGATTTATCAATGCAAAGCTAATAGCATCAATATGAATCTAACTAAAAATCAATATTTCATTACTAAATTGTTGGAGGGAATGAAGAGGGATGAGAGGGCCTGGATGGTTCTCCTGGGTAGGAGCATCTGGAGTTCAATGTGACAAGATGAGTGATGCGTGACTCTGGGGCGCTGGGAGAGGACACCGAGAGGACAGGACTGAGTTGGAGAATGAGCACACTGTTACTTTTCTCACACTTACCCTTACACACACACACACACACACACACACACACACACACACACACACACACACACACTTTTTCATCTTGCTGTTTCATGATCATTCATTTCTCACCATCTTTTTTTTTTTGCTGTTGTTTCATGTTTTCTCCAAAAAAGTAATAGCACCCTCAGACTGATTTACACCAAATACAACATCTTAGTCTCTTTATAAAAAGAATGAACAGGCAATACTTATATAATTTTGTCAGGTTCAGGAAGTCTTCAAAGAAGTCTTTTGCTCACTTTTCAAACATCTACTTTTGACTTCTTTTACTTTCTCCATTTCTCACACACACACACACACACACACACACACACACACACACACACACACACACACACACACACACACACACACACGCCTTTCGAGCACAGAGCTTTGTATCCCCCTTGACACTTCCATCTGAGGCGTAGCATCACCCGCATCAGCATTCCGATGCTCTTCAAACACCAAAGATTTAGACTATTTACTGTTTAAACGCTCACTGTATTTATTTATTTGATTATTTTTAATATGGAATCTGCAAGAGTGCTTTAGACATGCACGGATTGATGTGCTTATGCTTTTAAAGCCTTTGGGCAAACCCTCAGGGTTTCAAAACGAACAGATTTTCGAGTGATTCTGGAGAAAAAAAATAAAACAACATTTGATCTGAGAAGAAACAGCAGCCTCACTAATGATGCAGTGCGAGTGTTAACTTCTAGAGAAGAGGAAGAGGAGAGAGAGAGCAAGGGAGAGAGGGAGAGAAAAATCCCAGAGGTGAGATCTGTGCCAGCGATTTGTTTGCTCTTCCTTCAGGGCTTCAAGGACCAGTTTATTTTTCCTGATATATTGCCATCTTATTAATTCTTCTCTTTTAAGGTCATGTTTGTAATAAGATCTCCAAAATAAATGTCCCTAAATAGGGATGAATATTGCATTTTTGGGGGAGGTTGGAATTCTGAGAGACAGCTGTAGCGAGGCTTTGAGAAGCAGGGATGTGATGTTGAGTTCTCCCAGTTGAGATGTTAGCGCTGTGGAGCTGTGATCAGGACCGCAGCACAGAGCCGCCAGCAGAGATGAGCCAAACCCCAGGCCAGCTTCTGTAATTATTAGCTGCAAAGCACCTCAGCTTGAGCGCTATTAGAGCAGATTAAAAAAAAAAGTAAGGAATGGAAACGCACCGGTTATAATTATCAATGGGACAAAAGCAGGTGTTTAGAAAGTGAATTAACAGAGGAATACAGAGGTGCTGAGAAGAAATCAAAGAATGATACGCACCAGCACGAAAGAAGGGGGAGTGAGGAGAACCCTTCATTAAAAATCTGCAAATTTGTTATTGGACTTTGGGTTCATTTTTGGAGTGTTTTATGCCGCTTTCCATTTAACACACGATTAAATCGCATGAAAGAAGGGTGGATCTGTTAAAGAAGCATTGTCAAGGGAGCTCGCCTCGCTCCCACAGCAGATGTTTGTTCGTAGGCAGAGCCCAGAGAAGTGTGGCCATTTCCCCAGGAGAGAAAAGTGTTGAGGTTTTTGGGTGTTAAAAAAAAGCAAACAACACTCTTGTCATGCTGGATAGTATTCTTATCTTTCTTTCTTGCTTTACATACAGTTTAATGCAAACGTCTGCATCCTGAGCTAAAAATTTAAACTTCTCACATTTCTTAGCATCAAAAGGCACATATACATTACTTAATCAACACATACACCAACTTTCAAGACCATACCACTCATAGTTTTCAAGTTCTTCTCTGGAAACAAAACCTACCCCTAAGACTAACCTGAGAGACTAAGTCTGAAATTGTTTCCATGGAAACATGAAACATTAAAATTTCTCAAATTTCCTACTATGAAAAGGCACATCTACATCACCTTGTTAACATGTATACCAAGTTTCAAATCCATATCATGAATAGTTTTGGATATATGCTCCGGAAACAAAACATTGCTCTTAGAAACTAAGTCAAAATCTATTTTTTATGTAAAAATTTGAAAAAGGCTTTTTTTAAAAAATACAAAATAGCAAAAGGCACCAGTTCATCTCATCTCATCTCATCTCATCTCATCTCATCTCATCTCATCTCATCTCATTATCTGTAGCCGCTTTATCCTGTTCTACAGGGTCGCAGGCAAGCTGGAGCCTATCCCAGCTGACTACGGGCGAAAGGCGGGGTACACCCTGGACAAGTCGCCAGGTCATCACAGGGCTGACACATAGACACAGACAACCATTCACACCCACATTCACACCTACGGTCAATTTAGAGCCACCAGTTAACCTAACCTGCATGTCTTTGGACTGTGGGGGAAACCGGAGCACCAGGAGGAAACCCACGCAGACACGGGGAGAACATGCAAACTCTGCACAGAAAGGCCCTCGCCGGCCACGGGGCTCGAACCCAGACCTTCTTGCTGTGAGGCGACAGCGCTAACCACTACACCACCGTGCCGCTCGCACCAGTTCATATGTTGCTTTAATATGTATACAAAGTTTCATGAATATATCTTCAGTAGTTTTAAAGATACAGTATGGCCCGGAAATGAAAACGTGACCGGATGTACAGCCGGATGGACGGAACCCATTTCTATATCCCCTGCCAATCTTTGTTTGGGCTGGGGATAATTAAGCAAATCTGGGTAGAAGTTATATGCACCCTAGGTACCCCACCTTCATGCCAGAAAGAATAAAAATCGGTGAAGAATTGAGGGAGAAGAAGCGATTTGTGTGGAAACTGCTCGTCAGGGCTTAATTACAACATATCTTCATTAATAATTGCAATTATGCAAATTTGGGTAGAAGCTATATGCATCCCAGGCAGACCTACTTTCCTGCCAAAAAGAATAAAAATCGGTGAAGAATTGAGAGAGAAAAAGTGATTTTAATGAAATGTGGATGATGCCGGACGGACGATAGACAACACATGATGGCATAAACTTATCGCCTGTTGGCCTGATGAGCTAATAATGGTGTATCCAATAATGAGACAACTCTCCAAAATATACCCTCTGCTAAATAAATAAATTAAGTAATTTATATATATATATATATATATATATATATATATATATATATATAATTTCATCTCATTATCTCTCGCCGCTTTATCCTGTTCTACAGGGTCGCAGGCAAGCTGGAGCCTATCCCAGCTGACTACGGGCGAAAGGCGGGGTACACCCTGGACAAGTCGCCAGGTGGTACCACCTAATATACCACTTTATTTATTTATTTACCTTCGTAAAGTATGTACTGTATCTTTTATCAAGAAAGCTGTGTGCATTGTACATGTAAAGCTTTACTATGAAGGGTCCAATTACTGCATGTGTCTTCAATCTTTTTTTCAAGTAACAAGTAAAAGTACAGTTTTCGTCCACAGAGAAATAGTGGAAAAGAAGATGCAAACAGGCTCACTGGTGTTTTGAGTTTCACTATTAATTACATTTTATTTGTACTGAGCACTATAAACAATAAATGTTAGACAATAGACACAAAGCAGCTTTATAGAAATCTGTCTGAAAACACAGATCTCTATTAATATCTTAACATGCACTATTCTCCATTCTGTTTCTTGTGATAATGAAGGAACATCTGTCACACTTACAGTAAAATATCTTGTCTGTATAAATGAAGTCTCTTTAATGTCCTCAGACTAAAAGATGCATGTGGTTGGTTTGGAAATAACCAGGAACTGATTGATCTATTTATGTATACACACAGACAAAATAAGAACAAGTCGCTCAACCCAAACAACAGAATGGAAGAAGACAGCAAGTAAACATGATGCTTGATGTGAACATGTATTAGATCCATCGACAGAATGACACCAGTTTCCTGAGCGAATGAAAAGAAAGCACCTTGACCCTAGAGATCATGGGGAGCAGCAGGCTAGGAGAAGCCGTCTGTGCCTATAGGCCTCAGTGTGCCCTTGTGTGGCAGGTGAACAGACAAGGGCCTCACCCTCATGCTGTAGGAGCCCCACTTTACATTCCCTCCAGGGGCATGGCTGCCCTGATGGATGCCCACTTGTGCAGCCCACCATCATGGACGCACCTGCCTGGGTGTAAACACCACAACAAGGGTCAATGGCGAGTCTGATGGGGGTAGGACCCCTGGCTTTCCGGGGGCCTCTGGCTCCAGTTGGGCTCATGCACGGATGTCTCCGTCAACTAAACAACTCCAGGTCTCTTGACAACACCATACGCAGTCCCCTCTTGTCCGTTCTCTATATCCGTTTTAACTGGCATGTCGAGAGTCAAAGGGCATTGAGCAGCAGACCGTCTGAACAAAGAGAGGACTGGTACCCGCACACTGGTGCATCCACCAGAGCAACATGCTCTTCTCAAACGGGTCCCGACCTACGGCTCCGGGGCAAACGGCCTATGCGGAAGTTATTCATGTCAAGTCTCCGCCATGTCCACTCTCGTGTAAAGAGTTGCGACTTGTTTACCAAAGCCCTAACAGTGCTTGCTACAGCGTGCTTTAATTACATTATGCACTTTACATTAGCAAGTTTGTGTTGTGCATCTCATGTAACAGACAGCATGTAGAGTTACATTAGTGGTGCCTAGAGAGCTTCTGATCTATTCATCATACTGTCCTGGAGTGGATTTTTTTGAATGTTTCAAAAGTTAAACAGGACAATGATTTACAGGACTTAAGCCTAATCAATTCATTCTGTCACAGGTGAAATGCCCGTGATCCTCCTGATGTCATGATTCATGTTATCAGAATAGAGAAGAGTGCTTACACACACAAAGTTGTTAAATGTTTCAATGACCAAAGAAAAATAGATTAATAATAAAAAAATGAAGGTTTGTTTAGGTTCGTGTTGAAATGGCGCAAGTGAGTTTTACCCTCAGTGACGAAACAGATACTAATGGATGGATGATGCAGATAATCAAAGTGAAAACTCATTGTTTATTCATTGATTTGAAGCCTAACACTGGACATGCACACACACACACACACACACACACACACACACTTGGGGCAATTAGTCGCGAATTCAAACTACTGGCATGTTTCTGGGATATGGTTCTCAGGAAACAGGAGAATGCCAAACCTAAAAGGACATGGAGAGAAACCCAGAGGAAACCAGCGACCCTGGAGTTGTGAGGCAGCACTATTTTACCACCCTGATACCTCAGTGCATAAGTGAACTTACCGTATAATTCTTTAAAATTGGTAGTAATGTTGTTATTCCATTAGTAGATTAGGTTGTGAATGTAGAGGTGGGTGGGGCATCTCTCAGTGGAACGTCTGCCCGACTTTAACATACTTTATTGCTGGTTGAGACACCATCCATCCATCCGTCCATTATCTGTAGCCGCTTATACTGTTCTATAGGGTCGCAGACAAGCTGGAGCCTATCGCAGCTGACTATGGGTGAGAGGGTGTGCAGGGCTGACACATAGAGACAAACAACCATTCACACTCTCATTCACACCTACAGTCAATTTAGAGCCACCAATTAGCCCAACCTGCATGTCTTTGGACTGTGGGGGAAATCGGTGCACCCGGAGGAAACCCATGCAGACACGGGGAGAACATGCAAACTCCACACAGAAAGGCCCTCGCCCGCCACTGGGCTCGAACCTAGGACCTTCTTGCTGTGAGGTGACAGTGCTAACCACTACACCACCGTGCCACCCTGGTTGAGACACGTTTTAAAAAAAAAAAACTTTAGGAGAACTGATGTTTTCACAACGATAGTAGAAAAATCTCATCTCATTATCTGTAGCCACTTTATCCTGTTCTACAGGGTCGCAGGCAAGCTGGATCCTATCCCAGCTGACTACGGGCGAAAGGCGGGGTACACCCTGGACAAGTCGCCAGGTCATCACAGGGCTGACACATAGACACAGACAACCATTCACACCTACGGTCAATTTAGAGTCACCAGTTAACCTAACCTGCATGTCTTTGGGGGAAACCGGAGCACACCCACAGGGACACGGGGAGAACATGCAAACTCCGCATAGAAAGGCCCTCGCCAGCCACGGGGCTCGAACCCAGGACCCTCTTGCTGTGAGGCGACAGTGCTAACCACTACACCACCGTGCCAGCCTGGTTGAGACACGTTTTAAAAAACAAACAAACAAACAAACAAAAACTTTAGAACTGATGTTTTCACAACGATAGTAGAAAAATGTAAAAAAAAAAGGTGTCTTCCCAGGCCAACACAGATTAAGGTTGTACCAATACTACTGAGTGTTCAGACTACAACAAGACAAAGTTATCCAGAAATATTAAAAAAGGTAGGATTAAGGGAGGAATTTTTTTTTTCAAAAAAGATGTAGGATTTTTTAAAAGGTATTAGGATTTAGGATTTAAAGCTATTTAGGATTTAAAGTATTTTAGGATTTTAAAAAAGGTAGGATTTTTTCAAAAGGAGAAAGAAATCACTTTGGGAAATCTACTGTTTTCACAATGATAATAGAAAAAATGCAAAAAAAAAAATTTACCATGCGTCTTCCCAGGCCAGCATGGATTAAGGTTGTACCAATATTACTGAGTGTTCCAATTACAATGAGACAAAGTTTAACAGATTAACTTTGTTCATCTTTATCCAGAAATCTTAAAAACGTAGGATTAAGATAGGATTTTTTTTTAAAAAGGTAGGATTAAAAAAAAAAAGGTATTAGGATTTAGGATTTAAAGGTATTTAGGATTTTTAAAAAGGTAGGTTTTTTTCAAAAGAAAAAAAAACATTTCACTTTAGGAAATCTGACGTTTTCATAACGATAGTAGAAAAATGTAAAAAAATAATAATAATAATAATAAAAAATAAACCATGCATCTTCGCAGGCCAACATGGATTAAGGCTGTACCAATACTTTATTCATCTTTATCCAGAAATCTTAAAAAAAAGGTAGGATTAAGGTAGGATTTTTTTTCACAAAAAAAAGGTATGATTTTAAAAAAATGTCACTTTAGGAAATCTGATGTTTTCACTACAATAGTAGAAAAAAAATAATAAAATACCATGCGTCTTCGCAGGCCAACATGGATTAAGGTTGTACCAATACTACCGAGTGTTCAAAGTACGATGAAACAAAGTTTAACAGCTTAACTTTGTTCATCTTTATTCAGAAATCTTAAAAACAACCAACAACAACTAGGATTATATCAGGACTGAAGAACCCAAATACACCCTGGCAGTTCTGATTAAAAAAAAGTATGATCAGGAAAACTTGGTGGAGCAGAATGTGGTATCAAAAAGTATTATTTTTCTTGTTGTTGTTATCAGTTGAGCTGTCCGTCGTCTTGTTACAGTGCGTCTTTTGGCATCGCACATTTTCCTCGGCGTGGAGCGGACAAAAGGAGAAGAGAGGAGGCGAGAGGACGAGGGAGGGAGAGAAAGCGCGAGAGGGAAAAGCGTCCTCGAGCACAATCGATCTTTGTTGAACAAACTCCGAGCAGATGGCGTTGTGTGTTTGTGACACATTGCCTCCCACACTGCTGATTGACTCACTGTTTGTCACGATCGTGATAGATTACCCTGCGCAAGAGATACTGTACAACAAACAGCAAACAACTAAATATAAACAAGTGAGGATGTGATCTTCTATGCCACTGCATACATGTGATTTCTGGACTGTTATATTGATTGGGGGGGGGATCATATCATTCAGTCTGGAAAAAAAATGACAAGCCAACAGTTCTTTCGCATCAAGCTCATTCAATGCTCAAAGCACTCCCACTCAAGTACATTTTACCTAGCAGCTAAAGAACATTTTGTTTACTCCCCCATGACAAATCTCGATCTTAAAAGGTCTTGTCGTTGTTATACTAGATATACTTTTAGAAATGGGGATAATTCGAGCTTAACCTGAATGAGTGTACTAGTCCGCAGAGACAGAGAGAGGAGAGATAGGAGGGCTCTATCACTGATGAGTATCAGCTATTAGCAGCTCTTAGCTGGATATTCCCCCGAGCTTTAGTGCTGTGTGGCAGTTCTTGCTCCTTATCACGTCTGTCCACCTGTCACACTTGGCCCTCCATCTAGTTCCTACTGTATAGTCACTGCTACACTTCTGTGTTCAAACACAAGCATGTGCACATCTATTAACTACATTATTATTATTATTATTATTATTATTATTATTATTAGTAGTAGTAGTACCTCCGCCAAGGTTGGAGGAGGTTATGTTTTTGTCTCCATTTGTTTGTTTGTTTGTTTGTTTGTTTATTTGTTCCCAATATATTTCAAAAAGTAGCAAACAGATTTTGATAAAATTTTGAGGAAAGCTGAGCCACGGGCCAAGGAACAATTGATTAGATTTTGAGGCGAATCCAAATATGTAGCTTGGCAGAGGTATGCACTATACCGAGTGCCCTTCTATTTATTATTAATATTATTATTATTAACTCATCTGGCTGGTAGGCGATGAGTTTACTCCATCATGTGTTGTCCGCCTTCCATCATCTGTCTGGCATCGTCCACATTTCATGAAAATCATTTCTTCTGTCTTAATTCTTCACTGATTTTTATTCTTTTTTCTATATGACTGTGGTGCATATAGCTTCTACCCAAGTCTGCATAATTGCAATGAATAATGAAGATATAGAGTAATTAAGCCCTAATGAGCAGTTTCCACACAAATCGTTTCTTCTCCCTCAATTCTTCATCGAATTTGATTCTTTCTGGCATGAAGGTAGGGGTACCTAGGGTGTATATAACTTCTACCCAGATTTGCTTAATTAAATTATTAATGAAGTTATTAAGCCTTTAATTAAGCCTTTATGAGCAGTTAAACAAAAATCACTTCTTCTTGGTCAGTTCCTCGCCGTTTTGGATTCTTTCTGGCAAATAGTTCAGTATTCCTAGGGTGTATATAGCTTCTATATATAGCTTGTATATAGTGTATATAGCTTGCAAACTTTAGATCATTCCTTCTGGACTAGCCGGGGCCAGAGTGAGCTACGCCATCACTGACGGTCTCATTATTATTATTATTATTATTATTATTATTATTATTATGGTTGGAGGAAGTTATGTTTTCACCTCCATTTGTTTGTTTGTTCCCAGTGTAACTCAAAAAGTAGCAAACAGATTTTGATAAAATTTTGAGGAAAGATGTGGCAGGGGCCAAAGAACAATTGCTTAGATTTTGATGCAAATCTGATTATGTAGCTTGATGGAGGTATGTACTCTATTGAGTGCCCTTCTATTTATTATTATTATTATTATTATTATTATTATTATACACACACACACACACCTTGACACAATTACTATCATCAATCCACCTACTGGCATGTTTTTAGGAAGCTGGAGGAAACCGGAGAACCCAGAGGAAACCCATGCAGACATGGCGAACAACTGCAAAACTCCACAATGACAATAACTTGAGCTTGAAATCAAACTGGGGACTTGCAAGCTCCCAAAAGGTTGTTCACTGATGTGTGACATTACTCCTTGTGATTTTGCTGCTTGTCATGCCACAGTTTGAAGTGAATGCAATATTACTAGCCAATTCAAGTTGTCTATGTGCTTTTGATCATGTTTTAGGATACTGCCAGCATGAATTATTCTTTTATTTGTGATGAAACAAAGCTGAGGTAGCGTTTCAACTTTAAAGTGCATATCACTGGTAAATTCAGGAGCAAGATCAATGTAATTCTCCTATTTTATATTACACTTTGGTCAAATATCTGTCACATTTTGCATTTTGTGCAATTTTTTTACCTTGCGCAATACCAGAAAAATTCAGTTTAAATCAAGCCATTTGAGGCGAATTAGTCCGCCTCTGAAAAAACTTGGCATTTGGATTTCCTGGGAAACATTGATTTTTCATGACCTGGCGACTTGTCCAGGGTGTACCCCGCCTTTCGCCCGTAGTCAGCTGGGATAGGCTCCAGCTTGCCTGCAACCCTGTAGAACAGGATAAAGCGGCTAGAGATAATGAGAATGAGACATTGATTTTTCGTGACGTCGCGTGTGGGATGCCTCCCTCTGAATCCTACGTCAGCACTGGTTTGTTTGAGAGAAAATGACCTGGTGGTTTTCTGCAAATTTCTTCAACATTATCACGTAATTATTGAAATGGTTAACAGATGTATTGTAGGAGGGTGTAGCAACACCAATCTTGATGGGATTAGTACTCATCGTTTCCCACATTGCGCTCAGGTGACAATTCCATATTTCAATGCAAAATCGCTAGCTGCTAAACTTGGTCTACACAGGCTGTGCACTGAAACTGTGCAAGCTCTCACAGCCTGCTTGCGCTTCCGCAGGTGACGTCACAAATCTGGCTCCAGACTCCCTTGAGATTTTTCCAGACACGTTTTGTTATTTTATTTTTTTGTGCTGTGGACAGATGGCCTTGTGCAAAATTACCCTTCTGGATGAGTGTGTAAAGGGACATTCTTTCATATAAAAAACCCTGAATTTGGTCCAGGATATGCACTTTAACTAGTAAGGACGTGGATTTGTATTCATGCCTTTGAGAGGAAAAAAAAAAGGACAATCTAGAAGAATTATAATATCAAAAGAACTATGGTGAGTTTCCCAAAAGACTCTTAATGCTAAGAGCATCTTAACTAGGAGAGAGAGTGTTCATTGTGATGCTCGCGCTACCATTTAACGATGATCTTTGTGCTATGATGCTTTTGGGAAACTCACCCCTGGTCAGGCTGAGACATTCCTTGGTGATGTGAATTAATAGAATTTGTAGCCTACTGGCTCAACCTCTGTCTGAACCAACACAGTTTATAAATAATATGTTATAAATATTGTGTCACTGCTTATACATGAAGTACGACCCCAATTCCAAATAAAGTTGGGATGCTGTGTAAACTGTAAATAAAAACAGAATGTGATAATTTGCAAATTTTGGAAACCCTATATTTCATTGAAAATAGCACAAAGACAACATACCAAATGTTGAAACTGGGAAATTTCTATTGTTTTTTTTTTTTTTTAAATATATGCTCATTTTGAATTTGATGTCAGCAACAGGTTTCAAAAGACGTTGTGACCGGGGCATGTTTACCTCTATGTTGCATCACCTCTACTTTTAACAATACTTTGTAAATGTTTGGGAACTGAAGAGACCAATTGCTGTAGTTTTGAAAGAGAAATGTTGACCCATTCTTGCCTGATATACAATTTCAATTGCTCAACAATTCGGGGTCTCCTTTGTCATATTTTGCGCTTTATAATGTGGCAAATGTTTTAAATGGGAGACAGGTCTGGACTGCAGGCAGGCCAGTTTAGCACCTGGACTCTTTTACTATGGCGCCATGCAGTTTTAATATGTGAAGAAAGCGGTTTGGCATTGTCTTGCTGAAAGAAAGAAGGGCTTCCCTGAAAAGATTCTGTCTGGATGGCAGCATATTGCTCTGAAACATGTCAATCATTCAGTATTAAGGATGCCTTTCCAGATGTACAAGCTACCCATGTCATGTGCATATATATTTTTCAAAAAACAATAACATTTCTCAGTTTCAACATTTGATATGTTGTCTTTGTACTATTTTCAGTGAAATGCAGGGTTTCCATGATTTGCAAATCTTCACATTCTGTTTTTATTTATGCTTTATACAGTGTTCCAACTTTTTTGGAATTGGAGTTGTATTTGACATAATCATATTTTGTCTACATTCTACATTGAACTGTGAGCTGATGAAGTTTGATCCAAGATGAAGCATGAATCATGTTCTCAGTTCCTGAGTGAATATTCCCCCAGGCTTAGATGCCCATACAATCATACGTTGTATGAGTGCCTCTGTATAAATGTCAGGTAAACCAGCTTGTAAACACTAACACCTTCAGATGTGATGAAATATACGCTTGGTCTAAAAATACAGAAATACATAAATCATACTAAAGACTGTATAACTTTGTTGATTCTCTTTCCACTGTAGCTTCAGATTCCTGTTTTTGGCTGACAGGAGAGGAACCTGATGTGGATTTCTGATACTGAAGTCCAGTCACTACAAGGTGTTGTGCATTCTGAGATGCTTTTCTCCCCACCAAGGACACCCTCAAGATGGCTGTGAATCCTCTTCCATGGATAGACTGCACTTGTTAGTTAACAGTTTACACTCAAGTCTCAGTCAATGAACAGTCAGCAACTTCACTTTGATATCATAAACATAAAGTTAAAACACTGAAAGAAATCAGAAATGATTCTGATACTCGCTCCGGTTTCCCCCACAGTCCAAAGACATGCAGGTTAGGTTAACTGGTGACTCTAAATTGACCGTAGGTGTGAATGTGAGTGTGAATGGTTGTCTGTGTCTATGTGTCAGCCCTGTGATGACCTGGCGACTTGTCCAGGGTGTACCCCGCCTTTCGCCCATAGTCAGCTGGGATAGGCTCCAGCTTGCCTGCGATCCTGTAGAAGGATAAAGCGGCTAGAGATAATGAGATGAGATGAGACTCTGATACTCATAATAAAGTTCCTTTCACTTTTCACTGATTAAATATATAGTATACACTTATAAAAGAAAGATGATTTATAATCACACTATCCGGGGTCATCCGGATGAGGATGGGTTCCCTTTTGAGTCACGATTTCTTCCTCATGTCATCTCAAGGAGTTTTTCTTTGCCACCATCACCTCTGTCTTGCTCTTTAGTGATAAATATAAAATTTAAAATTTACATCCCAATTTATATAATGCTGCTTTGTGACAATCCCCATCCATAATTAAAGGTACCATATAATGCATTTATTCAGTATTTTAAATTGTGCCCTGATGTCTAAATATAAGGTATGTGACTTAGGGTGGGGCAAAGAAAAAAAAATGCCCAGATGCAGTTTCACATCCTTTTTTACAACCTTATGATTTTGTTCTAGACTGAAACAAGCTGTATGCCTTTTTTTTTTTTTTTGGTGGACTCATTAATATGGAGATAAGCTCTGTTCTAATTGGCTGGCTTGCTGCATGATGGTTCACACAGGCATCACAATGTCCAGGGTTGCCAGATATTTTCTTCCATCTCTCAATCAAGTTGTGATTTTTTAAACACTTTTTTTGTTTAACACATCATTCCAAATATGTTCCATATGTTATTTCATAATCTTCAGTATTGTTCTACAATGTAGAAAATAGTTAAAATACAGAAAAAAAACCCTTATGAATGAGTAGGTGTGTCCAAACTTTTACTGGTACTGTAGCTAAGCCCTTTCCCTTTTAGAGATAACAGTCAAGAAGAAGCCACAAGATTGACACCACACATGCCACCCGTTCAGCAGCTCTCGTTATTGACTGCTTGGATTAAAGCTGTATGCATTTATGAAACAAGTCTTTTTCTCCCCTTAACACAATCCAGAGCAACAGAATGGGGTCAGGGACACGTGTTAGAAGCGAGCTCAAACAGCTCCTCGAGATTAGATTAGCCAAAGATCTTTACAGATCAGCCATTTTGACAACAAATTACCCCCCAGCTAGTTAGTGATGGCTGCTGGGTGACATGGAAAAAAAAAAGGGTTGATTCTGATCTGGTGTGCTGCTACTCGCACTGTCCATAGAGGTTATGTAAATAAACATGTCATCCGCGTGGGGGGGTTAAATCTAATTTCAGACCTTCAGTTTCAGATTGTCAATGAGAGAGAGAGAGCAGAGGGGAAAAACACGGCAGTGACCTTTTGGCCAAAGCTGTCTCTGGGGCTAATTTACTAGCTCCAGTGTTAAAGTCCGAGGTCAGGCGATTTTAAATGGGCGGCGGTTGTCCATTTCATTAAAAAATGCATTGTGAGATTTCGAGAACTCTCTGGATATGACCTCTGTAGCATAGTGATGTACTCTGTTAAATTAGGATGATGTGTATTCCTCAGAAAAAAAAGCACTTTGGCTGTTACTAAAATGCATATTACTCTACTAAATCATATATATTTGTATAAATACACAGACGTTTATAGGAAATCGCATGCTGATTGGTCAAGAAATTTGGATTATTTCTCAATAATCACTTTGAGTGACTTGGCAAAATGCTTTGTCACCGTGAGGAAGAATTACAAATTATTTAAGAAAATGCTGTTCCTAAAAGCAGTAAAGATGCTATGAAGTTTGGTCTAAAACTATTTAAAGGGAAGGTGGAATTGTGATTTATTTTATCTATTTCAAAACAAAGTATTTTCTGTGAGTCAGCGTAGATAAGTGACAGGTCTGCACACATTACATTTGCATGCTACTCTTGAAGATTGAAATAAATTATTTTTTAAATGATTTATTACTTTTTAAATAATCACCTGTGTATTTATACTAAAACAATTATCCACCTCAGGCTCAATGAATATCGGTGAATAATAACCTCAAGTTCATCTCAGTTATTATTCACCGATATTCAAGTCAAGTCAAGTTTATTTGTTTAGCGCTTTTAACAACAGACATTGTCACAAAGCAGCTTTACAGAAAAGTAAAGACTTTAAATATGAGCTAATTTTATCCCTAATTTATCCCTGATGAGCAAGCCTGTGGCAACGGTGGCAAGGAAAAACTCCCTCAGACAAGAGAAAGAAACCTTGAGAGGAACCAGACTCAAAAGGGAACCCATCCTCATTTGGGTGATAACAGATTGCATGATTATAAATAACTCGCTTCTATAACAGTGTCCTATATAGTCACAAAGTGTAACCAGGAAAATCATTATAGTTTTAACATGAAGTCTGTTTTGTTGAAGTT
Organism: Neoarius graeffei; assembly: GCF_027579695.1. Lineage (NCBI taxonomy): Eukaryota > Metazoa > Chordata > Actinopteri > Siluriformes > Ariidae > Neoarius > Neoarius graeffei. The sequence continues at coordinate 24,123,101 of NC_083584.1, read as the reverse complement.
ATAAATTGTTCATTGATGGAAACTTGAGTGCAAAACTGTTCATGACAACTGCAGTCCTAAAGTTAGCAAGTTAACTGTAGTCCTCAGCCATAAATGCATTACTGTAAGTGTCAAGAGCATCTTTCAAATGTGATTTTTGACTGTCCATATGGGGCTGTCCTCCACAGGAGCAATGTGATGAGACTCCATCCAGAAGTAGGGCATGGGGATGGATCAGGCGAGTCCAAGGAGCAAAAGAGGTCAGCATCTTACTGGTGTCTCAGGATCGACATGTAACTCAACAGAGAGGGACAGACGGGGGGACAGGTTGCTAGGTATGCCCAATGTCACCTAATGAGTAAGAACCCTATACCGTACATTTTGCACTGAGCCTTCAGTGAATAATTGTTAAATACAGGGTTAGTCAAAATTATGTTAACACTTACATGGTAGAAACCCATCGGATCTGTAGTGGAAGTTCATCAATGGCGTACTGCTGCACCATCTGTAAGAAGACATTTGACGTCACCGTTGGGGTGTCAAAAAAGTAGGGCCCAATTACGCCAGCAGCAGTCACGGCACACCACACATTCAGGAGAAAAATAATCCATTAGTGTTAACATAATTTTGACTAACCCTGTTAGCCTGGCAAGCCAGACTAAATGTGAATATTTAGTCTGGTCTTGGTCGTAGACATTTCCGAAGGGTGTGGGTAGGAACAACCCGTTGTCTTTCAAACTGTCTCTGTGCGTATAGGCCAACGCTCTGACCAATCAGAGCAACAGTGACTGTGACGTAGTCAGAGCGACAGAAAGCAGTGGCGGAGCCAGCTGGTAGATCAGACTTTTGCCATAGCCGGTCGGCAAAACAGCGAAAACGTCCGTCTTGAAAAGGAATGAGCGGAGAGCCTCTTCCTGCTCATGTTTCAATGAAAACTCCAAGTCTAATTCTTCTAAAACTGATTCCAAAGCGGAGTCAAATGAGCGCTGTTCAATAGCCGTAGCCATCTTTCCTGTTGTGCTTTCTCCAGCGTCGCGCAGCCTTGTCGTCACTCCTGCAAAAGCCCGCCTAAAGAATCCAAACAAAAACCTTGCGTTGTGATTGGCGGGCACGATTTGATGCCCGGGGCGGCACGGTGGTGTAGTGGTTAGCGCTGTCGCCTCACAGCAAGAAGGTCCGGGTTCGAGCCCCGTGGCCGGCGAGGGCCTTTCTGTGTGGAGTTTGCATGTTCTCCCCGTGTCCGCGTGGGTTTCCTCCGGGTGCTCCGGTTTCTCCCACAGTCCAAAGACATGCAGGTTAGGTTAACTGGTGACTCTAAATTGACCGTAGGTGTGAATGTGAGTGTGAATGGTTGTCTGTGTCTATGTGTCAGCCCTGTGATGACCTGGCGACTTGTCCAGGGTGTACCCCGCCTTTCGCCCGTAGTCAGCTGGGATAGGCTCCAGCTTGCCTGTGACCCTGTAGAACAGGATAAAGCGGCTAGAGATGAGATGAGATGAGATGAGATGAGATGAGATGAGATGAGATTTGATGCCCGGGGTGTGTTGTTGATATGGTCCGAGGCTAGACCCACTCGTAGGTAAAAATATTTTTGGCCGCTAGGTGGGTGGGTCTAGTTTACTAGGCTATAACCCTGTAGTTTGCCACATTTGAGAGCTACAAGACCATGTGGTTTCTTTAGATTTAAATTATTTTGTACAAAGACAAACAGTTTCACACAGACTCTTAGTAGGCTAAATGCTAAGGGGTCATCCATAATTTTCATCATTATCATGAGTGTACAAACTGTACGCGGGGGGGAGGGGGTTAATGACCAGGCGTACACTTTTTAAAATGAAAAAATGATGATCTGTCAATGTGCGAATCGGCAGCCGCCATGTTAAAAATTTCGCGCCACATCGGTGTTGCCAGCTAGCTCTACACGCTTTCTTTCTTCAATACAACAACAATGGCTGACCCAGATTTTGACCGCATTTACAAATTTGTGAATAGCAGAAATACCGCTATTCACAAGACTCCTTCAAACGAGTACAAGCAGTTTTTAAACATTTATTGTTTCCTGCATTCATCTGAGAAGCGGCAGGAGGCAGTTAGGGCAGGACAGGCTGCTTGGAAAGAAGCAAAAACAAACGTTTCAAAGCCAAAAGGCAACAGCTCCCCTTAAAAAGAGTCCCTAATTTTCATAAACAGACCCTCCAGGATTTCGCGATGTTGCGATTTGCAACTTCAACGCAAATTCAACCAATCTCCGTGAATTCAGGGCGGTGTTGCAATTATATCCAATCTCTGCAACTTTCCCGCAAATTTGACCAATCGTTGGCGTCGTCTTGAGGTGACGTCGACAAACTACCTTCCGCCTTACTTCCAGTGTTGCCAGATTGGGCGGTTTCCCACCCAGTTGGGGGGTTTCAAGTGCATTTTGGCGGGTTTTGAACATATTTTGGGCTGGAAAACATCAGCAGTATCTGGCAACACTGCTTACGTCCGTGTATACATTCAAGAGAAGCAGCATGTGCGAGTCAGTGTTTATGTAGGCTTAAATTCTGTTACTGAAAGTGTGTTATGTTTACAGTGAAGGACTGTGTGCACTTTACATTATTTTTTTACTTAATATAAGAAATTAATGGATGCCAACATTTTTGCCAAAATGGTATTTTATTTTCCATTGTTTAGGCAGCTTCAGCATCATACTGTGAGATTCTGTTCAAATTTTTTTTCCTTCTATGAAGCCTGAGCCATTTATTTTATTAGTTTATAATTATTGTTTAATTTAGTCTTCAGGAGAGACTGCCTGCACACAGTACTAGTATTAATAGTTTTTTTTTTCTTACATGAAAGCTGAGGCATTTATATTATATTTTAAGGTAACTTCATGTTGTGCTGTGAGGTTATGCACTTTAACTTTTGAACCAACAGGTGCATTTGGATAAGTAAAGCCTATTTTTCTGCATTTTTGTAGTCCTGGTAATCTTTTATATTGGTAAAGTTGTTTATAGGCCCATTTCTCAGTGTCTTTGTTTTTTTTAATCAATAGTTTCAGTAATAACTTAATATTTAACATATCACTCAATTTTAATCACAAAAGAGAAAATCGCAACAATTTCTCGCAACTTTCACTTCCTCCCGCAATGTAATCGCAACAAAAACCTAAAAAACACCGCAACTTTCATCGCAATTTTTTGGAAAACCCCCGCAACATCAGACATTTTAGCCCGCAACAATCACAAAAAAGGCCCACGGAATCCTGGGGGGACTGCAAAATGAATCGCCTGCTTTCTATGAAAACTTCTGGACCCGTCTTGTGTCTTCTTTTCTTCTCTTATGAATCTTTGTATTGTTCTGTCATCCGATTTTAATAAAAAGTAATACAAGACACGGTTTTATTTTGAATTCCTATTCCACGTAGATCCATCATCATTTTTTTGTCCGCTAATGTACACTTTTGGGGGGGGGTTGCTCAAAAGTCTACTCTTTGTAGACTCATGATAATGATGAAAATTATGGATGACCCCTAAGCTACTGTGATAAAACTACAAATGTAAACAATGAGTAGATGTAGATTGCAGTTGTTAGAAATCCCAACCAAAACCCAAGACAGTTTTTTTTTTTTTTTACTTTCCTGGCCAAAATGGAGGCTTTGTCTTTCTCTGCAATCTCCTCATCCATCCTTTTCACTCTCTCTTTTCCCCTGTGCTTTTTTTATCTGAAAGAGAGATTTGCATTGCTCTTTTGTGTCTGCTCCTATCTCTTTTGTTCTCTCGCCCATTCCTGATCTGACCGGATTGTCGGAAAGCGATGATCGTCTTTGCCTCAGGTAAGATTTTGTAGGTTTACATATCAAAGTCACTAAATATCTTTTCCTCTCACACGCAGAGGTGAGGGGGGAGGGGAGAGTTGTGTGTGTAAGCACATGAGAGGAACAAATCCAGCGAAACAAAAGGGATTACCGGGCTCTGTCGCTGTTGTGTTATTTATCTATTGTGTTTTTGTTTTTTGTTTTTTGTTTTTTTACTTCCAGGGCAAAGTATCAGTGTGACAGAAAAGAGCACTGGGTAAACACAGGGAACAGAAGTAAGGTGTTTGGAAATGGCGGGGTAAGGTGTTGATCTCTCAACTCTTAGTCTTTTGTGTTCACATCACGCCATTTCGAGAGCTTTCTCCTTTCTCACAGAAGACTAATACTTTTCCTGAGAAAAACACACATGTAATGATCATTTGTAGCCCGTGCCAACCTTAGCAACTTACACAGCACTCTTAAGTGTCCCTTAATAATATATAGCACAATCACAACCCTCACACAACACCAAATCAACATGTAAAGCAGTACGAGTGTGTTCTTGTCTCCTGCTAGCACTGAGCTATTTTCTAAATAATGTAGGTTTTCTTTTCGGCTTTTCTTCACCAAGTAGCGGTGTAGTGCGTCAAAACAAGCATGGTGTGAGCACTCTCTGTATCACTTTCTATTTGGATGTTTTTTTTTTAAATACACATTTTATCAATGTCTATTTTATAATTTCTACATTATAGAGTGAGTACGGGGCGGCACGGTGGTGTAGTGATTAGCACTGTCACCTCACAGCAAGAAGGTCCGGGTTCGAGCCCCGTGGCCGGCGAGGGCCTTTCTGTGTGGAGTTTGCATGTTCTCCCCGTGTCCGCGTGGGTTTCCTCCGGGTGCTCCGGTTTCCCCCACAGTCCAAAGACATGCAGGTTAGGTTAACTGGTGACTCTAAATTGACCGTAGGTGTGAATGTGAGTGTGAATGGTTGTCTGTGTCTATGTGTCAGCCCTGTGATGACCTGGCGACTTGTCCAGGGTGTACCCCGCCTTTCGCCCGTAGTCAGCCGGGATAGGCTCCAGCTTGCCTGCGACCCTGTAGAACAGGATAAAGCAGCTAGAGATAATGAGGTGAGATAGAGTGAGTACATTTTATATTTCCAAACATTACCATTCCAGTGAATATCATATGAATTTCAGTTAAGAAAGCAACATATTATGTAACAGACCACTTGACAGCCAAAAACATAATGAAAGCTGCTGGGATTTTCAGACAAAAAAGAAGCAAGTGCAACAATCAAAGGCTCCCGAAGAATTGTGACACTAGTGTCTGAGACCTGAGATTGGTTTTGGTCTAAAGACCAATCTCAAGATCACTTTTTGAAGGTCTCAGAATCGACCAGTCAAGACAACAACTGCGGGGATTTCACTAAATTGCCTGTGCATTGTCTGATTTGTTAATATCATTACGGTGATTGGATGTAAAATTCCTTGCTTCAAATGCAACCAAAAACATAACTCATTGCTAATTTTGAATTTTTCTTCCAGTTAACGGCTGTCAACCTTCCCTGTCCCCTTCATACACACTGGTCTGATCCTTGTCTTGATTCAGTCTCGCCCTGCCTTGGTCTTGGTCTTGACTTGATCTAAACCCATCAAAGTCTTGGTCATGTCTCGGTCTCGATGCACTCTGGTCTTGGTCATGACTTGGTCTTGGTTTAGGTGGTCTTGACTACAACACTCTTACCCCTTTTCCACCAAATCAGTTCCAGGGCTGGTTCGGGGCCAGTGCTGGTGCTGGTTCACAACTCGTTCAACTCGCAAGCCAGCTGAGAACCAGTTTGCTTTTCCATAGCTCACGGTGCTAAGGGAAGCCACGTCATTACGTCGCTGTATACGTCAGTTATGTCGCTACGTTTGCATAAACCTTGGTGCGAATATCGAAGCAAAAACAACATGTAAGAAGAAGCAGCAGCAACAACAACAATAATAATGGATGACTTCGCGTTTGTACAGCTGCTGCTTCTTGTCGCTTAAAAATGACGATCTTTTGCGGTCTTGTTATTGTTGTTGGTCTTAACAACCCCCCCCCGCTGATGTAAGCAGTTCTTTCCTCTGGCCCAGCAGAGAGTTGATGCTAGCCTGGAACCGGTTTTTCTGGCCCCAGAGCCAGTTCTTTGTCAGTGGAAACAGAAAACCCGGTTCCAAACTAAGCACTGGCCCCGAACCAGCCCTAGAACTGCTTTGGTGGAAAAGGGGCATCAGTGACACATTCTTCAAAATTACCAGCTAATTGCAAAGAGAATCTCCGTGTTTGCAATTTCCCAAGTTGGAGCCTTTGACTGTATGTCAGTCTGGCAGGGGGTTTTATTGAAAATCTCAGTTCGCAGTACAGTTCATAGCGCCAAAGCAGTTGATTCAGGAGTGTTACAGTGAAATTAAATTGCAAACATGTTATCAGATTACAGAGTAACAACCTGGGAAGCAGCCATGATAGCATATCTTAGAGTCCTGGCACACGCAAATGGCATGTGCAGGGTCACACAGTGAAGTCAGCATTTTCAAAACCATTTTGTCTGCACAGGAGGATAAAAATAGCCAAAGATTAAGATTTTAGCTAGAAATAGTCTCTTGACTGAGATTGACTAAAGGTTGGCAGGGGAAGAGCGCTCCAAATGCTGGGAAAAATGTTGTGTATCATGAACACTAAGTGAATTTTAACCTTGTTCCTTTGTCTTCTTGTGCATACGAATGTCTCTGACATGTCCAACATCACCAATTTGTCTTGATCATTTTTGGCTCATCTGTCCATAAGGCCAATGAGCTGTTGCCATGGCGTGGCTCCCGTTGGCCATTCATCGTCCACAATTCAGTGGATGTGTGATTGTTATATATATAAAACAGTCAAGAAGAAGTCACAAGAGTGCCACCACACATGCAGCAGCTCTCATTATTGACTTCAAAGGGTCTTCATGCTAGATATTACTGTTCTTTATACTCGTCTCATTATCTCTAGCCGCTTTATCCTGTTCGACAGGGTCGCAGGCAAGCTGGAGCCTATCCCAGCTGACTACGGGCGAAAGGCGGGGTACACCCTGGACAAGTCGCCAGGTCATCACAGGGCTGACACATAGACACAGACAACCATTCACACTCACATTCACACCTACGCTCAATTTAGAGTCGCCAGTTAACCTAACCTGCATGTCTTTGAACTGTGTGGGAAACCAGAGCACCCGGAGGAAACCCACGCGGACACGGGGAGAACATGCAAACTCCACACAGAAAGGCCCTCGCCGGCCACGGGGCTCGAACCCGAACCTTCTTGCTGTGAGGTGACAGCGCTAACCACTACACCACTGTGCTGCCCATGCTGCAACATATAATTTTTAATTATTCTTAATTCAGCAAAAGCATCTTTGGTTTACTTTGCATTTCTTTGCATGTGCCTATGACACAGTGCATACAGTGGTGCTTGAAAGTTTGTGAACCCTTTAGAATTTTCTATATTTCTGCATAAATATGACCTAAAGCATCATCAGATTTTCACACAAGTCCTAAAAGTAGATAAAGAGAACCCAATTAAACAAATGAGACACAAATATTATACTTGGCCATTTATTTATTGAGGAAAATAATCCAATATTACATATCTGTGAGTGGCAAAAGTATGTGAACATTTGCTTTCAGTATTTGGTGTGACCCCCTTGTGCAGCAATAACTGCAACTAAATGTTTCCGGTAACTGTTGATCAGTCCTGCACACCGGCTTGGAGGAATTTTAGCCCATTCCTTCGTACAGAACAGCTTCAACTCTAGGATGTTGGTGGGTTTCCTCACATGAACTGCTCGCTTCAGGTCCTTCTACAACATTTCGATTAGATTAAGGTCAGGACTTTGGACTTGGCCATTCCAAAACATTAACTTTATTCTTCTTTAACCATTCTTTGGTAGAACGACTTTGTTGGTAGAGTGATCTTTGTTGGTCAACCACTCCTGGGGAGGGTAACAATGGTCTTGAATTTCCTCCATTTGTACACAATCTGTCTGACTGTGGATTGGTGGAGTCCAAACTCGTTAGAGATGGTTTTTTAACCTTTTCCAGCCTGATGAACATCAACAACGCTTTTTCTGAGGTCCTCAGAAATCTCCTTTGTTCGTGCCATGATACACTTCCACAAACATGTGTTGTGAAGATCAGACTTTGATAGATCCCTGTTCTTTAAATAAAACAGGGTGCCCACTCACACCTGATTGTCATCCCATTGATTGAAAACACCTGACTCTAATTTCACCTTCAAATTAACTGCTAATCCTAGAGGTTCACATACTTTTGCCACTCACAGATATGTAATATTGGATAATTTTCCTCAATAAATAAATGACCAAGTATAATATTTTTGTCTCATTTATTTAACTGGGTTCTCTTTATCTACTTTTAGGACTTGTGTGAAAATCTGATGATGTTTTAGGTCACATTTATGCAGAAATGTAGAAAATCCTGAAGGGTTCACAAACTTTCAAGCACCACTGTATATAGTATATTGTCTACCCATCTACAGAGACCCATGTTGGAACAAGTGCATTAACAAGGTCACACGCATCCTCAGAATCATGTTTTTTTAAGTGTTCACACAGAGGCGAAAGGGGAGATAGTGCTGAAGAAGAAAGTGAGAATGTCTGGTCCTTGTCGCTCTGGCGTGTTGTTGTGAGTGTGTCTGTGTTCGGCATGCTGGGACATGTTGTCCCTTGGGCCAGTGGAGGGTGCTTGTTGCCTCTAATTGGGTCTGTTAGGGTCAGCAATTAGTGGGCAGCCGTCAAGAACTCAAGACGACTCCTCCTTTCATGGAGGTTTTGCTGAACTTCGGCAGAGACGGAGACATAGACAGAGACATAGAGAGGAAGATGTGCACAAAGGGAACAAGGGGTTGTCCTGAAAGAATGCAAGTCATGCACAAAACTGGATTTAGTGTCTGTGTTTGTAAAGGGAAGGATGCTGAGATTGAACGACAGAGCTTAATGGGACGTGGTCATTGCCTAAGGCTCAGAATGTTGCATCCATCTGTTATTTTTTTGGTCGACTACTAAACTGTCCAACTGGCATCAAGTATTTCTTTTCTAATTTTTTTTTTAATTCAGTGCATCAGGATCCATCCAGTTCTGAAACATGACCCACTGAATATTTTGCATGTGACTCTGTATGTGCATAGGCACAATTTTATATCTCAGTAGGGACCAAATGACCTCATAAGGATAGGAATATCTCTGTGTGTGTGTGTGTGTGTGTGTGTGTGTGTGTGTGTAAAGCAGGTCAGCTCAGCCATCAGGTGGCAGTCGGGAGCAGAAGCGAGGTGTGCGATGGGCTGGTTGCCATGGTGACAGCAGGCCGGACGCTCGCGACACTGCAGTAACCATAGCCTGGAGTCATTAGTGAATCTGCCTCCATTATGGCAGCAATAAAAGCAGCTGTGTGTGTACTCGCTGTGATAGAGACGTCCATAACGAGGGCCTGAGCACTTCATTTACCAGGCAACAACACATACAAACCAACAGCTGGGCTTTAACACATTCCCAAATTTACATTAGCATGATTAGATTAAAATGTATTCATTTCATAACATTATTTGTTCAAGTCTGATCTTTATTAATGGCAGAGTTAAATCCTGTGGCCTTGGCTTGGACACGGATAATGATGTGAGTGCTTTTCCTTCATGATGACTTTAGACCTTGGCTGATACTGGCCATAGAAAGCAAAGAATTTAGGAAATTGATGGAGGTAACCATAGCAACAGCCTCAATTTTTGTTGTTTTTTTTTGTTTGTTTTTTTACACCCTTGTGTAACAAGTGCTTTGAACTTACCCACTAGTTTAGCACTGTATGACAGCTTAAACAGCAGAGTCCAAACAATTTTATCCCACTGAGACGGTTGGCCTTTTTTGTTCACTCAAAAGGAACAATTTTATTGCATTAATGATTAATGATTAATAAATAAATAATACAAAACCACTAAGGGTTCTCTCGTTATCTGTGGCCGCTTTATCCTGTTCTACAGGGTCGCAGGCAAGCTGGATCCTATCCCAGCTGATGATGGGCGAAAGGCGGGGTACACCCTGGACAAGTCGCCAGGTCATCACAGGGCTGACACATAGACACAGACAACCATTCACACTCACATTCACACCTACGGTCAATTTAGAGTCACCAGTTAACCTAACCTGCATGTCTTTGGACTGTGGGGGAAACCGGAGCACCCGGAGGAAACCCACGCAGACACGGGGAGAACATGCAAACTCCACACAGAAAGGCCCTCGCCGGCCACGGGGCTCGAACCCGGACCTTCTTGCTGTGAGGTGACAGCGCTAACCACTACACCACCATGCCGCCCTACTAAGGGTTATGTCAGATGGAAATTCTTGATATGAAAGTTGCCTTAATATAAACATTATTTACAGCATTACTATTACAAACAGCTATAGTAGTACTCACATTAGCAAACCTGAAACAATATTAAAAACAACTGTATAAAGCAACATGTGTATTACATGATAGTTGTTCAAAGCTGCATAAAATTTACCTGTGTTGTCTAATATTATGACTAAAACAGGTACATTCTGGGTTTGAACCTTGTGGCCGACTGGGGTCTTTCTGTATGGAGCTTGTATGTTGTCCCCATTCCTATGTGGATTTCCTCTGGGTTCTCTGGTTTCCTTCTCAGTCCAAAGACATGCGGATTAGGTCAACTCTCTAACTGTCCTTCGGGCTGGTCACCATCCCATAGTGACTCTTAATGACAAAGCTCACCATCTTTCTGTATCTTCAGCCAATCGTGTGGCCTCGTTGATTGGAAGGCCTGTCAGCTCCTTGGTGTTATCGACAAATCTGATCTTTTGCCTGCTGCGTTTCCTCTTACCAGCCACTTTTCCTTGCAAAATTATCTCTTCTAGATTGTCACCCTGCTGTCTGGAACGATGACCAAAATACGTCAGTTTGCACAACTGAACACAGTTTAACAGCGATGTCTTTCGTACACCAATCTCATTTAACACCCACTCATTTGTTTTGCGATCACACCATGAAATACGCAGGAGTCTTCGCCAGCACCATAACTCAAATGACGATATCCGGTCTTTCGCTGCTCTACTCAATTCCCAAGATTCGCATCTATAAGTCATCACAGGAAACATTAGTGTTTCCATAAGCCTGATTTTAGTGGCTTTTGTGACAGATTTATCTTTCCATATCTCAGTCATGTATGCCACTGCAGATTTTGCCATGGCAATTCTCCTCTTCATTTCCTTCAGACTACCATGATCATTTACAATGAGAGAGCCAAGAAAATTGAAGCCATTGAGTATTTCAGTGTTGGTACCGTCAACTGAAATTGTACGATCTTAAACGGAAAAAGGTTTCCGTTTCCGGTTGAGAGTACGTCGTGCACGTTCTGGCTGCCGCTTCTCACCAGAGCTTTTTTTGTTTTTTTTGTTTTATTTTATTTTTTTCTATTTTTTTTTCTGTGTTTGTGTAGTTTGATGTTTGTTTGAGTGTTTTCTCCACCGGTTGTGGTGTAGCTCCGGACCTAGTTTTGGGCGTCGGTTCCCTCCAGGCCTTGGTTCGCTGTGGGTGATGCCTGTGCTCCCAGCTGTGGACTGCATTGAGCTCGTTGCTCATTTTACTTCATGGTTGTCCAGTGCTCTGCACTTTAACGCTTGGCGTGATGTTCCGAGCGATGTTGCTCGGTGGTGTCATGGCGGCTGTGCAGGCGGTTTGGGACACACCAACGCTCTGCATGGCAGAGCCTCTCTGCTCGCTTTGTGGATCCATGGCGTGGTGTTCGAGCGATGTTGCTGACGGCGTCATGGCGGCGGTGCTGGAGATGTGGGACTTGTTTTCGTGTGCCTTTTGGTGGGACTGTGGTTGCTACACCACGGGAATTACATCCTGACCCCTACTTGGTGGACTTTTGACTTTTTATTTATTTATTTTTTATTATATTATATTATTTATTTATTTATTTATTTATTCTTTCTTTGTCTATTATTGTCTGTGTCTGTGTGTGTGTGCGTGTGTGTGTGTTTGTGTGTGTGTATGTGTGTGTATGTTTGAACCTCCTGTAAAGCGTCTTTGAGTACCATGAAAAGCGCTATATAAAACAGATGTATTATTATTATTATTATTATTATTATAAACATTTCTGATTATCATTGCCTTCATTTTGGCCACATTTAGATATAGACCAAGGTCAGCACTAGCATCCTTCACTTGACCAATTAGTTCAACGGGCTACTCTAAATTGCCCATAGGTGTGTATGTGAGTGTAAGTCGTTGTTTGTCTCTGTTAACCCTGCAATAGATTGGCAACCTGCCCAGGGTGTACCCTACCTCCTGCTCATGCATTCAGCTGAGATTGGCTCCAGCTTCCCCTGTGATGCTGATGGATAAGCGGCATAAGTATTGGAAGGATAGATGGAAACTACAGCATGTTACTATGGGCTATGTTGAAAATCAGTCGAACTGTTGATGTACATATGAACAAACCATAATTTAGCTTCACTTCTCCTCTCAGCTGCTCCTGTTAGGGGTCATCACAGTAGATCTGTTCCACATATTTGATTTGGCACAGGTTTTACAGGGTTGTACCCTTCCTAACACAACCCTCCCTAATCTATCTGGGCTCAGGATCAGCACTAAGTATGCACTGACTTGTGCAATCCCAGTGGCTGGGTATTTTACCTAATCTACATGTCTTTGGACTGTGGGGGAAACTGGAGAAAACATGAAAACCCCACACAGAAAGGACCCCATCAGCCGTGAGGTTTGAACCCAGAACCTTCTTGCTGTGAGGCAACAGCATTAACCACTACCCATAATTCAGCTTCGCTTTTGGATTAGCAATTATTAATTAAGGCTTTAGTTAATATTGGGTTTTGTGAGGTCATTTTTATTCAGAAATGGATTAAAAATTGGATAATCCAGAGGTTTGTTATTGGCTTATTTGATAAATGATGATGATTTCTCCACTTTATTTCTTGTTTACATCTTCTAGGACCAGGTGCAAACCAAGAACATTTTCCCTCCATTTGATGGAGATTACTCTATGGAGAATGACCCGTTCCTGTATTATGATTTCCTGTGATCCAATCAGTGTATTTTTTCCAGTCCTTTCTTCATGAATCCTGGTACTGTAATGACAACTAGCATCATCTCAGTCTTCATTCCCTACATTCGGCTAATCCTTTGTACTTGGAGAGCTTTTCAGTAAGTCTGGTGTACGGTCTTATGGACTTTTATTCTTCCTCTTCTTTATTATTATTATTATTTCATACAGTATACTTTAAAGCTAAATCTCATAGCTCATTAATATTAGCTTTAAATAAAGTTAGTTAAGGACAGTTTAATGAAAAAAAAAGTTTGCATTTGAACAAAATAGATGCATTCAAATCCGTGAATGCTGCTGATCGAGTTGAATGATAAAACCGATACAAAAATAGAGAATTTAGCTAGTGGAAAGAAGAACAGTCTTACTTTGTCAGATTCTTCACCTCCTGCATGACTGTGGACCATCGATCTTGATGTTCAGTACAACGTTTGACATTGCTTTTAAAGTAAAGTAGAAAATAGTCATCAAACGCCCCCATACTCCCACGCTCCCAGCATGCATTGCAGAGGGCCACCTGACCTTCTGCTTAGGCTGGGAAGTGGAGTCACCCACACAGCTGGTGTGTGCATACGCTAAACACTGGCAACGGCACAAGAGAAAGTTTTTTATATATTTTTTTAATGTACTACCTTTACATCCTGGAACAACAGCGAGGATGGAGAGAAAAAGGTAGCAAAAGAGCTCTTCACTTTTTGCTTCCAGCCTGAAGCAGGATGAGGCCACACAGATCACAGTTTCCATTTTTTTGACAGCTTTTGACTAAATTACAGCTGACAGTTGGTAAGACATTTCGAAACGACGTACAGCACAAAATGCTCTTGAAAACACACAAATGCAAACTGCCAGTTCTGCCACCTACGCAAACATCAGAATGTGAGTTATTCTCAAGAAAGTTCATGCAGTTTGAATCACAGAGCCTATGTCCACTCACTGAATGCAAAAAGTGTCCAAGCGTGTTTATGCAACAGATTTTTTAAAAGTATTTCAAGCCAAGTTCAACAAGGGACTTCACACTCCTCATTTCATTTTTAGAATATCTCACCATAAGTGGAGCACTACGACACTGCTTAACAACAAGACTGATTCTCACCTATGGGAGGAATTATGTAGAAAGTATGATAACCGTATAACAGCTTTAAAATGGTTGTGTTGCTGCATCACACTTCAAGTTAGTGTCTGTTATAGTTTCATGTATTCTGTCTGTGTCCATGTGTGTTTCTTCCCAGGTTCTCCGTTTTCCTCCAACCTGCCAAAAACATGCCAGGAGGTGAACTGACTTTGATAAAATCCCCCCTTTGAATGGAGTGGCATATTAGATAGTGATCTCCATCATCAAAGCATGAATTTAGAGGAATATCTTTTGCAAAAATGGTCCTCATCCCTCCATTACTCTTCCAGAAACTAGATCCGTTCTAGAGACTTGTAGTGTTTCTGTGAATACTGAGAAATTTGGGGTGGGCAATTTGGCAGAAATGAAGTATGATGGGTTTTGGTATAAAATATTGCCAAATGACAGTACTACATCCCAAGTGAAAGGTACACAGCAGAGCCGCGCTCAAATGCTTTTATATTTTTCAGGATACAACAATCACATATATCGTTTTGTGACAGATAGACCAGCTACTATCTATTCCTGTAATACAATCCTGGTGGCTGTAATCCTTAAGTATTTTGATCAAATGGCTTGTTGTCGAGAATTTGGCTTCATCAGTAGACATTGTTGGTGAAATTGTAGCCTGCACTGCTGTATCCAGCAGCATTGGCGATGCTCAAGCTACCTTCAATTAGACATCACATAGTTGACATCACATAGTTGACAAATTTTGGTCTTTTTTGCTTGCCATGTCCATTGGTATCAACCTGTTATCGCACAGGGTCATCTGCATGAAAGGAGTGGGCTGCCACTTTGTTTCATCACACTGACTACTTATCACAGTTAATCATGCAAATGTAATCCCCGTCGCATTGTTGACACGTAAAAAAGGTACAGTTCAATTTTTACACATTCAACTCTACGCAAAAAAACAAAACAAAAGCAGTACACTGCCAGATAACACGAGGCAAGTGAAGCTTGTATCTGAGTAACCATTCAACGCTGGGGCTGAATTCAGCACCGTCACATAGTTGACCGCAAGTTCGTGGGACACCTATTTTGGCTAAGCTGCAGTCGAAATGATGAAAAGCTGCATCAAGTTTAGTTGTATTTTCTTTAAATACACTTTTATCCATGACATGCACAGACTGCTGGCTTTCAGTGGAGAAATAACACTGTTAGTTCAAACCAAGGTTGCAGGTGGGACAAGCCAAGTTGGCCATTTTCACACTTATTTTGATTTTTTTTCCAACATCTAAGAAATGTCAGAGAGGTCTGCTGAATTTTTTCACAGTAGGCCCCAGGGAGTTCTTGCTGTATGTACAAGTTTTAGATCTCTCCACGTTGCACAGGCCTAGAGATAGCTCTGGGACACACATTTCTCAGTATTCATAAAAACATTCTGATACAATGTTATATTGAAGCTGTACTTATTTATTTTTTCCATTTAATTTGTCACACACACACATACATATATATATATATATATATATATATATATATATATATATATATATATATATATACACACACATCCCAGCTCTGACAGTAACAGTTCACCATTGATATCAGTGGTGAACTGTTACTATCAGAGCTGGGACTTAAGCTCAGCCAAAACTTAGCCAGACACACCAAAAAAGCAACAAGGCAAAGGATTTTGCAAGGGATTAGCGGCAGACTGCCAGGTCACTCCATTGTGTGTAGCTGTCGATGTTGATTTTAAAAGTAACTAAGTAAATTACACAGGGAAATGAATATTTCAGTCTGACTGAAAAATACTGTGGTGAGCGTGTGTGAAAGAAGAGTCTGGAGACAGAAATCTTAGTTTCTCGGTTGTTAGCCTGTGCTACTTGCTCTCAATAGCACTGGCTTGACCACTTTATTAGCATTTGCTAAAACTACTGATGAATGCTACACCGGCTGGAAGGTGACTTCACTGCTGTGCTGATGGCGCTGACTCGTGGTTAAGTTCGCCTTGGCCTTCAAGACAGCTGAGGGTGATACATTTTTGGTCCCTATCACTATAAATCAAAATCTGATTAGTTAATTCATCTGTCACTTCCTACATCAACATACACTGCCATGGCCTTGTGTCCCGGCAATGAAGTCCTAACTAATGAGTGAGCCAGCTCTAAACTCTTCTCAGCCTAGAGACAAAAAAAAAAAAAAAATCTCATTGGATAACTATTTTAATGCTTTCAGGCCAGTAACCCTTTCATTTCTGAAACAAATTTGATTGAAAATGAGGCCAAATTAAAATTAGAAGAGAATAATTATAATGAAATTATGAAAGAATGAAAGCAGTTAAATAATGAAAGAAATTAAATATAATATTTGAAATGCTGATATGTTTGGGCCTTCTTTGAAGGCCTTAGAAGGCCCTGACGGTTCCCCTCTGATATATATTTATTATTTGTCAATGTTGCTTCTAATATACAGTATATAATGTCCCAAACTCAAAAACATATCAAGTGAAAGTACATCAAGACCTGTTAATAAAGCTGGGTTATCATTTTTTTTTTAAATAGGGTTTCTACGGTTCTTAACATCTATTAGGCATACGTAATACATAATCGCTATATATTCAATGCAGTGGCAGCTGCTGGTTTTTAAAACAGGGGAAGCCCATTTTACGCATTCATCGTAAAACCTGTAGGCCGGATATCAAAGCATAGAAAGGTGTGCCCCATTAGCATAGTGAACTAGACAACCCTACCTAGTGGCAGAAAGTATTTTTGCTTGTACATTTCATGTTATAGTCTGGCTTGCCAGGCTAGTGCCTCATATCCTTAATCAAAAATATCAAACATCCAAAAATCACTGGCTATTCAACGAAGAGCCTTGAACATCATACCCTGATATGCAACACAGAGTCTTTAACACAACACCCAGCTGTGCAACACATCCTTGAACATCTTCTGCAACACAGTCTGGAAATCCATAACCAGGTAGGCTATGCAACACACAGAACCTTGAATATTATACCCAGGTATAACCTATAACACAGAGCCCACCATTCTCTTAACATTACTGAACAATATACACACTTCAGATTCATGAACATTATATGATGCACACTATTTATACACAAATTCTGCCCTCCGCTCCTTTTCCAGAAAATGGTCTGTGACCCTGTCATACTAGCTGGTTGTGCTTTCCAGAGACTTCACCAATTTCTGTTAGCAGCTAGCACTGCAGATCCCAATAAGGCTCAGGCTAGCCTACAACCAGATTGAACTACAAATGAAATAAACGAGTGAATTCACGAATGATCAAACTGATAGAATGGATGAAAGTTAACGGAGCACAACGAGTAATATTTACATTTATTTACAGAGTAATGCACAGAGACATCAATGAGAAGAAACGTTTATATGAAAAGAAATTCGGACAGCACTTTGGTACACAACTACACTTTCTCGACATCCGCTAGGGACTGACTGATCATACTTCCGTGTTCCTCGCCGAAGTACCGCCCTCCTCATGTCTTTCAAACACTACCTCCAATGGAGCACTTGCATGTGACGTCACAGCCGATCCAGATTGTGACAGACGCCATCTTGTAGGTCAAACGCCATATTCCGCCTTCTGCTTCTACTTCTGGTTCTACTTCTGCTTTTACTTCTACCTTTTCTTCTGGAAAACCCTACTATATACAATTCTACTACAACGGCTGCGGCTACAAGCTCTCCCTACCTGTGCACGTTTTTTATGTTTTTTGTGTGTATTTTTGCGTGTTGTTCGTCTGTACCGGACTTCAATATCCACTACAACCGTATGGACTTACTGGACATTGGTTTCCAGCAGAAAATGATGGTTTGTAGCGATTTCCATCGCATGCACAACATTCCGGACGAGAAAAAAAAAAAAACATTCCAGGCGAGACCAGCGGGGTCTCCGTGGATTGTTATCGGAAGCAAAGCGAAGGAGGCGGTGCCGGGAGCAGAAGCAAAAGCGAGGCTACAGGCAGAGCCGGCCTGTTGACTAAGCTCAGAAAACAGCTACTCAAACCTCCACTGCCAAGCCTCTACCTCTCCAACACCAGATCCATGTAAACAACACGGACGATTTGGAATTACCTTATTCTATTCTATAATCGGCTGGTCAGTGCTATACTCAATACTTAAGTGACTTACCCATCCAATGAGGATTGTTATTTTCTTGTTTACAAGATGCCACATCTGAGTCGCTGACAAATCCTGAATTTCTGTAAAGAAAACTGTGCAGAGATTTATAAGCACGCAGTGCTTCACCACTGAACAGCGAGGGAAAGTTGATGAGGTAATCATACGTCCGGGTATTCCGCTGGCAGTTCAAAATCCGGTCGTGAAAACTCCGTCCGGAAAGCCATAAGGGTCACAAATCTGTAGATCGTTTATTTTAGACATATATCTAGTTATCTGTTCATTAGAAAAATGAGCCGTGTAGTCCGTCGGTTGAAATTGATCCATTCTGTACACGAGTGCAGCAGTATTCAGCGGTGTTTTTGACCGACAAGATGGGGGTTGTGTACTTTCCGGTCACGTGACTGCAAGATCTCTATAATCCTTTATCAGCCCGGCTTCTTGCCCCTCCCACTGTCTCGTTTAGTCCCAGAGAAGCCCGGCTTCCCTGGAAGTGACGATGTTGTCGATTTTAACCAATAACAACTAGCCGAAATTGGCTGTTCAGAGCCCTCTCATAGACTGCAACGGAAACCCGGCTGTCAGCGCATAGAGCCCATTGAAATAAGAAAGGTTACAGCCAGTGTTGCCAGATTGGGCGGTTTTAAGTGGATTTTGGCGGGTTTTGAACATATTTTGGCTGGAAAATGTCAGCAGTATCTGGCAATGCTGGTTACAGCCTGGCAGCAAAGGTGATTCTCATAGCGAACTGCAAGTTCGTCAGACATCACTCAAATAAGTTACAGGATAGTTATGAACGTAAATACAATCTTGGGCATATATTATGTTATGCAAGTTA
This sequence comes from Neoarius graeffei, assembly GCF_027579695.1. Lineage (NCBI taxonomy): Eukaryota > Metazoa > Chordata > Actinopteri > Siluriformes > Ariidae > Neoarius > Neoarius graeffei. The sequence goes on along the minus strand of NC_083584.1, from coordinate 24,104,136 downwards.
TTGTTTTAATGAGAATTCAACGTCGTAGATGCCACAGTTTGGGGAGAGAATTTTAGGGGAAGCTCGGCTTCCCTTGTTGTCTCTGAGAAATCGCCCCTGATTCAATGTACGACTGTCCCTGATATTTTGTGCCCATGACAAATAAATTTGAAATGTGAAACTTAAAGAGAATCTATTGGAACCCTCTCTTATAGGGAACCCCTCTATCACAGGTAAGGATTCAAACATAAGGCTGTCAAATATTTGAAGTAACAGACTAGCAATTGGCCAGGAGTCAAAAGATCAAAATTGGCCATGCTCTCAGGATGGGAAGGATCGTTTATTTTCTCCCCTGTCCATTATAATGACCATAGAAGGTAACAATTGTGGGTATTTCTGTGCTCATGTATGCAGGAAAGGGCATATACTGTAGTGCTCTACTCCAAGTGCATTACTCTGCCCAGTGATACAGCAAGTCGAACAGATGCAGAGGTCTGTTTTGTGAGTCTTGAAGGAAGCATGTATTTGCCCTTACTCACCCCAGTTGGTAGATGTCATGTGATGAGGAGAGGTAGGTGGGAATTGCAAGACCAATGAGGAGAAAATAGGGGAAAAACACTTGGGAGCATACTGTTATAAGACAACAATCAACAACTCAGTGGTGTGATGCAACTCAAATGTAAAATGGAGTTACTGTTACCACCTGGAACTTGATGTTCCAATAACAGCATGTCTTGAAGAGTTCAGGAGAAATATACCAATGGTTATTTTTATTATTGTTTTAATTACTTACATGACTAGATGTTGTACATTTTATCCATTTACAATTACATTCAATGTTCTGGAACAGCTGCAAAATAAGCTATAAGTAATGCTATAGCAACCATAAGCAATAATTCCCTGACCAGCCTCTCTTTTTTTCTCTCATGAACTTAATAAGACAAAGAAATGCAGCTTGCCATATTACAGAGAAACCAGAAAGAACAAAATCACCTATCCTGAAGACTTTCCCTTCTGGGAAATCTTACTGGCCTGAGTTTCCCAAAAGCATCGCAGCACAAAGATCTTCATTAACTGGTAGAGCGAGCAGCACAATGAACGCTGTCTCTCCTAGTTAAGATGCTCTTAGCATTAAGAGGCTTTTGGGAAACCCACCCCTGATCATTACAAAGCTCTGACACTGGAGACTCCTTCCATAAATGGTGGATGTCCACAAAACATAATCTCCTTCACGATCAGGACTAAAATAAAAACGCATTCAGAGGCCTAAACACCTCTACCATTGCAAAATCTCCCCTGTAGATTTAAACTATCGCTGGTCGAAACCCTCAGACTAGACCAGGTCATGGCTATGAAGATGCAGTGGTCACTTCTTCAACACTTTATTTCCAGTGTCAGTATGTAGGTGAGAATGATAACAGGTTTATGTACAGCTCGCTGTTTGTGTATCAGCAGGAGAGAAGGAATGATACAGACATAGCGAGAGATGAGGTTATAAAAAACATATGAAATGTGGACAAATGCTCTCGATTCCTAATAATACACCGTGTGTGTGTGTCTTTCTCATCCCATTTGGAAACAGTGAGATTCAGTTTGTGTGGAACTGGATATGCCACATGTAGGTGCATAATCTTTTCTTCCTTGCTGTCTTCCTATAAGCCTATGCGTGGGGGTTGCTGATTGACACACCTTGCATCCCTAATGGAGGCCTGGCAGAGGAAGATGGCACCACACGGTTTTCACCAGGGGGATTCGCCGTAGGCAAACACTCGTTACTTCACATATCGCCCTGAGAGAGGGAAAGAGAGACCGAGAAATAAGTACAGCGGCCTGACATTCACCATAAACATCCGCATGGACGGTCACATAATCATACACACTCAAACATTAACACGTGAACACAAACACAACCGGCTTTAGATTTATTAGTTGCGTAAATTTCAGAGTTCAAACTTCAGAGAAGGACTGCATGATGATAGCTAAATGATGATGGTTAAATGATATACCGTACAGTGTAAAGTGTAATTGAAGAAAATGAAGTGATGTATTTATCAGTGTGATGTTTTTTTTTCTTACAAGCTAGTTGATTTAAAAGAAGACTCTACCATCTAATTAATGGGAAATGGTGTTAAACTAATTGGATATTTTGGCACTGTTGAAAAGTGGAGTTCCCGATGAGTGCATGAGCAAAATATTTGCAAGGGCACAAAATCACCCTGAAGAGAATAATATTATAGCATATGAACCATTGAATTGTGTAGTGTTGTGTATTTCGCATCAATAAATTGCTCCATTGTCTTGTGACAGTGACACCAATAATGAGATACGCATCACAGTTATGAATATAAATGTATTCCTTTCTTTGACACCACATGCCATGTGCCAGAAACAACATCACGACATTTATTGTGGTGTGACTCTGCTGGGTGCCTGGTGGACAGCAGTGAACCAGTGCTTTCACTTTACATCACTACTATATAGTTACAATCGAATATCAATCTTGATATGTCAAACAGTTGTCTGGGTACAACTGTCAACTGTCCAACCAGGTAGTAAACTAAGAAAACTATTTTAACTAGTTATATGTGAAACTGTCATGAATATTTTCTGTAAAATGTGTTAGTAACTAGTCCAACATTATTTTTTTTTAAAAGCGAATTAAAAAATAATGCTGGATAAAAACCCCATCTAGCTTATGTAAATAAAGATACAAGTTTTGTTGGCCAGTGGTCAAGTGTTTATGAAATATGTTGCCTTGCACTTATGATTGGGTACCCTGTGGTGGTACACATACGTCATTCGTTTATATCAGAGCCGGCCCGTGGCATAGGCAATATAGGCAAATGCTAAGGGCGCTGCGTCCATCCAGGGGCGCAGAAACAGGGGGAGAAAAATTATGACTTCCACTATTCTGAAAACAAGTCAGCATTATAATGTCTTAGCCTAATTTAATTGTACAGCAAAGCATGTAGTCAGGGTGCGATTTGTCAAAAAAAGCGGGGTGGGGTGGGGTGTGGTGGTGGTTGTTAATCATGAAACAATAAGCGCTCAACAGTGGTTCGCCCTGTCTATAGTGTGTCTTTGGGCGCGCAAGTGCGCATCCACGGCTATTCTCTGTTTTGGCCATGTAATCATAGCTGGCGATTGCGATAGGCGACCTAGGCAATTGCCTAGAGCGCAAAGTGTGCCCAGGGGCGCCAAGGGCGACCAAAACCCCACCAAAAAGGAGGGATGGAGTTACTGAATGGAGATGTTACCAAGTGCATCAGTGGTGTACAGTGTTTTCAACCACTGTGCTGCCGAACTCTAGTACCGCAGAACACTAGTGTGCCGTGAGAGATCACCAAGTGTACCGTGGAAAATTATAGAATGACTGTATATTGTAAATATTGGCAACAGCGTTTTAGTTTCAGTCAACATTTTCTATTGGTGATGTGCCTTGAGATTTTTCCATTGAAAAAAGTGCACCCTGGCTCAAAAAGGTTGAAAAACAAGTGTAGCCTACGCAGTAGTGGTCGGTGATTTCCTTATGCCAACTAAAAATGCACAATGATAGGTTATAAGGGGGGTGGGGGGAGCGGTGTTCATCGGGGAATGAGAATGGCTATGCACTGCAAAAAGTAGCCCAGACTACAAGTGCTTAAATGAAGAAATCCAAACTCTCGGGTGCGCAAGGGCACAAACGAAGGCTACAGGAAGAAACAAATAGAGCCAAGTATAGAGGTAAGTCTGATCTAATCTCTCATATCAACCATTATAGTGGCAAATTAATATTTTAGACGCCTGAATCAATGTCTGCCTAGCTAACTAGATGCAAACAGCAATAGACTTAGTACCCATAATAACTTTATTATGGATACTAAAGTTATTATTAACCCATAACTTTGTTATTGCAAACAGCAATAACAAAGTACCCATAATAGCACTTTTGTTTGAAAATACAGCCCACTGATGTCCTAACAGGGTGGTTAAGTTTGCACAATTTAGAATTGTAGAATTTTTTGTTCATTTAATTTGTTAATTCTTCAGAGATGACTTAACTTTTAATAGCAAAAAAGAAACTAAAAATAATTTCTTGTTTATTGTCCATGCACTACACTTTGAACAGGGTGCAGAAGAGTTTTTGCCCATTATATGGAGATATGTATTGAATTTGTGTGGTCATTTTACTTTGTGACACTTTATGTTAATAATGATAACAATAATAACAATAATGAAAAAGATAAAAATGACTTCTTGTTTATTGTCCATGCACCGTACATTGTTTAATAGTAATAGAATAGAGTGATTAGATTAAAGCGTTATTTAGATGTTATTAGAGGGTTTTTTTTTCTTGGGGGGGGGGGGCGCCAAAACTCAATCTCGCCTAGGGCAGCCAAAGACCTAGAGCCGGCCCTGGTTTATATGTATGTACAGACATTGTACGGTCGCAAAAGCCATCAAAAATCAGGTCAATGCATTACCATATTCTCTTAAGTATGGAGCTGAAGCAAAGTGTGCGGTGAGCTCTGCTACTAAATGGGTGTTAAAACTTAGATAATAACTCACCAAATTATTATTTAAAAATTTTATGTTTGGTTGTTTGTTTGTTTGTTTATTACCCCCCCCCCCCCCCCAATACTGAGACACAATAGAGCAAATGCTTTTCTGTTGCAACAATCACCAATGAGGAGCTTGCTTTATTAAATAACTAATGTTATTCTAGCCACATTCACTGGATATGAGCAATCACACACTCTGATTAGCTACTCTACTACTAGGATATCAGCTCATATACTGTGAGTAGAGAAAAACAAAAAATGGCGGAACGTGTTGCTGAACCAGCCAAGGATGAAATTAAAACTCGACTTGAAAACAAAACCCCAAAAATACAAAAAAACAAAACAAAACAAAAGCAACAAACTACGGAATGAAAGCATTTGATGGTGAGAACATATCTTTTTTAATTTTTCAAGAATTATTATTGTAGCATTTTTCACAAATTGCTATTGTCGTTTCACCGGTTTGTTTACATTTGAAGTGGAAATGATTTTGTTGGATGTTTTGTATAAAGTTTTTATTTCTTGAATTTGCAAAAAATAAAAATGCTCTGTCTCACAAAATCCAGTGAATGCGGATAGAATAAAACAGTTCTTCCACTCAATCTCATCGTACATGGCTTATAGCCAATTTAGAGCTATGCGCCTTGTCGGTTATCAGCTCATGTACGACTCGATTTTATGGAATAGCTGTTAAATATAACTCACTCGTCGGATACTAAAGAAGCTAATTGTGATCATGATTTTATATATATATATATATATATATATATATATATATATATATATATATATATATATATATAAAATTATGCAGTCCTATTGTTAAATAAGAAATACATTACACTCTGGCGGCACGGTGGTGTAGTGGTTAGCGCTGTTGCCTCACAGCAAGAAGGTCCTGGGTTTGAGCCCCGGGGCTGGCGAGGGCCTTTCTGTGTGGAGTTTACATGTTCTCCCCGTGTCCGCGTGGGTTTCCTCCGGGTGCTCTGGTTTCCCCCACAGTCCAAAGACATACAGGTTAGGTTAACTGGTGACTCTAAATTGACCGTAGGTGTGAGTGTGAATGGTTGTCTGTGTCTATGTGTCGGCCCTGTGATGACCTGGCGACTTGTCCAGGGTGTACCCCGCCTTTCGCCCGTAGTCAGCTGGGATAGGCTCCAGCTTGCCTGCGACCCTGTAGAACAGGATAAAGCGGCTAGAGATAATGAGATGAGATGAGACATTACACTCTTGCTGGGATACAATAAGAAGTGTAGACCAGATAGATATTGATGCCCACAAAGGAGAAGCCAAAAGAAATCCTTCAACAAGTCTACCCCATCATGTTTATGACATTCAAATTTCAGCTCTAAGAGGTCTAAAAGGACTGTAGTACCTTAAGAACCCAGGATCTATACAACTTTTGCACATCACCCCTATCATAGTGATGGAAAATAATTTTCTACAATTATAAAAGTTATGTTAATCCTCACGTCTGGTTAGTACAAGGAAGGAAGAAAAGATAGAAACGGTGTTGACTTGTGTTCTGTGGTGCTGAATATGTTTGTGTGGTTTACGCAGAGATCTGTCCATTGTCCTGAGAGGATCTGATTTAATTGCAGCAGACTCAGGTGTATTATGGTGTATTAAGGAACATTAGTGGGAAAGAGGAATTAGTGTGTTTTAGATCCACTGACACCTCAGGACAATCAGCCTCTAACTACACATCACCCTGACAGAGAGCCACGTCCCCACCTCCCTCACCCTCCTTCTCTCTCTTTTTCTCTCTCTCTCTCTTTATTGATCTGTCTGTTCATTCTTAATGGTCCTGTTAAACACAGACACCAGGCACTTTAACAAGCTGAGGCCCACTTAGCAGTAAAGCTCTCAGGACTCCGTTTAGTCGTAGATATAGCAGGCACGACACAGCTCACCTAGGCTCTGTAAAAAGGTCACTGTGATGGAGAAGGTGACGGGTTGTATTATTATTCTCCCACCCACTGACTTTTAGAAAGAGTACAACACAAAGAGATTGATGTTTATGATGAATGTTTGGGAATGTCTGCCAAAAATTGGCACTACTAAGCTACTATAATAAAATGTAATACAGTGAAAGCATGTTGAAAGCATGGTGGCATGGTGGTGTAGTGGTTAGCACTGCCGCCTCATAGCAAGGGGGTTCTGGGTTTGAGCCCAGTGGCCAATGGGGACTTTCTGTGTGGAGTTTGCATGATCTCCCTGTGTCTGTGCCCATGTTTACATTAGACCGTATCAGCGGATCATCAGATTAACGTTTTTAAAATGATTAGTGTGCACACAGTAACGCCAATACACAATTTGCGTGCACACAGCAACACCAATACACGGATACGCTCGGCTCCGCAGGCATCCTGCGCTCCAAATCACTCCGCCCTGAACAGCGAGTGCCCTCTGGAGGGTCCGCACTCCAGCCTTGTGCAGCTCACAGAGCGCGCGAGTGAAGTGCACAACCAGTGATTCGGGACTGAGCCGCTGTGTGTGTGATCCCAGCGCATATCACTTACCACTTGCAAGTGGAAGGATGGCAAGCCTAAAGACAATCATAACTACACAATGGGCAGTATTTGCATCAGTATTTGCAGTATTTTCATACTTTTATACTCTTTAATGAAAGGTGATACAAGGTGGAAGTCCGCGCCGTTTTTCAGCAGTCGCGTCACATGACCAACGCCAGCGAATCAGGAAGGTGGATGTCACAGTGACGTTGTCCAATGACGACGCCAGCTAGAGCTCAGCACAGCGTATCCGCGTATTCTCAATGTTTACACAGCACCGGAGCTGACATGATCTGGATTGAATACGTGGACCCTGGCGGATTCCTGTTTCCCGGCGTTTCCAGGCGGTTTAATGTAAACGGACAGTGCATCCGCGAAGAAAACGAGACAGATACGGTCTAATGTAAACTTGGCCTATGTTGGTTTCCTCCACAGTCCGAAGACATGCAGGTTAGGCTAATTGGTGGCTCTAAATTGACCATCAGTGTGAATGGTTGTTTGTCTCTGTGTGTCAGTCCTGTGATGATCTGGCAACTTGTCCAGGGTGTACCTCCAGCTTGCTTGCAACTCTGCACAGATTAAGTGGTTCCGGATGGACATTGAAAACATACTACAATATATTTTATTTTACAACTCCGATTCCAAAAAAGTTGGGACAAAGTACAAATTGTAAATTAAAACGGAATGCAATGATGTGGAAGTTTCAAAATTCCATATTTTATTCAGAATAGATCATAGATGACATATCAAATGTTTAAACTGAGAAAATGTATCATTTAAAGAGAAAAATTAGGTGATTTAAAATTTCATGACAACAACACATCTCAAAAAAGTTGGGACAAGGCCATGTTTACCACTGTGAGACATCCCCTTTTCTCTTTACAACAGTCTGTAAACGTCTGGGGACTGAGGAGACAAGTTGCTCAAGTTTAGGGATAGGAATGTTAACCCATTCTTGTCTAATGTAGGATTCTAGTTGCTCAACTGTCTTAGGTCTTTTTTGTCGTATCTTCCGTTTTATGATGCGCCAAATGTTTTCTATGGGTGAAAGCTCTGGACTGCAGGCTGGCCAGTTCAGTACCCGGACCCTTCTTCTATGCAGCCATGATGCTGTAATTGATGCAGTATGTGGTTTGGCATTGTCATGTTGGAAAATGCAAGGTCTTCCCTGAAAGAGACGTCATCTGGATGGGAGCATATGTTGCTCTAGAACCTGGATATCCTTCCTCTAGTGTTAGGGTCGGCACTGACCCATTTTTAGGTTTAGCATGCATAAAAGTACTACATAAATTTGTTTATTGCATCAAGACTTTTTGACTTTGTCAGGAACTTCTATTTAAACAAAATAAAAGACAAAATTTTTTTTACTAAATTATAAAATGCTCTGGTGAAAATTGTGACCTTTTGTGTTGTTAGGGTCAATTGCGACCCAGTAAAAATATAAGATTATAAAACAATAATAAATGCCAAAACTGAAATAATAAACACACAATCAGCCAACAGACAACAGCCAGGTCTTCCTCCAACCACTTGAGCTTCAGTCAGGGGCTTTTCTCTTTGCCTGTTTGACAGAACAAACAAAGACAGACATGTCTAGGCATGTAAGGCCAATTGAGTTTAGAGTTGGTGAGTTGCAGAGTACTCATCTCCAATTTACAGCATGAAACAATGAGAAGAGGACTGAATGTAAGCCAAGCTCTGGATCATATCTTTGCTGATAATGAGGCAGAGGACACAGAGCAGTATAGCGATGGAGATGAGCAGGTCTCTGAGGAGGAAGATGATGTGGCGTATCAACTGGAAGACACAGACACTTCTGATCAGTCTGATGAGGAGGTCACCGGTGCTGAAGCTGCTCCTGCTGAAACATTCAGATCCAAAAGTGGCAAAATCTGTTGGAGCTCAGTACCTCCTGACATACATGGCAGGACAGCTGCTGCAAATGTCATCAAAATGACCCCTGGGATCACAAGGTTTGCTGTGATGAGAGTAAGTGACATCAAGTCATGTTTTGATCTGTTTATGCCATTGTCACTAAAAAAAAGTCATAATTGCTATGACAAACCTTGAAGGAAAAAAGTCCATGGCAACATGTGGAATGACATTGATGAGGAATGCCTGGATGCCTACATTGGTGTTCTTCTCCTTGCTGGAGTGTACAGATCCAGCAATGAGGCCACTGATAGTCTCTGGGACGCATCGACAGGAAGGAATATTTTTTGAAAAAAAAAAAGACTTGTTTTTTGCCCTTTTCTTGAAGTCAATATATATGGGTCGAAATTGACCCGAAACACCATAGATGTTACTATAGTTGATAATATTAAAATTAAAATCTTTTTTTTTGAACATTTAAAAGATGTGATCTAATACCCCTCAGTAATAGTCAGGTAACAGAACAACCTTTTATTTGTTTACATTATTCTCTTGAGGTTCATGTGACCACTTTTTTATATTGAAAACGAGGGGTGTGCTGTTAAAAGAAAGGCCCAGGGGGCCACAACAAAAATATTAAAACCAATCTTTTCATGGATAAGGGAGCCTAACAAGGTAAACAAGAGGTAAGAAACAAATTAGATGATAAATAATTGTTTTTAGGGTATTTTATGGCTGAGTTAAGACACGGGTCAAAACCGACCCGTTAACATAAGAGATAGTAACAGAAAGCTAACACCAGAGCAAGGATATACCTTTCAGCATTAATGGTGTCGTTCCAGATGTGTAAGCTGCCCATGCCACACACACTAATGCAACCCCATGCCATCAGAGATGCAGGCTTCTGAACTGAGCACTGATAACAACTTGGGTCATCCTTTTCCTCTTTAGTCCGAATGACACGGCGTCCCTGATTTCCATAAAGAACTTCAAATTTTGATTTGTCTGACCACAGAACAGTTTTCCACTTTGCCACAGTCCATTTTAAATGAGCCTTGGCCCAGAGAAGACGTCTGCGCTTCTGGATCATGTTTAGATACGGCTTCTTCTTTGAACTATAGAGTTTTAGCTGGCAATGGCGGATGGCATGGTGAATTGTGTTCACAGATAATGTTCTCTGGAAATATTCCTGAGCCCATTTTGTGATTTCCAATACAGAAGCATGCCTGTATGTGATGCAGTGCCGTCTAAGGGCCCGAAGATCACGGGCACCCAGTATGGTTTTCCGGCCTTGACCCTTACGCACAGAGATTCTTCCAGATTCTCTGAATCTTTTGATGATATTATGCACTGGAGATGATGATATGTTCAAATTCTTTGCAATTTTACACTCACTACGTTTACATGCACATAGAGAGAATCGAATTTCTGCCGTTGCTCGACTGAAATCGAAGTTCAAAATGCCATGTATACACCTTAATTCGGCTGAAATTGAACCGAACTTGATTTCTCGGAATCGAGCTACACGACCTAGTTTATGCGATTTCTGCCGAGCTACTTTGTGCATGTATACCCTATCGAGCTAGTTGTCGAGCTACTTCCGGAAGTGACGAGTGACGAGACCACAAGCGGGAAACACAACAGCCTCGGTCGGCATGACAACAGTAGTAGCGAGCAGCAGAAGAGGTCAGGAGGAACAAACGAAGAAGAGAAAATGGCGATGTAGAGCTCTCTGAAGTGTGGGTGGAGCACAGAGGACGGCAGGACAAAGCTTCTGGTACTAATAGGCTTTTTATTGTCAGACTTTTCAGTTTAACAGCCTACTTTTATTCTTGAGAGAAAAACACACACGCGCGCGCGCGCGCGCGCACACACACACACACACACACACACACACACACACGTGCGCGCGCTGTGTTCTAGTCCCGGGATGAGCTCTCCCCTCTGCCTCCTTAAATAGGGCGCGGTTACTGGGAAGACACACAAACACAGGTTAATTACCGTCAGGTGTACCGTCGTTCTGCCACTCACCTTCCCTGGCTCCGCCCTCCTGTCACAGACCGGCGCTTGACCACGCCCCCACTGCCACAGGCAAGCAGAAACGTGCACTTCTGGAGCAATGAGGAGACAGAGTTCATGCTCATTCAGCTTAAGGAGTTGAATATATTAAAATTCATGGACGGGAGAAAAACGCGCAATGGAGAACACGGAACTGATAACTTTGTTTACACTCTTGAATAGCTCTTCTTCATGACGACAACCGGAAGTGTACCAACACGATGGGGCGTGTAGCGCCACCTGTGGCTCGGGTGCACAATGCACCTCACACAATAGCCCGATTTCATTGTGTGCATGTAGGATTGGATTTCTCTGGCACCCTGCTGGGACCTTCAGCTCGATTACCGACAGCAGCTCGATTTGGATGTGCATGTAAACGTAGTCACTGTCAAACTCCTTTCTGATATTGCTCCACTATTTGTCGGCGCAGAATTAGGGGGATTGGTGATCCTCTTCCCATCTTTACTTCTGAGAGCCGCTGCCACTCCAAGATGCTCTTTTTATACCCAGTCATGTTAATGACCTATTGCCAATTGACCTAATGAGTTGCAATTTGGTCCTCCAGCTGTTCCTTTTTTGTACCTTTAACTTTTCCAGCCTCTTATTTTCCCTGTCCCAACTTTTTTGAGATGTGTTGCAGTCATGAAATTTCAAAACATCTCACTTTCAACATTTGATATGTTGTCTATGTTCTATTGTGAATACAATATCAGTTTTTGAGATTTGTAAATTATTGCATTCTGTTTTTATTTACAATTTGTACTTTGTCCCAACTTTTTTGGAATCGGGGTTGTACATGTTGAAATATCTCAGCATCATATTTACATTGATTTAATTTGAATGTAAAGGCTTGAGGGTGCTACAGTGTCTCTACAGTGTTTAGTTTCTTCTCATCACAAGCACCTTATACCTTATACACTGTAGTACAAAATATTTCATACTACAGTGCCGCTGAATCCCCAAATCTGATTGGTCAGAAGGTGTTAATTAGTTTTCTATAACAACAACTCTGGCAGTAATTCTGGCTGCAAGGTTTATATTAATGCATTCATTCTAATACAGTGCATTGTTGTTTCTACAGCAGCAACTTACACTGGGTAGATGGTCCACATTAAAAAAAAAAAACTTTAAAATGTGTGTAATTGTAGATACGTATGGTGAAATTTTCCTTAAGGAGTTGTTTATTTAGCTTTTATGAAAGGGGTTGCCAGTGTCAGTGTTTAAGCTGTAAGTTTTCCAATATAGGAAAGTCATCAGGACTGATAAGTTTGGGGTTTCCCTGTAACATAACAAGCTGCTATTTTTTTCTTATTACATAACTGTGTGTGTGTGTGTGTGTGTGTGTGTGTGTGTGTGTGTGTGTGAGTGAGAGAGAGAGAGAGAGAGAGAGAGGTTGGTGAAGGAACAACTGTAAATAAGCTGTTAAGTGTCATATCTGTTACTATGTACAGTTTAGAATTGGGGTTGCAAAATTATCATTCTGGCATAAGTACTAACCTGTATTTTGTATATTTAGTTAAAAAAAAACAACGCATATTTATTCAGACAAATGTGCAAAACCAGACATTATATGCTATTTTATTCATTTGAAAGACTACTACTACTACTATTACTACATAATAATAATAATAATAATAATAATAATAATAATAATAATAATAATAATGTGGTGGAGAAAGTATGCAAAAAAATTATGGCATATAGGCAGCTCACATATGAAACTAGATAGGCGAGACCAGGCTTCATTGTAAAGGTCGTGCCTATGGTGATTGGTTGTCTGGGTGGTGGTGGACAGGAGGGCTTGAAGGCTGTTCACTCACTCATTGAGGATAAGAAGGAAGCAGAGAAGATCATAGTGATGATGCAGAAGATGGTGTTGTTCAACAGCGAATCGATTCCACGTAAAGTCATGTCTGGGGTAACACAGCCAACAGAAATGTAATATACACTGGTGCTTGAAAGTTTGTGAACCCTTTAGAATTTTCTATATTCCTGCATAAATATGACCTAAAACATCATTAAATTTTCACACACGTCCTAAAAGTAGATAAAGAGAACCCAGTTAAACAAATGAGACAAAAATATTATACTTGGTAATTTATTTATTGAGGAAAATTATCCAATATTACATATCTATAAAATCATTAAATCTTTCACATCCCACCCTTCCCCTGTCACTTCAGGTGTGCCCCAGGGCTCTGTCCTGGGGCCCCTCCTTTTCATCATTTATCTCCTTCTCCTTGGCAACATCTTCCGTAAATATAACACCAGTTTCCACTGCTATGCGGATGGGACCCAGCTCTACCTCTCCAGTAAACCCACTTCCAACCTTCCACCCTCCTCCCTTACTGACTGCCTAGCAGAAATAAAAACCTGGTTCTCCTCCAACTTCCTCAAACTAAACAGTGACAAAACTGAGGTTCTCCTCATTGGCATCAAATCGTCACTATACAAAATTGACAGTTTCTCTCTTTATATTAACAATTGCTTTGTCTCCCCCTCCCCACAGGTTAAGCGTCTGGGTGTCATCCTCGACAGCACTCTTTCCTTCCAATCCTACATCAATAACATTACCCGGTCTGCATATTTCCATTTACGCAATATCAACCGTCTCAGCCCCTCCCTTACTCCCCATGCCACTGCTATTCTTGTCCACAGCCTCGTCACTTCTCGTCTGGATTACTGCAACTCCTTCCTCTCTGGTCTCCCTCACAAATCTGTCCATAAGGTCCAACTGGTCCAGAATTCAGCTGCCCACATCATCACCAGAACTCCCTCCATCCACCACATCACGCCCATCTTGCAGCAGCTCCACTGGCTCCCAGTCAAGTTTCGAATTGAATTCAAAATCCTTCTGTTAACTTTCAAGGCCATCCACAACCTCGCTCCCCCATATCTGTCCGATCTCCTCTATGTTGCCACTCCCTCTCGTTCCCTCAGATCTTCTTCTTCTATCCACTTGACTGTCACCTCCGCCCGTCTCACCACCATGGGGAGCAAAGCTTTCAGCCGCTCTGCTCCCCGGCTTTGGAACTCATTATCTTCCGAACTTAGAAATATCAATTCCCTTCCACATTTCAAATCCTCACTCAAAACACACCTGTTCAAACTTGCTTTTCAAATTTAATCACTGCACTGTCTAATTTTTAATTTTGAATTGTAACTTGTTTTAATGTTTTTTTTGTTTTTTTGTAATTTTAATGTATGGTTTGTCTTTCATTTTTGTACAGTGTCCTTGGGCGCTAGAAAGGCGCCTTTAAATAAAATGTATTATTATTATTATTATTATTATTATTATTATATCTGTGAGTGGAAAAAGTATGTGAGCCTTTGCTTTCAGTATCTGGTGTGACCCCCTTGTGCAGCAATAACTGCAACTAAATGTTTCCAGTAACTGTTGATCAGTCCTGCACATCAGCTTGGAGGAATTTTAGTCCATTCCTCTGTACAGAACAGCTTCAACTCTGGGATGTTGGTGGGTTTCCTCACATGACCTGCTCGCTTCAGGTCCTTCCACAACATTTCGATTGGATTAAGTCAGGACTTTGACTTGGCCATTTCAAAACATTAACTTTATTCTTCTTTAACCATTCTTTGCTAGAACAACTTGTGTGCTTAGGGTCATTGTCTTGCACCCACCTTCTCTTGAGATTCAGTTAATGGACAGATGTCCTGACATTTTCCTTTAGAATTTGCTGGTATAATTCAGAATTCATTGTTCCATCAATGATGGCAAGCCATCCTGCCCCAGATGCAGCAAAACAGGCCCAAACCATGATACTACCACCACCATGTTTCACAGATGGGATAGGGTTCTTATGCTGGAATGCAGTGTTTTCCTTTCTCCAAACATAATGCTTCTCATTTAAACCAAAAAGTTCTATTTTGGTCTCATCCGTCCACAAAACATTTTTCCAATAGCCTTCTGGCTTGTCCATGTGACCTTTAGCAAACTGCAGACAAGCAGCAATGTTCTTTTTGGAGAGCAGTGGCTTTCTCCTTACAACCCTGCCATGCACACCATTGTTGTTCAGTGTTCTCCTGATGGTGGACTCATGAACATTAACATTAGCCAATTGTGAGAGAGGCCTTCAGTTGCCCTGGGGTCCTTCGTGACCTCACCCACTATTACATGCCTTGCACTTGGAATGATCTTTGTTGGTCGACCACTCCTGGGGAGGGTAACAATGTTCTTGAATTTCCTCTATTTGTACACTATCTGACTGTGGATTGGTGGAGTCCAAATTCTTTAGAAATGGTTTTTAACCTTTTCCAGCCTGATGAGCATCAACAACACTTTTTCTGAGGTCCTCAGAAATCTCCTTTGTTCATGCCATGATACACTTCCACAAACATGTGTTGTGAAGATCAAACTTTGATAGATCCCTTTTCTTTAAATAAAACAGGGTGCCCACTCACACCTGATTGTCATCCCATTGATTGAAAACACCTGACTAATTTCACCTTCAAATGAGCTGCTAATCCTAGAGGGTCACATACTTTTGCCACTCACAGATATGTAATATTGGATCATTTTCCTCAATAAATAAATGACCAAGTATAATATTTTTGTCTCATTTGTTTAACTGGATTCACTTTATCTACTTTTAGGACTTGTGTGAAAATCTGATGATGTTTTAGGTCATATTTATGGAGAAATATAGAAAATTCTAAAGGGTTCACAAACGTTCAAGCACCACTGTATGTGGATATATAACATTATTGAGTATGACTGTAAGAAGATACGTTAACCAGTTTGCATGTCTTACCAAAAGGCCACTGGACTCTGCATGTATCCAACAGCTAAGGGCCTGGCCTTAAATGGCAGCCCCTCATCACCACCAATCCACCAGCTCATGCCATGGTGATGATGATGAGACCCTGACTTGAGTTGGTGGTCTAAGGCATGGCCGGGAACCAGAATGCTTGGTCCGGTTATCCCTTCCGATAATAATAATAATAATAATAATAATAATATTGTAGTCAAGACCACCTAAACTGAAACCAAGTTATGACCAAGACCAGAGTGTATCGAGATTCAGACAAGACCAAGACTTTGAGAGTTTGAGATCAAGTCAAGACCAAGACTAAGGCAGGGCGAGACTGAATCAAGACCAGAACCAGACCAGGGTGTGTAAAGGTGGTGGGGGAGGGGTAACAGGAAGAAAAAATTTCAAATTATCAATGAGTTATGTTATTGGCCACATTTGAAGCAGGACATTTTATATCCAATCACAGTAACAATGTGAACGAATAAATCAGATAATGGACAGGCAATTTAGTGAAATCCCCACAGTTGTGATCTTGACCAGTCTTGAAAGAAAATCCAGAGTCCTCTATGTCTGAGACCAAGATAAGACCAAGTAAAAATGCTGTGGATTCTGAGATGAAACTGAGACCTTCAAAAAGTGGTCTTGAGACTGGTTTCGAGTACAACACTAACTACTACTACTACTACTAATAATAATAATAATAAAAAAATGTTATTACTACTAATATTACTACTACTACTACTACTACTACTACTACTAATAATAATAATAATAGTAATAGACAGTAGTTATAATAAATTAACAGTTATTTTTATATTTCTCATCAAAAAATTCCTGTGCAACGATTGGCCAAGGATGGCTCACGTGACATAAAATATTCCACCACTGATTAAGCAATGTATTTCATGATGTAAAAAAAAAAAAAATATGGTGTGAGTCAGTCATGGTATATCCTGGATATACCAAGAACTCATGTCACAATTTGAAGCTATATAGCCGACTCGAGTCACAGCTGTGGCTCTGTGAGCATTTCTGTGTGTGTAGGTCTATGTATTATGATCATGCCTAGCCAGGCAGGCAATAGCATGGTCCATTGCACATGCGCAGGTTGAAGGTCGCTCCAATGTAAACAACAAACATACCGTAGCTGCCTCCAGTGAGTTTATGCTGAGAGTCAATTTTAACAATTTTAGTTTGGAATTTTTGCAATTATAATAAAGCATGAAAAATCTGTAAGTCCCAAGACTAAGAATTGGTCAAGTTAAACAACTAAATTTTTTAATTTTGTTTTCAAAACATTTATGGAGGTGGTGTTCTGAATGCTCTCTGGAACACTATTACACAGCATAAGGCCAATGTAAATTACAAGTGATGCACTGGATTAACAGTAGATTTGCCACAACTGAGTGAATTGAAAAAAACAAACAAACAAACAAACAAACAAACAAACAAACAAACAAACAAACAAACCAGATATCAGAACTGACACTGAAAAGCAAATATATAACAGTTATTCTACAAAATTGAGTCATACATAAGCTGATAGCCGAAGAGGCCCGTAGCACCAAGTTGGCTATAAGCCGTGCACGACGAGATTGAGTGGAATGACTGTTTTATTCTATCCACATTCAGTGGATTTTGGGAAACAGAGCATTTTTATTTTTTACAAATTCAATAAATAAAAACTTTATTTATATCCAAAACATCTGACAAAATAATTTCCGCTTAGAATGTAAACAAACTGGTGAAATGACAGTAGCACTTTGTGAAAAATGCAATAATAATAATTCTTGAAAAAAGATATGTTCTTACCATCAAATACTTTTATTCCATATTTTGTTGTGCTTTTTTTGTATTTTTTGGGGTTTTGTTTTTGAGTAGAGTTTTTATTTCGTCCTTGGTTGGTTCAGCAACACACTGTTAGAATGCAGGAACTTACAGATGTATGCACAGAGGAGACCGAAGCGCAGACTGTCAACAAAGCCAAAACGATAGAAATCGGAGTCGGAAAACTAGTGAGGGTCGGGTGATCGGCGAACAACTTAGTGAAGGAAAGACAAAGAGCGGAAACTAGGAAAAGGTAGTAAAAGGTCAGAACCACGAGAAGCAGTCAGAAAAGATACAAGGCTTGGTATAAACTGAGCTAGCAGGATGATACTTCACAAAGATGTGTGTGTTTGGGGAGTTTAAATAGAGGGACCGGTAATTGAGGAAATGGAAAACAGCTGAGATTCAGTATGCTGGAGACAGAGGGCACTGTGTGTCTTGGGACTTGTAGTTCAGAGTATCCATGTTTGTAGTTTCCCCAGAGGGTTGACTGACAGACCCCCCACCCCTGAGGAGCTACCTCCAGGAGCTACATTCTTTTTTGGACAACCCCTGCCTCTGGGTGGTGCTGGTTTGTTGGGATATTGAGCATGAAATTCCTGTTTTAGGAGAGGGTCTAGAATGTCCTTGTCCCTGACCCATCTTTGTTCCTCCGATCCATATCCTTCCCAGTCTATTACACAGCATAAGGCCAATGTAAATTACAAGTGATACACTGGATTAACAGTAGATTTGCCACAACTGAGTGAATTGCTGAGGTTGGCTTGCTGTGAGTTGTTTCAGGAACTCAGTAAGATATTCTGGAGCTTAACCATTCATTGTTTTAAACGCCATGAGCAGAACTTTGTTGTAAATGTAGAACTTAGTTGGCTTTATGGTTTCCAAGTACTTGAAATATATAGTCAGACAGTAAATCAAGGACAAACTATTCTTAGCCAAGTTCATCATTAGTGATGGAGAAGACCAAGGCCACTTCAGTCTATCTGTAATAGACACAGAGTAGCAAAACTCCACTGTGGACAAGGAAATGTTTCAAAACGCTTTCTTCCCTGACAGAGCCAGCTAAATCTCCTTATCTGGCAGGACTGTAGTAGTGAAAGCGTCAAGTGTGCTATGTTTCGGTGCTGTATCTTGTGCATGGAGAGAAAGACAGAAAAAGAAACGGGGAGAGATTAAACAGCATTAAACAATGTTCGAGATGTACAGAAAGACAGATAGAGGGGGAGGACTGAGAGAAAAAAAAGAACATGTTCTGAAAGCAAACAGTTGTGTTTGAAATACATTTAGAACAAAGCTATTTGGGGACTCAAGTCTTTAGTGGAAAAAAATAGGAGTTGTGTTTTATTAGTTGAATGATATAAAACATGACAAAACAGCTTCTCAGAGAGAAGAAGTGATTTATACACTCCCATTGGGATTTCTATATAGGGCATGTGTTCTCTTCTCTTCTCTCAGATTTAGAGAGCCGAGTGAGAAAGAGTGAGAGAGTGTGGGTGAGAGACAGAAACAGAGTGAGAGTCAGAGAAAGTGCAAGTGTTGGGAGGTGAATATGAGATGTTAGCCATCATGAAGTCCAGACTGCAGCCTACGAAGGTTTCTGATTAAGACCTACTTGAGTTGTGTTACATGGTGTGCATGTTGAGGTGGTACACTGCAAAATATACATATTTCTCTGAATAACCTTACTTAGAAATACAGTGAATGTGATTAAATTTTTAATACATTAGCTACTG
Organism: Neoarius graeffei; assembly: GCF_027579695.1. Classification (NCBI taxonomy): domain Eukaryota; kingdom Metazoa; phylum Chordata; class Actinopteri; order Siluriformes; family Ariidae; genus Neoarius; species Neoarius graeffei. The sequence continues at coordinate 24,084,841 of NC_083584.1, read as the reverse complement.
CATAGTATGGCACAATGGTAGCCTAGTAAACTAGACCCAACCGCCTAGTGGCCAAAAATATTTTTTGCCTAGCGAGTGGGTCTAGCCTCGCACCATATAAACAAAAACACCCCGGGCATCAAATCGTGCCCGCCAATCACAACGCAAGGTTTTTGTTTGGATTCTTTGGGCGGGCTTTTGCAGGAGTGACGACAAAGCTGCGCGACACTGGAGAAAGCACAACAGGAAAGATGGCTTCGGGCTAGTGAACAGCGCGCGTTTGACTCCGCTTTGGAATCAGTTTTAGAAGAATTAGACTTGGAGTTTTCGTTGAAACAAGAGCAGGAAGAGGCTCTCCGCTCATTCCTTTTCAAGAAGGACGTTTTCGCTGTTTTGCCGACCGGCTATGGCAAAAGTCTGATCTACCAGCTGGCTCCGCTCGTAGCCAAAAGGATGGGGCTAGTTTGTGCAGTACGAAGAATTAATAAACAGCTTTGAAACATTACTTTTTGATTGTTTCTTATTTTCCCGTTATTTTAAATTTAAGGGAAATTATTTCACCAAACACCACTAAATAAAAACTCTCAAAAACAGTTTAAGCAAACCCTTGAAAAACACTTGGAAAAAAATGTGTATGTTGTACAGACTCCAAACTTGTGGTCATTATCTCCAAACTTCTTAATATCTAGAACCTGTTTATTAATTAATACGCATTTTGAAAAATTATTTAATTTCAAGGCCTCCCCCACTGCTTTCTGTCGCTCTGACTACGTCACAGTCACTGTTGCGCTGATTGGTCAGAGCGTTGGCCCATACGCACAGAGACAGTTTGAAAGACAGTGGTTTGTTCCTCCTACCCGCTTCGGAAATGTCTACGGATCGAGGCCAGACTAAATATTCACATTTAGTCTGGCTTGCCAGGCTAGTACAATGGTGTAGTAGTTAGCACTGTTGCCTCACAGCAAGAAGGTTTTGGGTTCGAGCCCAGTGGTTGATGGGGACCTTTCTGTGTGGAGTTTATATGTTCTCCCCGTGTCTGTGTGGGTTTCCTCCGGGTGCTCTAGTTTCCCCCACAGTCCAAAGACATGCGATTAGGTTAACATGGGATGGCCTTGGGCTGAAGTGCCCTTGAGCAAGGCACCTAACCCCCAACTGCTCCCTGGGTGCTGTAGCATAGCTGCCCACTACTCTGGGTATGTGTGTGTGCTCATTGCTCACTTGTTTGTGTTCACTGCTTCAGATGGGTTAAATGCAGTGGAGGAATTTCACTGTGTGCTTAAGTCTGTGCTTGAGTGTCCGTGTGATAAATAAAGGCTTCTTCTTCTTCTTCTTCTTGTTACCTCTGCCAATGTTAATGCCAATGGATTTTGATGAAATTTTGAGGGAAGGTCATGGGCCAAGGAACAACTGATGGAAATCTGGATATGTTTGTGGATCCAGGATTTTTTTTTGTCTTTTCCCAACGTAACTCAAAAAAGTAGTGAACGGATTTTGGTGAAATTTGGTGCGCAGCTTTAGTATTATCCTAGGTTCAAGTGATTTGATTTTGATGTTGATAATATATGGCTTGGTGGAGGTATGCTGTAGCAGCAAGAGTGTGGTGGAGTGTTGGCTGTGAACGGCATGGAGTCAGGCTGAACCAGCAGGTAACATTTGACAAGGTACACCTGTGTCTAATTACTGGCTGTCTATTAACGTGTGTCTCTGTGTATCAATCGGATGGCCAGTAACGAGACAGAGAGAAAGAAAGTCGAGTTCCTCAACATGTGTGCGTGTGTTGTGTGTAGTAGTCATTGAAAAGTGAAAGTTAGAATAAAGTGCACCTTGAATTGTAACACCTGTCTGCAGTTCCTCATTTTCCAAACATCAAAAGTTGTTATATGCACGCTCCACTGAGTACCCTTATAGTATTAAATAATGTTTTAATATAACAATAAAGCTTCACTAATTAACCAATGATCATACAATCAATGAGTAAAATTGAGACCACAATGACCAATATGAACAATACCTTAATGTAGTTGTTAACTGAAAAAAACCCCCAAACAAACCAGATATCAGAACTGACACAGAAAAGCAAATATATAACACTTATTCCACAAAACTGAGTCATACATGAGCTGATAGCCGAAGAGGCGCGTAGCACCAAGTTGGCTATAAGCCGTGTACGACGAGATTGAGTGGAATAACTGTTTTATTCTATCCACATTCAGTGGATTTTGGGAAACAGAGCATTTTTATTTTTATTTTTTACAAATTCAATAAATAAAAACTTTATTTATATCCAAAACGTCTGACAAAATAATTTCCGCTTAGAATGTAAACAAACTGGTGAAATGACAGCAGCAATTTGTGAAAAATGCAATAATAATTCTTGAAAAAAAGACATGTTCTTACAGTACAGTTTATTTTCTCTGTTGACCTAGTCAACGAAGAGCCAGCATGAATCGCTGGTGGATCACTCTGCTGAACTCCTTTTTGGACTGTGTCAATCTCTTTGCCTGGTCCACTGATGTTCCCAACAACCGTCCGATCTTTATCCATGGATCCCTGTAATATCTCCTACTCGGCTTCGCAAATAGGACCTTCTTTGTGATTGCAGTGTTGTCAGCTCTACATATATGCGCAATGTACTTCAGATATTGTGAGTAAATGAAATCTCTGAGGGGTATCGTCTTTATGATATTCTGGATTTCATCATTTGTGTAGACAAAGCTGTAAACTTCTTCTGAATCTTCTAATGCTTTCTTTCTTTTCCACCCTCCTTTTACAATACTCCATAGTATCTGGTGCCAACAAACTTCAAGTCTATTTAGTTGTTGTTCATTAGGAAACCATGCTTGTGTACCATAAATTAACCGCGATCTAACACACGCTTCCAGGATTTTCCGTCTTGTGCACAGGTTGACATTGTTGTCCGTTAAGACAGTGCAAAGCTCATTGAATTTTGCATTTGCCCTGGCCACACGAATTTCAGTGAAACATCCCTTTTCCTCAGTTGTTATCATTTGCCCTAGGTACATGAATTCTCTGACATTTTCCACGACTTGACTGTTAATGCTGAATAGTGTTGGCTGTTTTGCAAGATCGTCATCATTAAATACCTGTGTTTTGGTCTTCTTGAATGAAATTTGAAGCCCAAATTGTTGGCACACATTATCTATTATGGTGAGAAGTTGCTGTGCCTCACTCGTTGTTTTACAGAAAAGAGCAGCATCATCTACATAAAGTATCCACCTCATTATCTCCACTCCACGCATTCTTCCACCACACCGCTGCTCCCTGTTGGTGCACATATACGGGATGATGATGATGATGATGCCCTTTATTGTCACTAGTCACATGTACCAGCGAAATTAGCCGTCAACCTGTCCGTACATATACAACATACAATTGACATAGGGTAGACAGGACAGGAAGACAGGGATAAAGATAAAAAGGAAACACAACATGAGGAGAGATAAGGAAAAAAAAGGACACCCCCCCCCCACTATGCTCCTGTCAGGAGTACAGTGTGGGAACATTTAAAAAACCTTTGCATAAGCACACAACACCACAAGTACACTTTAAACACGGGACTTGAGTGGGGGAATCAGGGGTAAGGGGTAAGGGGGGAGGGGTAGTGGGGGAGGGGGGAGGTAATCCAGCGCAAGCAAGCAGCCGTCCACTCCTGCAACCATGAAGGCGCTGGTCACGCACCCGCTTGTCACACTGGGGGTAAAAATGGCGACCGCGGAGAGTTAGAGAGGAATGCGAGGAATGAGAGTGTCTCCCGGCAGTGACCTTCGGGGGAAATGTTTTCTCTGCAATGGCCTGAACCAAGGCCGGTGCTGTCTCAGGGCACCGAATGTTGATAAGATATGAATTGTTTGGTCTTTCCAGATGCAGTCTTTGCACGTCCACACCGCTCATCCATATCTGTCCATTCCGTCCATTCTATTCAAATTGATCTCTGAAAAACATATTCCTTGCAAAGCTGAAAGCTGCTCCGAGATAACAACCATTTTGTGGTTAAAGTTCTGAATGTCCACAGTCTGAGTGCCAACAGCTTTGCCCACCACTCCAATCATATCGGGCAGCTTTGTGGGGCTTTGAACAGCAGTCACCGTTGTCTGATTTCCTCAATATACCAGGGCAATGCCTAATCCAATCAGCAAAAGTCCTATAATCATGGTTCCGAATAGGTAGATATCTTCAATGTCCTCCACAGAAAGAATCGCCAGGCACACGACCCACCACCGCTCCCACATGTCCATCGTGTAACCAGCCGCAAACGTTCCGGCAGGACAAACGGGTTCCCCCGAACCCAAACTTCTCGTTGAGAAAACTGTCAATTTCGTTAGGAGACCAGTTTATCAATTCCATGCTTTTTTTTAGTTTAGAAAGTAATGCAGGAAGAGTTTCTTCAAAAAGTACAGCAGACGAGACAAGACACAGAAGCACAAGCAGGGAAAAAAGGAGGGAGAGGGAGAGCAGAAAATGCGACCGCCTTCCGTGGAAGCACAGAGAGAAAAAAAAATATTGAATTCGAGATTGATACCCCAGCCATCAGGAAAGGCTTCGTCAATTTCATAGGCGGCCACTTTCAGAACGTAGTCAAAGTAGTAGTTGAACAAGAATGGAGATTCTTGTCCACCTTGTCTACATCCTATGAGCACATCAAACTTTTCTTTCATTCCCTGTATCGACGCGGTGGTACCTTCATATAATTTTTGTAGTATGGCTACCAAATGAGTGGCTCCTGTTCATATCTGCAGTACTCGGAAAAGAAAATTACATGGTATATGGTCATATGCTGCACTAAGATCAACATACACTATGATCAGGGGTCCTCCATATTTCTCAATCACTGTCTTTACAATGAAGATTCCATCTGATGTAGATCGATTGTGATGAAATCCATACTGACACTCGCTGATGTGCATTTCATATGCACCTTGTAATCTGTTAATAATAATTTTTGCAAGGATATGGCTCATATTTGCTCCAATAGATAATCCACGATAGTTCGCTGCTACGCTCTTCTTGCCTTTTTTATAGAGACAGGTGATGCTGGAGTGTAGCCATGAGTTTGGGACCTGAACACAAGTCCAGATCAATTTTATCAATGTCAGGATCATGCTCACCAAGTTCTTACTTTCATTGTATTTCAGTCTCTCCGTTTTCAGGTTATCAGTCCCAGCACTTTTGTTGTTCTTAAAACTCTTCAAAACCCTTTTTATTTCCTGTTCATCAGGAGGATCTTCGTTGATATATACTACTTCATCCCTCAGATGTGGGTACTCATCTAGGTTTGCAAGTTCAGGTGGGAGTGGTAATTGTCGTGCCTTGAAATGATCTTCAAAGTGTATCTTCAGTTTTTCATTTGATATCAATTTCAATCAAATTTGGATTTGGATTTTAGTAAAAAAGTACTTTTTTGCAATTGCAAATTCTCTCTCAACCATCCTTGCTTCTGCTGCTGTGTTGATGTTCTCCGCCATTTCCTTGTAATAATTATTCTTCAACTCTCGTCTTCGCTTCTTGATCGTTTTCTGAAGCTTCCTCATATCATCATGTTTAGTACAATTTCGTAAACTTCTCATCTGTTGTTGAAGGATCGTATCTTCCCAAGGTTCTTTCTTCTTTACTGGATCAATTTTCGGGCAAACCTCATCAACTTTTTTGATTACTGTTGTTACTATTCGCTCATTCAGCTCATTCATTTCATTACATTCAAGTCCCTGGAATGCTCTATCCAGTTTCTCTGTTAATCTTTGTTGGATATCTAGATTGATCCTTAGTGCCTGCAAATCAACCATTGGCTTTTTATTACGTGTTCTTACCATCAAATACTTTCATTCCATATATTGTTGTGCTTTTTTTTGTTTTTTTGGGGGGTTTTGTTTTTGAGTAGAATTTTTATTTCGTCCTCGGTTGGTTCAGCAACACACTGTTAGAATGCAGGAACTTCCAGATGTATGCGCAGAGGAGACCGAAGCGCAGACTGTCAACAAAGCCAAAACGATAGACAGAAGTCGGAGTCGGAAAACTAGCGAGAGTCGGGCGATCGGCGAACAACTTAGTGAAGGAAAGACAAAGAGCAAAAACTAGGAAAAGGTAGTAAAAGGTCAGAAACACAAGAAGCAGTCAGAAAGATACAAGGCTTGGTATGAACTGAGCTAGCAGGACGATACTTCGCAAAGATGTGTGTGTTTGGGGAGTTTAAATAGAGGGACCGGTAATTGAGGAAATGGAAAACAGCTGAGATTCAGTATGCCGGAGACAGAGGGCACTGTGTGTCTTGGGACTTGTAGTTCAGGGTATCCATGTTTGTAGTTTCCCCAGAGGGTTGACTGACAGACACCCCCCTCCCCCCCAAGGAGCTACCTCCAGGAGCTACATTCTTTTTTGGACGACCCCTGCCTCTGGGTGGTGCTGGTTTGTTGGGATATTGAGCATGAAATTCCTGTTTTAGGAGAGGGTCTAGAATGTCCTTGTCCCTAACCCATCTTTGTTCCTCCAGTCCATATCCTTCCCAGTCTATCAGGTACTTGACTTGGCCTCCTTTTTGCTTTGAGTCGCAAATCTTGTTAACCTGGTAGACGGGTTCTCCCTCCAGATCGAGTGTCATGTGCTCCTGGACTGTTGTGTTGCTGGCAAGGGGTCCCGGGATAGCTGGCTTTAGCTGTGATATGTGGAAAGTCGGAGATACTCGGCTGTGAGGAGGAAGTTCCAGATGGTAAGATACCTTATTAATGCGGTGTAGAACTTTGAATGGCCCAATGTAGTGTGGTTGGAGTTTTTTTTACATGTATTAGGTTCTCTCAGGTTCCTTGTGGCCACCCATAATCTGTCACCCAGGGAGAAGTTTGGAGTCTCACCTGCTTGTCCGCATATTCCTTGTACTTGGCACACACTGCTTCAAGACACTGATGGACCTCCTCCTAGATGGTTTGACTGCATGAGAACCAGTCATTGACTGCTTGTACTTGGCAGGGTGTGTCATCCCAAGGGAACAAGGGCGGTTGGTAGCCGAGTATGCACTGAAAAGGTGTTAACTGGGTAGCTGAGTGAGTTCTGTGCATACTGGGCCCAAGGAAGGAAGCATGCCCAGTCCCCCTGGTTGCACATGCAGTAGATCCTCAGAAAACAACCAATCTCCTGATTAGCTCTTTCTACTTGGCCATTAGACTGGGGGTGATAGCTGGAGGTGAGACTTACCGATACTCCCAACCTTTCCATAAAGCTTGATCAGAAGCATGAAATGAACTGGGGACCCCGGTCACTGACTATATCCTCAGGGATGCCATAGTATTTAAAGACTTGTTGCAACAACAGTTCAGTGGTTTGAGAAGCAGTGGGGATGCCTGGCAATGGGATGAGTTTAAGTGCCTTAGAGAATTGGCCGATGGTCACCATTATGGTGGTGTTACCTTGAGAGGGAGGTAGGTTGGTGATAAAGTCAATGGCTAAGTGTGACCAGGGCCTTTGAGGAATTGGGAGGGGGCATAACTTGCCAGCGGGGGTGTTTCTAGGAACTTTTGCTTGTGCACATTCAGAACATGAGGTGATGAACTGGTTTATTTCTGTGAGCATGTCTTCCCACCAATACTTGTTTTTTAACATTTGGCACATGCGTTGACTGCCTGGATATCCTGTGGCTGGAGATGCATGTGCCCAGGTGATAAGTCTGCTACAAAGACACTTGGGTACATAGAGGAGACCAGGTGGGAGATGAATGGGCTGGGCTTTAGGCTGTGAATTCTTTATTTTTCTGTCCAGTTCCCAGGTGATGGACCCTACGAAGTATTGTGGTGGAAGAACGGACTGAGCAGCTGAGTCTTGGTGTGATGGACCAAAACTTCTGGATAAGGCATCTGCTTTGGTATTCTTAGAACCTGGGCATAATGAAATGGTGAAATTAAATCGAGTAAAGAACAATGCCCACTTGGCCTGACATGGATTTAACCTCTTGGCTTTCTGGAGATGCTCTAGGTTCTTATGATCAGTGAGGATGATGAAGGGGTAGTAGCTCCCTCTAGTCAGTGCCACCACTCCTAAAGGACTAGTCTAATGGCAAGCAGTTCTCTGTTACCCACATCATAATTCTTCTCTGCTGAAGTTAAATTCTTCAAAAAGAAAGCTACTGGGTGTAACTTCTGCTTCTCCCCAAGGCATTGGGAGAGGATGGCCCCTACTCCAGTGTCCGATGCATCCACTTCTATGACGAATGGCTTGGTGGGGTTGGGATTCTGGAGTATGGGAGCTGAAGTGAAGGTTAGTTTAAGCTTGCTGAAGGCTTCCTCTGCCGCTGAGTTCCAACATAGGCGCTTGGGACCCTTTTTCAGTAAAGCTGTCAGAGGGGCTGCCAGATAGCTGAAACCTTGAATGAACCAGCGGTAGAAGTTCGCAAAGCCCAAGAACCGCTCAAGATCCTTAATGAATTTTAGGGTCGGCCAAGACGTTACTGCTGATACTTTAGACAAATCCATGCTTACTCCTTCTGCACTGATGACATATCTGAGGAAAGAGATTTTGCTTTGATGAAACTCACACTTTTCCACTTTTACATAGAGGTGGTTTTCCAGTAGACACTGGAGGATGTCTCTGACGTGTTCCTGGTGACTTATGATATCAGAGGAGTAAATCAAGATATCATCAATATAGGCAATGGCTTATTTTCCCAGCAGGTCCAATAGCACATCATTGATCAGGCACTGGAATACACTGGGAGCCAAAGAAAGGCCATAAGGCATTACCTGGTACTCAAAGTGTCCCATGGTCATGCTGAAGGCTGTCTTCCACTCATCGCCCTTCCTAATCCTGATCAGGTTGTATGCAAAGGTCCAGCTTAGAAAATATTTGTGTGGATCTTAGTTGCTCCAGTGCCGCTGGGACCAGGGGAAGCAGATAAGGGTACTTTGCCATGACCTGATTTAGACCTCTGTAATCGATGCAAGGCCTTAGTCCACTTCCTCGTTTTTCCACAAAAAAGAAACCAGCCAACGCAGGAGACATGGAAGGGCGGATATATCCTTGCTTGAGGGCCTCCTGAATGTACTCCTTCATGGCAACCTATTCCTTCTGAGATAGGGGATAAATTTGACCGCGTGGTGGTGACATACCTGGTAGTAAGTCATTTATGCAGTCATATGGCTGGTGTGGAGGTAGCCCGCAGGCCTTCCCCTTACTGAAGATTTCAGATAGATCCCGATAACATTCAGGAACATTGTCCATGTAGTCTGGTTGAGGACTTTCTACTAAGGTGGACAACACTTGGACTTGGGGACGAGAAAGACAGCTCTGGAAGCATGTAGGTGACCACTGAAGAATATCCTTATTTTGCCAAGAGATCAAAGGATCGTGCAACTGTAGCCAGGGATATCCAAGAACAATGTCGTGGTCAACGGTAGTGGTCACAAACAGGGAAATATCTTCCTTGTGTAATGCTCCCACTTGAATCTGGACGGATTTGATGCTCATGGTGACGAGTCCATCACCTATGGGTCCTCCATCGATGGCCTTAATGCTGAGTGCGCTGTGCAGAAGGGTGGTAGGCAGGTTCAGCCTCTGCACGATGGTTCTGCTAATGAAGTTCCCCTCTGCCCCTGAGTCAATAAAAGCAGAAAGGACATAGGTGGAGGATGCTACCCTTAGCATTACAGGAATCTTAAAGGATTTAGACCTAATTTCTCTCACCAGAACTGTAAATTTTGCTGGTGTCTCTGCTGGAGATTCACAGACTGGATGGACTGGACAATGCCGGATGTTATGCTCGGCGCTCCTCCAGTAGAAGCACAAGCCTTCCCTATGCCACCTCACATGTTCGGCACAGGTTAGCCTAGTGCGTGATACTTCCATGGGAGAGCTGTCCACAGAAGGCTGCAATGACTTGGGGCAGTCGTGGAGAGAGGGTCTGCGTTTTAGCAGTTGGTCTATGCAGATAGCTAGGTCAATAAGGGAGTCCAAGTTGAGATTCTCATCTCTGCAGGCTAGTTCACTGAGGACTTCAGGGGGCAGACTTTGGCAAAACACTGCCTTGAAGCCTGGGTCATTCCACCCACTCACAGCCACTAATGTCCTGAAGTCCAGGAGCATATTCTGCCACACTTCTAGAGCCTTGAGAACTGGTGAGTAGACTTTCACTGACCTCAGTCCCCTCTGGTTCATGGTCAAAAACCCATTTGAACAAGGAGAGAAAGTGCTCATAGGAAGTAGTAGGCTCACTACCCTTGTTCCAAATAGCAGTAGCCCAGCGGAGTTCTTTGCCAGTGAGAAAGGATAGACATTTAGCGATTTTATGTTCATCAGATAAGTTAGGCATGGTGGCAAAATACAAAGAACATTGAAGCAAGAAACCTTCACATGCAATGGCATCTCCAGCGAACTTCTCCGGAACGGGGAATTGCAGCACTGGGCTAGGAGGAGACTCGGGGCGTGCTAGGAGGGCCTGTGACATCACAGTTGCGAGCTGTGTCATCCTGGTGTTGAGATCGGCAAGCATCTGTTGATGTTCTTCCAGCAACCACCCCTGCGTATTCAGAGCAGTCTGCTTTGTATCCTCTGCTACATCCATGCTGGCGGAGTATCCTGTTAGAATGCAGGAACTTACAGATGTACTGTATGCGCGGAGGAGATCAAAGTGCAGACTGTCAACAAAGCCAAAATGATAGACAGAAATTGGAGTCAGAAAACTAGCGAGGGTTGGGCGATCAGCAAACAACTTGGTGAAGGAAAGACAAAGAGTGAAAACTAGGAAAAGGTAGTAAAAGGTCAGAAACATGAGAAGCAGTCAGAAAAGATACAAGGCTTGGTATGAACTGAGCTAGCAAGACGATACTTCGCAAAGATGTGTGTGTTTGGGGAGTTTAAATAGAGGGACCGGGTAATTCAGGAAATGGAAAACAGCTGAGATTCAGTATGCTGGAGACAGAGGGTGCTGTGTGTCTTGGGACTTGTAGTTCAGGGTATCCATATTTGTAGTTTCCTCAGTGGGTTTACTGACACACTCTCCGCCAGTTTCTTCTTCTTCTTCTTCAGGGTTTTTTGGTGGTTGGCAAACCAACTTAAAGTTGCATTACCACCACCAACTGGGCTGGAATGTGGAACAGGCAATATTGGGAAAAAAACTATATTCTTTTAGCCATTTTTTTTACTTGATAACAAAGCCACCATTTTGTTTTCCTCTACTCATGGTATATGAGCTGATATCCTAGTAGTAAAGTAGCCAGTCAGAGCAAATGATTGCTCATATTCAGTGAATGTGGATATAATAATACTATTTACTTTACCTGGAGGCCGTTTTCGGAATGTTATCATTATTTTTAACAATCCAAGATTCAACAAAAACTTGCACAAGCAGGAGTTACTTACTGTCATGTAGGTCAGGTATAGGGCAAAGAAAGACCATGCTCATTAACTTCAGAGCAAACTGTATCTGGTGCTCAAGGAGTTATGCATTTACAGCATCCTTAGTAACTGCCTGGTCAGGGTCATGGTGGTTTTCAAAGTCCCATGCCACAAGGCACATCGGGCATCAGTTCAGATCTCCATTTCAGTAGCCATCCACCTCTCGTGTATTACATAGCTCGGGTTACAGTGGGGGCCTGGTCCTCTGGTAACCGCAAGAGTTTGAGTTTAACTCCCCACTCACATCTGTATTGTGGCATGCCTCACTAGATGGCAGTAGGTATCATTTTTATGATGGTCTTTGGTCTGAATTGACCACGAGTAGAACTCGTGATTTCCTGATTGAGAGGTGGACACTCTAACCATGAGGCCATCTCGTAGTTGGTTTATATTAGGCTATTGTGTTTGTATTTGGGAAACAGAACTAACTTCATTCGAAAATATCACAGGCAGGTACAAAAAAAATAACTGTGCAAGTGTTATTTTTTTTTAAAGTCCCCCACGTATTTGTAATTAAGACCAATTATGAACACAAGTGATGTCGCTGAATCATGAGGAACTGTCAGATCCAGAATTCACACACCATGCTGATAGTGCTGGCATTTTTACCTGTGGGATTTTGCACTGTTTTATAGTTTATGTCATGCCAACTTCAGGTTTAAATCCAAATACAGTCACTGATACACATATTTGGAGAACTAAAGCGATAAATGTACACAGATAGAGATAGTGTCATTGCACTTCAGCCCTCATTTATTAACATGCTGTGATTTAATTTGCACCAATTTATCTTCAACTAATTTTTGCTCAGGAAATGCAGGTATATTCCATTTACATTTAAACAAAGATTAATTGACAGATATGTGAACTTACTTTGTTCATTTCTGAACATTACTGGTTTATAGTTTATTCATTCTGAATTAATTCTTTATGGTTTGTTCATGTTGCAAAAAAGGCAACTTTTTTGGTGAAGAAGAAATTAAACGCAAAATCTTTAAAGCTGTACGGCCTTTCAGATTTTTGAAGTGTAGGTCATAAAAAGAATTTTCCCTGAGACCCAGTTATTTTTGTTTAGTGGACCGAAAGCTACTGAAATCAAATCAGAGACTTCCAATTTTATTTATTTTTTTTTTTTTCTTTTCTAATAGAACAATTAATATATTTAGGCCCACATGGCCCTAAATTCTCTGCTATTTTTCCTGCTTCACCATGATGCAATACAAGATACTATGTCATGCATCATGTGGTGGGCTTTCCCCATTCATGCAAGGCATTGTGGGATACAAATTTGAAACAGGAGAGAAAAATTGGAGGATGCAAATGAAATGTGAAAGACTGACTACAGTAATGAAAAGCAAGAAGAAAAGACATTGTGAAGGAAAGGAAACGCAGGACCAAACTAATAAATATCAGTGGTCAGCGAGCACCTTGGTGTGATCAGATGTTCGTTTAGCAACAAGATGATGTAAGTGTCAGTGCACAGTCAAAGGTAAATCTGTAGATGGCAGTAATGCAACACTGTTGATGCTAGCTGCTGTAAAACCCAAAAGAAGAGGAAAAAGAAGGAGAAGAAGACGGTAAACCTGCACATGCGCACACCGGACTTCCTCTGTCTGCTTGACTGCACGAAGTGAGCGATTTCATGCACTTTATTTGCTAGGGAATCCCCTCAAATTAAATAACTTCCCAGCCACAGAATGGCCTTTTTTTTTTTTTTTTAGATATTATAGAGGCGGCACGGTGGTGTAGTGGTTAGCACTGTCACCTCACAGCAAGAAGGTCCGGGTTCGAGCCCCGTGGCCGGCGAGGGCCTTTCTGTGCGGAGTTTGCATGTTCTCCCCGTGTCCGCGTGGGTTTCCTCCGGGTGCTCCGGTTTTCCCCACAGTCCAAAAACATGCAGGTTAGGTTAACTGGTGACTCTAAATTGACCGTAGGTGTGAATGTGAGTGTGAATGGTTGTCTGTGTCTATGTGTCAGCCCTGTGATGACCTGGCGACTTGTCCAGGGTGTACCCCGCCTTTCGCCCGTAGTCAGCTGGGATAGGCTCCAGCTTGCCTGCGACCCTGTAGAACAGGATAAAGCGGCTAGAGATAATGAGATGAATGAGAGATGAGATATTATAGAAATAAACATATGTGATGCCTCACCCCCCCGTGTCTGCGTGGGTTTCCTCCGGGTGCTCCGGTTTCCCCCACAGTCCAAAGACATGCAGGTTAGGTTAACTGGTGACTCTAAATTGACCGTAGGTGTGAATGTGAGTGTGAATAGTTGTCTGTGTCTATGTGTCAGCCCTGTGATGACCTGGCAACTTGTCCAGGGTGTACCCCGCCTTTCGCCCGTAGTCAGCTGGGATAGGCTCCAGCTTGCCTGCGACCCTGTAGAAGGATAAAGCGGCTAGAGATAATGAGATGAGATGAGATGATGCCTCACCAAATCCAGGGACACATGTCAGCCGAAACGAATCCAAGATAATCGCAAAAGAAGCATTTTTTTTCAAAATTTGTGATTTTTGTTTTTTTCCATCATGTGCAAGTTGAGATCTTGAAGAATGCAATCAGTATTTCAGATAATAGATTGTTTTGTTGGAAAAGCATACATTTTTTGTTGCAAATTGTCTCGTTTTTGTCAGGACTGTAGCCTGCTGGGGGGTGTGGGTAAATTACCATATGGGCCATTCACATGATGATTTAAGTCTTTTTTTTTTTTTTTTCGTGAATCAGCTGTATGATATGAGCTGAGCTCGTGGCTACTTAAGCTGCATACAGGCATGTAATTTCACTATGGAATGAGGAAGCTAAACAGAGCGCAGAGGAGCTGAAACACCGCGAAGCAAACAGACACACGGTTTTTACATCGGAGATAACCATTTCTAGCAAAAAAAACGCAACCAAAAGGAAGCTAGGATTACATTCCATCGGAGGCATTGGTGTGTGCAAGGCGCCGTTTCTCTTTCTGATGGGGTAAGTTTGTTAATCTAAGGCTGTGTGGTTATTTTTGCATGTAACGGAGAGTGTTGTGGTTTGGTTAAGCCTAGGTCACAACCGGACGTACGATTTTTTGGCTGTGTGATTTTTGCCGTTTCCCAAATCGCTGCGTTTTTTTTTTTTTTGTTCATGGAGAAAGACGCGTGTTGGCTGTAAGTTTGTCTTGCAACCTGAAAAAAACGTAAGCACCCGTAGAGTTTGTTTGACATAACAAAGAACCTCTGCGGCCGGTCTGCCAGGCACGTCGACAGGGGGGGACAAACGGGTATGTTGTCCCGGGCCCAGGAATGGGGGGGGGCCCAGAACTGGGCTCTCATGAAGTTGCGATTAAATTATTTTATTTCATTTCAAAATGTGTTGATTTGGGGGAGAAATGTGCTATATTTGCATTCAATAAATTATTACTAGATCTTTTGCCTTTATTGTCTTTGAAAAAGGCATCAAGAACCCCCTACCACCCCTAATGCAAAAATGGTTTGGTCTGACTCTTTGATTAAGGGGAAAAAAACGACATCGTTCGATCATAGCGCTTCGACAATCAGCGTGCGTGCCATTTGCCAACATGCACAAGTCAGGAGCACAGAAAAGAGAAAAAGAGAGGAAGAAACCAAGAGACTCAGGGGCTCACTGCATAAATATTTTAAAAAAGATTCGGATGATGCAGCAGGTACTAGCAAAGGCAGTGGGGCAGCTGAGCCAGGTAAGACACAGCCAACTTTTTCCAGCCCCGTAAAGTAACCCCAACCAAGGCACGCGCGGCACGCAATTCATGTTACAAACGAGGGGAGAGCAAATCACACTGAACACCATATCAAACGCACAGGGCATTGAATCATTTCATAACCACAACGGCTTAATAACACTGTGTTTCATATATCTGATTGAAGCTAAGGATATTCACATTAGCCCGCAATCATATCCCACCATTTCTCGAGCGGTGTGTTGTTCTCTGCTTTTCGCACTGGACAGTACGCACGCACAGTATACTATGTTCGCCCCCAGCCCTGCCCAAAATCCCCCGTCCATCGCTGCTCCTTCAAGAGCACCCCGATCGCGTGATTATAGTAGACTATCCACGAGTTTAGGAATACCTTTTTGAATACCTGTCATTTAAGGGTTGGAGTGAGTAGAGACTGGGATAAGAGAGGTGGGGGGGGTGTGTGGGTTGTTGGGGGGGCCCATTCAGAGCATTTTGTCCCGGGCCCAGCCAAAGCTGTCAGCGGCCCTGCGGTCTGCGGCTCGAAAATCAGCACATCACACACGCGCTCTCGTGCGTTTCACGCACGCCCTCCGTGCGTTTCTTGCGTTTTTTGCATGTAGACCGGCCGTAGGAGCACGTACGGCCGGTTGTGACCGAGGCTTTACATGAAACTAGTGTTGTGTTAGTTGTGTCATCATCGTGCTATCTTTCTTACGGTGTGAGTAATTTTTCAACCACAAAACGTTAAAGTATACTTCAGGACTTATTTTTGTAATTCATAATTGTTTTGGGCATACTTTGCATGGAAGGAAAATTGACGTGGTGATCTTTGTTTACATGAAAGTAGCATCGTGCTAGCTCGTAGGGGGTAGGGCTTTCCTTAATGTCATGCAAATGAGCACCATTATGTGCCCGCCCTACACCCAGAGTAGCTGAGATGGAAAACTTTGAGGGCGATTTTCTCCCTTTTCTGTTTTAAGAGGTATGCACTTTCAAAAGGCCACACATTCTTCAAATATTGTCAGATCTCCACATGGAAGGCATCATTGGAAAGCTTAGAAACTGTACGTTCTGAATCTGTCAATAACTCAAAATGCCCCCGGGCAGACATGTGTCCCTGGATTCTGGATTTGGGCACATATATCACAATGACCAAATTTCAGAGGGAACTAAATTTCACCGATTTTATGAAATCGAAAGGCTGTCTAGTTTTAACTAAAAGTATTGGTTTAGCTGAGGTTTGTTAGTTTAATCAAATAATTAACCACTATGTGGTTGTAGCATCTCATTTTAACAAAAGAAATGAAGAAGTTAATGAGTGAAATAGTGTAAGTTATCACCAAATTGTTGGTTCAGGTGAAGTAACGAATTAACTAGCATAATCTAATAATCTAGATTAGCTTGTTAGCTGACTTTACTCACATTTGCAAAGTAATCCTAAGATTTTTGGCACATCTTCACAAACTTGATGTCAAATTACTTTGACCCACAAAAACCATCTGAAACATCTTTGTGAACAATATGACCAACACATTCCAAACCACATTTATAGAAGGGCAGAGCTGATCGCTTGCATGGATTTGCACAAAGCTTGATAGGCAGGACTTGTTCAGGACAAGATTCTGAGACAGGATGCAACAATTTGGGTGTGGTCATCCATAAGGGGTGGAGCTAAGATCAAATAGCTGTTTCTCAGGAATTGTTAAGTCTAATGAAGCTGAGATTTGGAATGCTGCATCTGTAACAGGATTTTGGATGATGTGATTTAACACATGGCCACTATTGGCCAGTCAGGAAACCCAAACAGCTCAGGTTCATTCTGATACTCACAGTGTTCATGAGGACAGAAAAAGTCTCAAAATGGCATCAAGAATTAATTTTAGACACTCACTAAGCAAACAAATCCCAGCTCTATAAGTCTGTAATCGCTGTTTTGTGTGCGTGTGTGTGTGTGTGTGTGTGTGTGTGTGTGTGTGTGTGTGTGTGTGTGTGTGTGTGTGTGTGAGAGAGAGAAAGCTTTATTTTTCCCAGCAGTATGGAAAAATCGATAAATTCTGATCCTTATAATGATGTTGTCAGTAAATGATCAGAAAGTCTCCAGGGCACAGAGAGAAAACAGGACTAGTGGTAATGAGATGGTACTGACTCAAGTGTGTTTTTGTTGAGAGAGAGAGAGAGAGAGAGAGAGAGAGAGAGAGAGAGAGAGCATTGCTTAAATGTGAAACAGTTCTAGTGACAAAGCACCTGAAACTAATTCTTTTTCTACGACATATGGAGAGAAGGAAAACAGACACGCTGGTCAATAACAGGTGAGTCGGAATATCAGATAATCCACAAATGAACGCATTTCCCATAGACATGTGTAATGTGATGGAAAAGAAAAAAGAAAAAGTTGATGTCTTTTTCATGAAAGCATGGTTTATCACTCTGTGTGTGTGTGTGTGTGTGTGTGTGTGTGTGTGTGTGTGTGAGTGAGAGAGAGAGAGAGAGCACTAGATGATGTGTAATCATCTGGTCTTTCTTCTTTTTCAGTTTCCCAATCCAAATGTGTGACTGTGATATCTAGCTTGCTTATTTTGTTATTTTTTGTGTAGATGCTAGGACTTTCTCTAGAGAACCCTATGAAATCCTTAGAAACCATTGTGCAAACAACAATAATAATTAGTAATCTAGTTTAACTTTATTAGTATAATTCCCATTAGTCTCTTAGTGTTTTCATTATTATTATTAATTTGTTTATCGCTACACAATTCTTTTTTTCCTCATTATACTATTGCTGTTATGTTTACACTTTGTCTCAGATAATTTTCCCTCTGTTAGTATCCTAGTATTGCTCAAGTTTCAAATTTGACTTATTTCTCATATATCTGCAATATTTAGTATTATAAGTAAAGTTGTTTTTTTTTTAAATCTCAGGTTAGGACATTTTCTTATGTCTTTTATAATTAGTTTTATAAGTTTAACAATTAGGATTTAGGATTTTTAATATTAGTAGAGTATGTATATTTAGCTTTTATATCAGGTGAAGAGCCATATTTGTGGAAACTCTGATATGAAACAATAATAATAATAATAATAATAATAATAATAATAATAATAATAATAATAACAACAAGTGTTGCCAGGCAAAACAAACCTCACCCGGTAGCATTTATGATGAATATGAAGGAAGATGTCATGAAAAAAATAGGTACCCTATGGGTACATGTGACTACTGCTTATAAATAAAATTGTTTTCTGATACCATGTCCATACAGTAAATATAGTATATACATTTACTCTATGAGGCAGTAGCCACAAAAATGAAGCGTAATCCAAAAATGAACAATTTAAAAATCACAGAAGTAAAATATACCAAGTGACTGTACTTCATATTATTCTACTCTTACCTCTTACAGTTTTCGAAATGGAAACCTCCAAACCGAGGCTGATACACACACACTGTCACCATGACCCAAACTCTTATTTCCTGGAAATGGCCTGGCGCTAGAGCTCAGTGGAACGCACTTTCCCTCTGTAATAAGAATAAACGTGTCTGAAAGCGATTTCTTTAGTCTTGTCCATTTATTTTGAACGGCGAACCGAATTGTATACACTCACCGGCCATTTTAATCGGAACACATGTATGCGCATGTGGAGTGTGCGATCGTTACACTTACATTCTTACAGCATGATGACATAGTGGCTAGCGCCTCTATATGAGGCAGTAGACACAACAAAAAACAATTTTGACCTTTTTGGTAACCTTAACCGCATGACCCTCAAAATGTTGGAGTTTCTATTTGAGACCAATGCCATCTATCCTGAAAGTTTCATGAAGATTGGTCCCGCTGTTTTCCTGTAATTTCATTAACAAACAAAGAAACCCCACCAAAACCTATACCTCGCCCCTTGGTGGACTCCATCCTGGGAGAGATAATAATAATAATAATAATAATAATAATAATAATAATTATTATTATTATTATTATTATTATTATTATTATTATTATTATTATTATTATATTAGCATTTGATTTTAAGCTTGACATTTAGTTTTGAAGGAATGTCATGATTTTTTTGGTAGGGATTTTAAAATAAGGAACTGATTTCATTGGTATATTGATTCTATCTCTGGATCCAAACGAGAGAAAAAAAAAAATCCTGCAATGCTAATTTCCACAAAATAATGATTTCACACCTGAAATTATAATGTTATATAAAACTGGTGCATTATTAAGGTCTGACTGACACATTGTGCTGAAATAATGCATTAACTCATGTTCTGGATGAGCAATCACACTTTCAGCTGTCTGCCAAAAAAATAAAAGCCTTTTCACTATTCGTACCACATGAACAAAGGGCAAAATGTTGTTCTTCTAGCTTTTGTGACTATGTACTGTATGTGTGTATGTATGCTGCAAACACTTGATGTGTCTGCTGATACTACACAAGGTAACCTGGATTGTAGAATAATTCTTTTACAGATGACTCCATCTTCATGATTAAAAGAAATTAAGTACTTCTACACACAGACTTAGAGTGCATAATTCTATGGTATGTAAAGTTAAAGAAGAAAATGTACAGTAGTGCTTGAAAGTTAGTGAACCATTTAGAATCTTCAATATTTCTGGATAAATATGACCTAAAACATCATCTGATTTTCACACAAGTCATAAAAGTAGATAAACAGAACCCAATTAAACAAATGAGACAAAAATATTATACTTGGTCATTTATTTAATGAAGAAAATGATCCAATATTACATATTAGTGACTGGAAGAAGTATGTGAATGCTTGTGCAGTAATAACTGCTATTAATCATTTGTGGTAATTGTTGATCAGTCCTGTACATCAGCTTGGAGGGATTTTAACCCTTTCCTCTGTACAGACCAGCGTCAACTCTGGGGTGTTAGTGGATTTCCTCACATGAACTGTTCACACTGTATTTCTATTGGATTAAGTTCAGGACATTGACCAGGCCATTCCAATTGTTTTATAACCATTCCTTGATAAAATGACATGTGTGCTTAGGGTCATTGTTTCGTTGCATGACTCACTTTCTCTTGAGATTCCGTTCATGGACAGATGTCCTGCATTTTCCTTTCGAATTCACTGGAATAATTCAGAATTCATTGTTCTATCAATGATGACAAGCCATCTTGGGCTAGATGCAGTAAAATAAGTCCAAACCATGATGCTACCACCACCATGTCCATAATATACTGTACCTTTTTTCCCCAATAACCTGCTAGCTTATCCACATGATCTTTGAGAAGCATGCTTCAGTTACATTGTGTTCACTATCATTTCCATGGGTGCCAATAATAGTCGCACATGTGTTTTTGTTGAAAATAATTATCTCTTGATGCGGGATTTGTTTTCCTCTGAATAAAATTATTTCAATTAAAGGTTGGATTTTTCTCATTTTTTTTCAGTGTGAGATGAAGTGACTTCACTAAAAGGTGGATTTTTCTAACCCTTTTTACTGATCTTTACAAGGGATGCCAATAATTGTACAGGGCACTGTATATACTCTACATTTTAAAAAATGGCATGCAAATAGAAGTGAATTGTGTGAAGAAAATAAATCCCATGGACTACATGTGAAGAGTCCACTGTATGAGAAAAAAATGCATTAAAACATAACATTAACATAAACGTACGTTAACAAATACTGTATTATGTCACTGGACTGTAATAACAAACTGACATCAATATAGACCAAATCAGGATTTAAGTCAGCCAACATCTATTGGGATAATTATCAAGGTTTATGTCGGTTTGTGAACAAAGGCATGCAAATCACATCTGGTGTCATCAAATCAACACCAATAGAATGGCTACCAGCAATGAGCAACATTGCTCTACCACATCTTCACAGAGAAGAGATCACTCAAAAACAACATCAGCACATCTCAAACACAGAAAGTACCATACTGGTCAAACAAATAATAGAAGTAGCACCTCAAGATTAAAATCAAGAAAACCCTTCTATAAGACTAAGAAGGAAAACTTCAACATCAAAACTTCCTGGAGAAGGGAATGGAACCAAAATGTTCCCAGAGGTGGGGAACTACGTAATAGAGGACCCCAAAAATCCACTATCTGGCATCCTCAACCAAACTAGAAGAAAGTGGACTCAACAAACAGGCTTAGTTAAAGACATGCCAGAATAGCCGCCAGTTTGCATCGTTGGGGCTACATAGAGTTCCCTATATGCCGTAAATGTCAGGAATCCCCACAAGACACTGACCACCTAGTGTTGCATTGCCCAGTAACAGTAGTGCCAGGGGGCTACACCACTATACATGAAGGAGGCGACACCTTTAACAACTGGCTTAGAGATGCTCATCTGGAGGTGTGACACCATATGAAATTACTATGTCGGTTTGTGTCAACTGTATGTCAACAAATAAGTGTTTCAAAATTTTATCTGATTTGGGTGTTATATCAACTTGATATCAAAATGATCCAAATTAGTCTTTATATCATGTGATTAGGGCAGTGGGCATGTGCTGTCCCTGACCACCATGCAGTGGAGTAGTAAGGCACCTCCTTCCCTCCACTAGCCTGGGGTGGTGCCTTGAGCAAGCACTAGCAACCCCTCACTAACCCGGTCAGGGTTATGACCAAAGACTGGACTTGGCAGACTGCGTGAAGGAGACCACCACTTGGTGGTTCAACAGGCAGGAAGGCAGACCCAGCAAAGCGTTTGTGGAGCGTGATCAGGGCACAGTGCAACATGTAGAACACTGTTGGCCATCCACTGCATCCCGACCTAGCTCCAGCTGTCTTGATTCTGTCTTGTCCCTGGACCAAGTCAGGTCAGGACGAGAGAGTGAGGCTGACGGCTGCGCGACTCTGCCTCACTCTAATCCAAGTCACATACAAGTCATGACTTCAAATTCAAGCTCTGTGGCAATGGGCAAGTGGCAAAGCATGTGGAAACACTGCACTGCAAAAAATTATATCTTAACAAGTGAAAATATCTTGAAAATAGTTGAAACGATTAGCATTTCCTATTAGAAGAATATAAGACACCAATTCTGAGATTATTAAACCTAGTTCTAGATTGCAACCAACTTATTCT
Source organism: Neoarius graeffei (assembly GCF_027579695.1). Classification (NCBI taxonomy): domain Eukaryota; kingdom Metazoa; phylum Chordata; class Actinopteri; order Siluriformes; family Ariidae; genus Neoarius; species Neoarius graeffei. The sequence goes on along the minus strand of NC_083584.1, from coordinate 24,062,714 downwards.
AATATGTCTTGTCAAGTAAAAATATCTGTCCATGCAGCAAGATAATTTCACTAGTATTAAGTAATTTTCTCCTCAAATTCAGTTTTCAATTTTTTGCCGTGTGGAATCTGTAGTCACGAACCTGCACACAGGCGGCCCAGGGCATAGGGTCGCTCTCTGCTGGAATGAAGAAGCAGCAGAGTTCGGCAGCCCCTGGATGTCTGAGCAACCCTGTTTAAAATTCACTCTGCTCACCTCCATGGAGGAAGGGGCTAGAAAAGGTGCCCCAAACATAGCAGGGATCTCACTCAGTGGTCAAAATACAACAAAAAGATAGTGAAGGTACTGAACCTTGGCATGTGGAACATCAACATGTGGGCGTACCTTCAAAGCCTGGATTGCCCTCATCAGTCACCTCCGGACCCACAACCGCCACCCACCAAATTGAAGTCATGGTTATCGTCGACCCCAAAAGACGAACATCATCATCATATTATGTGATGCCGATTTAGAATAAACTTTTATATATGTTTTTGTAGGGTTTTTCATTTGTCACGAGGAACTTATATTGGGGTCATGCAGCCTTATGAACGCTAAAGGCTAGGGTGGCATGTTGGTGTAGTGGTTAGCACTGTTGCCTCACAGCAAGAAGGTTCTGGGTTCGAGCCCAGCGGCCGACAAGGGCCTTTCTGTTTGGAGTTTGCATGTTCTCCCTGTGTCTGTGTGGGTTTGCTCCGGTTTCCCCCACAGTCCAAAGACATGCAGGTTAGGCTAATTAGTGTCTCTTAATTGACTGTAGGTGTGAATGGTTGTTTGTCTCTATGTGTTAGCCCTGTGATGACCAGGCGACTTGTCCAGGGTGTACCCCACCTCTCACCCATAGTCAGCTGGGGTAGACTCCAGCTTGCCTGTGACCCTGTACAGGATAAGTGGCTACAGATAATGGATGGATGGGGTGGCCTTGGGCTGAGATGCCCTTTAGCAAGGCACTTACTCCCCAACTGCTCCCTGGGCACTATACTATGGCTGCCCACTGCTCTGGGTATGCTCATTGCTCATGTGTGTGTTCACTGCTTCAGATGGGTTAAATGCAGAGAGAAATTTCACAAGTGTACATGTGATGAATAAAGTTGTTCTTCTTCTTTTTAAAATAATAATAGAAATAAAAAATTTCAGCTTTATGTACTTCATGTAAGTGGAAGCGGATTCCATTTTTACAAACATAGACATCCAGTCTCACTATTAGACAATACACAGACCCTTGGGCAGCCTACTGAGACATTATTAAAAGCATGTTAATGTTTAACCATCTCAAAATGACTCCACTTGAACCGTGACATGACACATTCCAGTGCTTTTGTATCAGCAAAGTCAACAAACATCCTGTGAGTGGGAATGAAGGAGTGGAACAATTACAGTTTCCTCATCCATGCTCAAGAATTCCAGCAGAAGGACCTGGAGGAAAGGAGAGAGATAAGAAAGGAGAAAGACAGAACAGTGAGAGAGAGAGAGAGGTAAGTACGATGTTAAAGCTGTCGGTCACTGTGTCACTCCAGCACACTGAACACCTTGCTCTGTCTCTGGAGGCGAAGGCAGAAGAGAAGTGTGGAAGAGTCATGGGAGAGCTTGCGTGACAGATGCCACTATCGACGACTGTAACAAGCATGTCACCCCCTCGATGCTTTTCCCCTGTCACTATTCTCCAGACAAAACAGCTTTCACCTTTCTCCAGTGCTCTCTACAGAGCCTCAGTCATGCAGCACTTGCCCCTTTTTTCTTTTCCTTTGCCTCAGATACTGTACAGTTTCTTTACAGTCTCTTACACACTTTATTTCCTCCCATAACCCTGCTATTACACCATCTGTTTTTTTACCTCCTTATACGTATTTCCTTCATCTTTTCAGACTAGTAAGCAAAGCTGGAATGTTTGGTGGACATGGATAGGGTGAGACATGTCATCCAATGTCATTTTTTAAATAAAAAAAAAATATCCTCATTATTCTCGTTAACAGTTCAGTGATGCCATTAAGATGCCAGTAATGGCTGCAGTACACTTCAGGCAAAGCAGAATGTTTTTCCCCCCAGACAAAGTCAAACGATATTGATGAACGAATTTGGCTCTTACACTGCACTCAATGTGACTCCTCATTACAGCAGAGCATCAAGCCTTGTTAATGGCAGCTTGTCAACTTTCATTAACATTAGATTGTCTTTGGCTTTCGATGTACAGGTCTGCTTTTTATCTCTGTCCTTAGAATAGTTACAGTTATATTGAAAACTATGTTTAATGTTGCCAGTGATGAATGATGTTCATTATAGTATTTAAGGAATAAAAAACAACAGTGTGTACTGTTATGGACAAATTCAACAATACAGTGGTGCAATGCAGCCTGACAAAAAGCTGAGTTACTCTGACCACCTGGTGAGGGAGCAACTGTTTATCGCTGCTATAACGGAAGTGAAAACAGGAACTAACTTGTTTTCTGAATGTTCTGCAACAATAAATTTCACTATAAATACATGGACAGGATGCCATTATGTATATATATGTGCGCACACACATACACACTACACCACCGTGCCGCCCCTCATATATATATATATATATATATATATATATATATATATATATATATATATATATATATATATATATATATATATGAGGGTAAATCAAAAAGACAAATGAAAAAACCTTTTTATGAAAATAACAAAGCTAGTTCTCTACATATCCTCCATTTAAGTCTAAACACTTCTGCAAGTGATGTTTCCATTGGAGAATTCCTTCTTTGTATTCTTTTGAATTCCTTTTGAAATTATAACATCTGTCTTAGAACTTTTTGACTTACCCTCATATATATATATATATATATATATATATATATATATATATATATATATATATATATGAAACAGTTATTCCACGAAATTGAGTCATACATGAGCTGATAGCTGACAAGGCACATAGCACTGAGTTGGCTATAAGCCATGTACAACAAGATTGAGTGCAATAACTGTTATATTCTATCCACATTCACTGGATTTTGAGAAACACAGCAGTTTTATTTTTTTTTGCAAATTCAATAAATATAAAAACTTTATACAAAATGTCCAACAAAATCATTTCTGCTTAGAATGTAAACAAACCAGCAAAATGACAGTAGTAATTTGTGAAAAATGCTATAATAATTCTTGAAAAATAAAAAAAAGATACGTTCTTCTCATCAAATACTTGTATTCCATATTTTGTTGCTTTTTTATATTATTGGAGGTCATGGGTGATTGCTCTAAGACAACGAGGGAGGCTCAGCCTCCTCTAAAAATGACGAACATCGTGTAGGATGAATTGCGCTAGGCTTATGTTATAGCCGACCTTATAACATTGCTATTTCAGATCCAGAATCATAGAAATATATGTGCTCAACCCAACTACAGTGCGAAATCATTCCGTTATAACTTTCCCCAGTTCGCCTAATGTGTGCGTGAGTTTCTCCCCCTCGTGACAGCGCGATGCAGCCCAGCCTCAGTGGACTTCAATGGCATTTGGGAGCTATGCGCTTTTCAATATCAAAATGCAAGACGATTATTGGACAAATACTGTGAAAACGCCTGCCCACCGGACTCCCAGCCTCAGTGGACTTCAATGGCATTTGGGAGCTATGCGCTTTTCAATTTCAAAATGCAAGACGGTTATTGGACAAATACTGCGAAAACGCCTGCCCACCGGACTCCCAGCCTCACAGTGGGAGGGACATGGCAAAGCTTTCCGCGAGGAGACTGGTGATTGGTGAAAGCGGCCGGATATTTTCTTTGATTGACAGCTCATTTCAAATTTAGACAGGCAGCGGTGAATCTCAGTTCAGTCCCATGCGGATTCGCAAGTGGTGTGGTGTATTGTAAGAGATCAGCTTACATTTTGATTTCATTCATTACATACGGTTTCTACCAGCTTTTTTAGTTTGTATATATTTTCATTGTAAATAAAGTGTAAATATAGTGTTGTCAAGTTTGCTATCTTAGTTCCAGAAATTTTGTTTATTTGAGTGACTGAACTTGAACTTGAGGGGGCTAGTCAGCTAGCAAGAAAGCTGCGCACGGATGCCAAGCATTGTTGATTTAATTTTGGCAAAGCCATTTGCCAGTCTTCTTTTCGAGGAAAAAATTAAAATTAAAGAACAGGGTAGACCAACGCCTCAAATTGACTTGGTGAAAAAGGTAGGGAATAATACTCGTTCCTTTCAGCTCTCCTGGTACGAGAAAGTGAATCGGCTAACAGCAAGTGACCCACATCAACAACAGTAAATAGGCTACTTTAGTAATATGTCATGGATGGACCAAAAATATAGAATCTATTTAAAATGTTTATGCTGAGTATATTATATTGGAATATATATTTCTCTGGATATGAATTAAACACAGCTACAATTTGGAAAACACTTTTAAACAAAAACACAGCCGAGAACATTTCACACTACAGACCTGGATTAAAAGTGAAGGGTTATCAAAATTGTCAGTAAAACGTTTCTCAGTCAAAATAAGTAAAATATAAGGAAAGTGTCATTGAATGAAATGTGTGGCACCCAGCTCTATGTTTGGCTCCCCATGGTCAGTGCTTGTGCCTATTCCAGAACACTCTGCTGTTACTGCTGAGGTTCCTGACAAAGAGCTGCTTTCAATAATGATCAATTTTTAAACAACATGCCACAATTTTAAAATATTAAATGTTAAAATATAGCCCCCCAAACACCACTATCATGTATATTGGACAGTAGGCTAATGGGCCAAAAGAACCTGTTATTTCACAGTTTGTGACCCTGCCAACAATCAGCCAGATCAGAGGCAAGAGTATGGGCAAAATTGATGTGTTTTTTCTTTTTTCTTTTAAAATCTGGAAATATCGTAACCAACCAGCCTCCCCTGTTTGAAAGACTACCAGCCGCCACTGTTGGAGGTCTTCTTTTACTTCTTCTTTAGGGTTTTTTGGCAGTTGGCAAACCAACTTAAAGGTGCATTACCGCCAATGACTGGGCTGGAGTGTGGAACAGGAGATATTGGGGGATAAAACAAAAACAAACCTATACTATTTTAGCTATTTCTGTTTCTTTTAAATACTTGAGAAAAAATTTGGGGGTTTTGTTTTCGAGTGGAGTTTATTTCATCCTCGGCTGGTTCAGCAACACGCTCAGCCATTTTGCTTTTCTCTACTCACGGTATATGAGCTGATCTTATATACACACACACACACACACACACACACATATATATATATATATATATATATATATATATATATATATATATATATATATAAATAAAACACACACACACACCTCGGTTTATTTGTTTTTTGTTTATCTCTTCCCAACATAACTCAAAAAGTAGTGAATGGATTTTGATTAAATTTTGAGCAAAGGTGGGCCATGGGCCAAGGAACAATTGATTATATTTTGGTACAAATACAGATATGTATGTGGTTCCAGGATCCAGATATGCATACGGATCCAGGATTTTTTTGGCATTTCCCAATGTAACTCAAAAAGTATTACGTTACATTGCAGGCATTTAGCAGACACTCTTATCCAGAGTGACATATAATGAACACACACACACACACACACACACACACACACACACACACACACACACACACACACAGCGCCTTGGGAGCAATTGGGGGTCAGGTGCCTTGCTCAAGGGCACTTCAGCCATGGATTTTCCTGAAAGTCCAGGGCCCAAGACTCATTCTTTAACCTTTAAGCCATGGTTGCCCCATGTAGTGAACAAATTTTGATGAAATTTTGAGGGAAGGTGAGCCATGGGCCAAGGAACAATTGATTAGATTTTGATGCAAATCCAGATATGCAAGTAAACATAGATAAAAATCTGGATATTCCAATATGTAGCTTGACGGAGGTATGCATTCTACCGAGTGCTTTTCTAGTTCATTCTTGAAGTTAAGGTGAAAAACTCACCACTTCACCATATCAATTATTAGATGTTTTTCTTTTTAAAATAACACATTATTCTCCTATTATTCTTGGGCTTCAGTTAGCAATTTCACTTCCGGTAAAACTGCTGGTGGTCAAGCAAACCAAAATGGTTGCCGTAGTGCAAACGGTTAGTGATAACATCAGAGTAGGCTTGTAATCTAGAAGCCACTGTTCACTTTAGATATATTCAGAAGATTGTTATGTGCAATGGAATCGACTCCTACAGTCTGGGAAAGAAGGATTTGTCATACGATCTTGAAAACTACCCTTCAGTCGAGTTTGCTGACGTCTCGAACTATCTGGTGTTGCAGACGTCCTTTTACACCGCAAAACAGATGAAAGTGTGGAAGAGTATGGAGGCTTACAACTTTTTTGTATTTGGCTGGGTAAAGGGCCTCAGTATCAAGTCACTGCTGAATGAATCCTGTATTGTTTTTGCCTGTGTAAGTGTGTTTTTTTAAGCTTTTCATTCATGTCTTTACAATGAAGTGCTGCAAGTTGAAGTGTAAACAAACAACAGTTCGCTTGATTCTCACTTGTGTTGGCTCTTATCTCTCAGGTAAATCATTCACAAAGATCATCAGAAACCCCTTTAAAGACCTGGATCTTAGTTAAACAAGACGGAGAAGTGATCACGGTGCACTGTAACTGTATGGCTGGGTAAGAATTTTGTCGTGACCTTCATGTATATGGACTTTATTATTTGTGGTTGTTTTGATCGCATGCACTTGCTGAAAGACTAATTTAAAAGACCGCTAGGACACCCAGTTAAGGAAAACGAGACACGCATTGTTTTCAACATGGCGGCCATCGAGTGAGGAGTCGACAAAGAAACAGCTGGGGACTTTAGTGCTTTGTAACTAAAAAAAGTACCATAAAATAACAACACATAGCAAGAAAAGTACTTGGAAAACACTAACGACATCACTGAAAGGGATATACAAACCTTTCACCAAGTGATCTCTGCAAACTAGAGCATACTTTGACTCAGCTCCCTTCGATTTCAGTGAGAGGTTCAAAAGCCACCTTTCTCAACGTCTTGTTGTGAAATCCTGTGTTGGTTCACCCTTTTTATTAGTTCATGGGGAACCCTGAAGAAACTTTTATCAGTTTTATGGTTTGAGCAATTCGAACAACCTATAAAACAACGCAAGCGTGAGGCATTTTTCATGCGAGCAATGCACCTTTTCCATACAAACGCTTTGCAACTGAGCTTTGGTAGACCACCAGCTAAAGTTTTGAATAACTAATGAGGCAGATGTGATGTCATGTGAAACCCAAGAATTCATCTATTTATTATTCACCATAAAGTCCCTGTAGATTAGTTGTTACTATAGAAACAATAGCAAATTAGAACTTTGATTTTAATTACATATGACACTACTGTCAGAGCTGCTGTTATAGAAAATGGATAAACACCTTCTGACCAATCAGATTCAAGAATTTAAGAGCGCTGTACTATAACAGTGGATTTGCTGTTATAGGAAAGTGATGAACTTCATGGTTAGTAATAGTAACTCATCTTCATGTTGGGCCACATTACACCACTGCATTGTTGATTATTGTCCTATAACAGCACACACCACTGTATTGTCTTCCTTAATTAAAAAAAAGTATAACTAAGTATAATTTCGACACATCTAAAATCATATTTCCTGTCACATCCACAGAATTCACATGCCATCCATTACCATCTGTCAGATCCTTGCATGCTGCATCTTAGCCAGAGGGGGAAAGACAGAGCACATGAGAGGTAGAAAGGTAGAGGAAGTTAGCGATACTGTCTGTTTATAAAGAAGGAAGTGTCGTTTCTGACAGCCTGGTGCTGGAAGCCTGAGTTCATCTCTTCTGTCAGCTGCGTTCTCCTCTCCTCTTCCTCAGGTGCTGCAGATGGAAGGCCCAAAAGAGATGAGATGACTTTACAAGACAGTTTGGAAGGGAACATCAATATTTCATCACAACTGCATTTATGCACACACAAACAAACAAACAAAAAAAAAAAAAAGCGATTGCATCTGGAACTTTCCTGCGGCGCTTCTCTTTCTCTGAACGCTTCAGTCTCTGTCTCACTTGTTCACTCACTAAAGGTTTGTGTATGTCTCTTCTGAGCACTGTTAAGAGACAGAGGGTGAGCTTTTTGAATTCAGACACACAGAACGTGCTCTGGTTTTGAATGAAGTCTCAGCTAGCATTTTGCTAAGTATAAGTAAGACACAATTTAAGGGATTTTAATCCTTCAGGGTTGAAAGAATAACTGAAAACACACACGGGATATGACAAACTTATGGCAATCTTATGATTAAGCCAACCTAGCTACAGAAAAACATGCACACACACTCACAGAGACGTACATTTTATCTCTCTTTTTTCATCCAGAAACAGAGGTGGATAAATCAGTATTTTAGGCACCCAAGCAGATTTTGTGTCTATAATATTGGTTTTTTATTCATAGTTGAAAGTAGAAAAAAGAAAACCAAATGGATAAGTTTTGTAATAAAAGTTTTGTGACACACCTTGATTATTTAACTATATGCATGCTTCTGAATGCCAGCACCTCCTGCACTACACACATCTGCAACTTTTACTTGGTGGATTCATTAAACCATTTGTCAGTGTTGAAAACGTGATGTCCTCAAAATCATTAGCAAGTCAGAAAAAGGACTATGAATATACAGTTTTCCAATCCCTGGGTCATGCACTCATGAATTTCATTCAAGGGCACAATGGTGGTGCAGTGGGTAGCATTGTAACCTCACAGCTGCATGGTCCCAGGCTTCACCCAGAGCTTGGTTTACTGTTGAGTTTTGCATGTTTATGTGAGTTTCCTCTGGATCCTCAGTAGATGAATTGGCTCTGCAGAATTTTTCTTGGGTGTCCTGCAGTGGACTGGCATCCCATTCAGGATGAATTCTCTTGCCTAGCAAGCAATATTTCCAAGATTGATTGGACTGGATTAGATTGGATTGAATGGATGGATTGGCGGAATGGGTGGGTGGGTGTATTTGGTCGGATGGATGGATGGATGGATGGATGGATGATGGTGGGATGGATGAATTTGGATGAATGGTGGAATGGATTAATATGGATGGATGGATTGATTGATGGATGGTAGATGAAGGGGTGGGTGGAATTGGTTGGATGAATGGATACAGTATATGGATGGATGGGTGGATGGATGGAATTGGGTGGGTTGTTTGGATTGATGGATGGATGGATGGATGGATGGATGGATGGATGGATGATAAATGAATGGATGGAATTGGGTGGGTTGTTTTGATGGGTGGATGGATGGAATGGAATGGGTGGGTGGAATTAGTTGGATGAATTAATCCATGGATGGATGGAAGGATGGATGGATAGATGGATGATGGTGGGATGGATGAATTTGGATGGATGGATGGATGGATGGATGGATGGATGGTAGATGAATGGGTGGGTGGAATTGGTTGTTTGGATGAATGGATATGTGGATGGATGGCAGATGGATTGAATTGGGTGGGTTGTTTTGATGGATGGATGGATTGATGGATGACGATACATGAATGGATAGAATGGGTGGGTGGAAATGATTAGATTAGATTAGATTAGATTAGATTAGATTAGATTAGATTAGATTAGATTAGATTAGATTAGATTAGATAAAACTTTATTGATCCCTTTGGGAGGGTTCCCTCAGGGAAATTAAGATTCCAGCAGCATCATTACAGATAAACAGAGAAAAGAAATAGAGGAAAACTTCTAGATAAATTAAAATAAATTAATTCATCCAAATTAATTCATCCCACCATCATCCATCCATCCATCCATCCATCCATCCATCAAAACAACCCACCCAATTCCTTCCATCCATCCATCCATCCATCCATCCATCCATCCATCTATCCATCCACATATCCATTCATTCAACTATTTAATAAATTAAATGGTTGAATGAATGGATATGTGGATGGATGGATGGAATTGGGTGGGTTGTTTTGATGGATGGATGATGGTGGGATGAATGAATTTGGATGAATGGTGATATGCTTGAATTTGGATGGATGGATGGATGGATGGATGGATGGATGGATGGATTTGGTTGGATGGATTCATATGTGGATGGATATGTGGATAGATGGGTGGAATTGGGTGGGTTGTTTTGATGGAGGGATGGATGGATGGATGGATGGATGGATGGATGGATGGATGGATGGAATTAGGTGGATTGTTTTGATGGATGGATGGATGATATATGAATGGATGGAATGGGTCGGTGGACTCGGTTGGTTGGATGAATGGATATGTGGATGGATGGATGGCTGAATGGATGGAATTGGGTGGGTTGTTTTGATGGATGGATGAATGGATGGAATTGGGTGGGTGGAATTGATTGGTTGGATGAATGGATATGCGCATGGATATATGGGTGAATGGAAGGATGGATGGATGAATGGAATGGGTGGGTGGAATTGGTTGGTTGGCTGAATGGATATGTGGATGGCTGATGGATGGAATTGGGTGGATTGTTTTCATGGATGGATGGATGAATGGATGGAATGGGTGTGTGGAATTGGTTGGTTGGATGAATGGATATGTGGATGGATGGATGGATGGATGGATGGATGGATGGATGGCTGAAAGGATGGAATTGGGTGGGTTGTTTTGATGGATGGACAGATGGATGAATGGATGGATGGATGTGTATGCAGTAGTAACTTGGTGGTTAAGGCAACTGATTTGTTGTGAGTGCTGCCAAGCTATCACAGTCGGCTCCTTGAACAAGGTCCTTGACTGTTGAATGGTATCCTTTCTCAAAAGTAAGTCACTTTGAATTAAAATGTCAGCCAAATGAGCAAATGTAAAAATAAAAAGGCTCTTAACTAGTTACCTACCTCACCTTATGTATTCCATTATGTGAGCTAGTGCCTTTAGCCTCATCAAGTAGGTTTCTAGGTAATGAAAACAGAGGACTAAGCATCACATTAGTGCTTTCACTCTCCTGGTGGCCTAGCATTTTTTTTTCACCTTTGTGGACCCTGTAAGGGATGCAAACTTTTGCACTTAACTGAAATAACTGAAATTCTGTCAAAATTACAAAACAAAAAATAAGGTTGGCTGTAATTATAGGTCTGAAAGTGTTCCATTTAAGCACTGCATCACAGATACTGAATCCCTGTGTTGTATATTTATTAGAAAATACCTGATAACACTAATCCTTCTAAATTTAGCATGTGAGAACTTCAAATATTTGTAATGATAATCAAACCCTGCATTCCTCACTATGAATAAAACAGTGAGTCTACCGTGGCTCTGTTGACTAAACGAACCCCCAAGCCCAGGTGACATGTTGTCACGAGCTCAGGCTTCTTTAAGTTGCAGTAAAATGCTGCCTTTGAATCCACATTTGTTTGCCTTTGAGTTTGTCTCAGCATTTATCAGCAAGCAAGCGGATGCCTTGTGAAAGAAGAAGGGGGGATTCACGAATCTTAAATGCTGTTTGTGAACACGCTGCGTAGGAAAAGGGAATTAGTGAGCATGAATGCGTGTTTCCAGCTTGTGTTTTTACGCACACCTTTGGTACAGTACGTTCTCCACTTTGGTCTCGTGCTTTGAAGACGGAGAATGTGTTTTTTGAAGAACAAAACAGAAGGGGCTTGTTTTACATTGAGCAGATGCCTGTACATCACATAGGCCTCAGGTCTCTCCTGGTAAATGCATAAGTGCACACACACACACACACACACACACACACACACACACACACACACACACACACACACACACACACACACACGTATGGCCTCAGTCCTTGAAAAAACACTTTTTAAACCCCCAACACATGCTGCTTTTCCTCCCGTCAGGATGGCTAATATCAGAGTGTTGCTGAGGTTGCATATGCTAATCCCGAATTTCACCAGCATACTCATTCATACACATTCATCAACATGCGCTCAGTCTTTCAGTGTCAAACACACACACACACACACACACACACACACACACACACACACACACACACACACACACTCTCTCTCTTCAAATATCCTTTGAAATCTTAGTTTTGATGGATACATTTAAAATTGGGTTTTCAAAATGCACAGTACACACACACACACACACACACACACACACACACACACACACACACACACACACACACGCGCACACACAAATATACTGCCTGTTATACAGCAGCAATATTGAATTCTCAAATCTGATTGGTCGGAAGATGTTAGTTCTTTTCTATAGAAACAGTTCTGACTGTTGTGAAGGATGTAAATCAAATCACAGGTTTATATTAACATGCTTGTGTTACAGAAACTGCTAATTCACAGAGACTTGTATGTCAGATGCGCCACATAATTGAAACCTACAGTAATAATAAACAAAATATTCTTTAGCAAGTAAAAACACATCAGTGGTGAGGTTTTCTGTATGTTTATTTATTTATGGCATTGATGGAAGGAGTCTCCAAGTCAAGTCAAGTTTATTTGTATAGTGCTTTTAAAAGCAGACATCGTCACAAAGCAGCTTTACATAAAATTAAAGGCTTTAAAGGTAGACTGCTTTTCAGATTTTTCAAGTGTAGGTCATAAAAAGAATTTTCCCTGACACCCAATTATTTTTGTTCAGTGGACTGAAAGCTACTGAATTCGAATCACAGACTTCCAATTTTATTTGTTTTTTTAAAAATAGATCAATTAATGAATTTAAGGCCACGTGGCCCTAATTCTCCGCTATTTTTTCCTGCCTCACCATGACCCAATTCAAGATACCACGTCATGCATCAGATGGTGGGCTTTCCCCATTCACGCAAGGCATTGGGGGATACAAATTTGAAACAGGAGAGAAAAATGGCGGACATGAGTGTGCGAATGAAATGTGAAAGACCAACTTCAGTAATGGAAAGCGAGAAGAAAAGACATCATGTTGTGAAGGAAAGGAAACGCAGGACCAAACTAACAAATGTCGGTGGTCATCGAGCACCTCGGTGTGATTAGCTGTTCGTTTAGCGAGGGAATGATGGAACTGTCAGTGCACAGTCAAGGTAAACCTGTAGATGGCAGTAATGCAACACTGGATGCCAGCTGTTGTAAAACCCAAAAGATGAAGGAAAAGAAGAAGAAGGTAAACCTGCGCATGCGCACACGGACTTACTCTGTCTGCTTGACTGCATGAAGCGAGCGATTTCATGCACATTATTTGCTCAGGAATCCCCTCAAATTAAATAACTTCCCAGCCACAGAATGGCCTGATATTTTGTGAGATATTACAGAAATAAACATCACAATGACCAAATTTCAGAGGGAACTAAATTTCACTGGTTTTATAAAATTGAAAAGGCCATCTTGCTTTAAACGTGAGCTAATTTTGTCTCTAATTTATCCCTAGTGAGCAAGCCTGTGGTGAAGGTGGCAAGGCAAAACTCCCTCAGATGACATGAGGAAGAAACCTCGAAAGGAGCCAGACTCAAAAGGGAACCCATCCTCATTTAGATGATAATATATTGCATGATTATAAATAATTCACTTCTATAACTGTCCTATACAGTCACAAAGTACAACTGTGTAACCAGGAAAATCATTACAGTTTTAACATGAAGTCTGTTTTGTTGAAGTTATAAACTGTTCATTGATGGAAACTTCAGTGCAAAACTGTTCACGACAACTGCAGTCCTAAAGTTAGCAAGTCAACTGTAGTCCTCAGTCATTGATGCATTACTGTAAGTGTCCAGAACATTTTCCAAGTGTGACTTTCGACTGTCCACATGGGGCTGTCCTCTACAGGAGCGACGTGATGAGACTGCAGCCAGAAGTAGGGCATGAGGATGGATCAGGCGAGTCCGAGGAGCAGAAGAGGTCAGCATCTTACTGGTGTCTCAGGAGTCTTCAGTGTAAAAATCTTCAGGACACAGGAGTTTTCTGTAATATGACAAGCTTTGTTTGTTTGTTGTTGCTGTTGTTGTTTTGACTTATTAACTTCATGCAAGAGAAAAAATAGAGGTGTGTGAGGGAATGACTTTTTATAGCTGCGATAATGTAAGTGATAGCAGGAGCTGACTTGCTTCACAGACATTCAGCAGCATGAAAGAAAAACCATAAATGGCAAAAAAGTATGTTGTTTAATAATTAAGAATTTTCTTTTTATTAGTGTTAGATAAATTGCTAAATTGCTGCTATTGGAAAATAAAGGTATCATGTGACATTGTGCAATTATTTCAAACTTAAAATCAGTAGAAAAAAAGTCTAGTGATCATTTCATTTATTTCTGTATACTCAATATATTTTCCATTGCTAAGTGTTTATACACTGTTCGTATTTCATCGGACTGTGAATTGATTTATTATACTTGAAGATGTACATCCATTACATGAACATCTTTCTTTTGACCTCCGTCTCTGCCCTCGCTTCACTTTGCGCACAGATTTCTCTTCCTACCCCATCCTATTCATTCCACTTCAGAAATCTGCAGAACGTCCTCTGAGTCATGTACAGTATGTTCCTTTGACTTATGTCTGCTCCATGTCTCCGTCCCACCCTGGCCATCATTACTCTCTTTCTTAGCAAAGTATCTGTAATGTTTTTCTTGCTAATCCCCCCCCTTTCTATCACACATCATTTCTCTCTTTCTCTTTCTTCTCATACACTTCTGCTTTCCATTTGGCTTTCATCTATCTTTGTGTCTCACTCCTGCTCATTTTCTGGTTTGAGGACAGTGTGTGTGTGTGTGTGTGTGTGTGTGTGTGTGTGTGTGTGTGTGTGTGTGTGTGTGTGAGAGAGATGTGTGTGATGTGTGTGTTGGCCCGAGCAGCTGCAATAGGCCTCAACTCTGAGAGCTGACAAGATGTGACAGCTCTGGATATCTTTCACTAGCACTGACAGCTGACAGATGGATACCACTCACACACTGGAGGGGGAAAAGAAAGACTGTGTGTGTGTGTGTGTGTGTGTGTGTGTGTGTGTGTGTGTGTGTGTGTGTGAGAGAGAGAGAGAGAGAGAGAGAGAGAGAGAGAGAGAGAGCCCCAAGGAGGATTCACCAGTATTAGACTCTGTTCAGAGGGCCAGCTTTTGATTGAGTGCTGGCGAGAATAATAAACCTTTCTCTAGCCAATACTGTGCCAAGACTTCTTCTTTTCTCCTATTCCCTCTCTCCCATCTTCCCTGTCTATCTCTCCTCTTTGCATACCATCATTATTATTGTTCCTCTCTTTGTCCCCTCCTTGTGTCATCTTTCCCATATTTCTCCTTTAATGCATTTCTGACTTTTTTTTTTTAATGCAGCGTGATATTTATTAATATGCAACCATGTTAACCCAATATGCTCCTATGCAGATATTCTTAAAGCCATACGTTCTGTTATCATGCAAAAAAAAAGGCATCATATGGTAACACGACTGCATTTTCACATCTAACATGTGTGACACCGTATTTTGGCTGCGGCTCTGTCGCGTTTGGCTCGGCTGTTTGCACATACACTCATCTCTCTCTCTCTCTCACTCTCTGCCTGGCTTAAATGAGGCGACGCTAGCTCGAAGCCATCAAGCTACAGACACACTGCCATCAAACGCTGTCATCACTGGCCTGTCACCCCCTGTCTGTCAACTGTTACTTAGCAACAGATCACGAGAGAGAGGTGGTTATGGGGAAGGGGGGACTAATTTGAGTCATCCAGCATTCAATCTACTTTCAGCTTCAACAAAGCATTATCTCCACTTCCTGTGAAAGGGCACGTTTACTCCATCACCAAAGGACAGACTTGTGTTTAGGAATGATAATGATGGAGCATGGCAAAAACCAAAGGGTGCAACAAAACTGCCAGCAATCACCTAGACTTCTAAAATATACGAAAGTCAATCATGTTAAGATGAGACCCACATCACTGAAGATGGTAGAGGACAAAATGGAGTAGGTTTTCTTTCTCTTGTGCTCTATTTTCTCTGTTCCAGGAGGTCCAACTTAGGGAAAGATGCCAGAGAATTTGCCCCATGGGCCCCCGGCAGTCTGTCGAGCTGCTCCAGATAGTAGCTGATAGGGGACGGTCTGTGATGTGTTGTCTCTCAGTAAGCGGAGTTTGGGCTTGTGATGTACACAAGTCTGCGTACAGTATTTCTATGCCATCAGATAGAAACAGGACTTTAGGTAGAACATGTAGAATGCAGAGGTTTTGGACTTTCATGGTGGAAACAAGACCATGAAAGACCACCAGCACAATTATGTCAGCATGACAATGAATTCAGACTGTTATTCAAATCATAAATCTAGCATAAACATGCCTCTACTAAACACACCATCTCGAAATACAGGAAAAAGGAACACAAAGTATAAATGAATAGATATCATCAAGAAATCGGTGTTGGAGTCGAGTCACTAAACCTTGAGTCCAAGTCCAGTCTCGAGTCCCCAGTGTTCAAGTCCGAGTCAAGTCCAAGTCATTAAAGAAAATTTCAAGTCAAGTCCAAGTCGAGTCCACTATTGATCTGAGTCGAGTCCGAGAACAAGACTCTAACCACACCATCTGACAGTGACTATTGCTGCCTTTATGTGAAACCATCTCTGCTACTGTGTTGGAATAACGTTGCTGCTCAACTGCCCCATTTTAGTTAATAGGCTACAGACAAAAAGCTTGTTCATTGCTCAGCAAGCCCCGCCCACTATCAACAGGGCAAATAGCATGAGAGAGGGTTAACACTAGCTAGTTCATCGCTCAGCAAGCCCCGCTATCAACAGAGCAATGAACATAGTGTGTCACTTCCTTCTCTAGGTGGAGTCTTGCCAAATGATGATTGAAGTTCGAGGTCGTCCCCGTCATCTCCTCGATAGTTCTTCTACATATGGAACACATAGCAGTGCATTTTTTCCCACCGTATGAGAAGTCTGTATAAGCAAAGCGGACAATCCTAGGGGCTTCTCTCCAGGAATTTTAGCGCCATTAACATTAGTTTGTTCCTGAACATGACGTATGAACAGGTGAATGTGCATTCTCTTGCACGAAATTAGTATAAAAATTAATGTAGATATAAATATCTTATGCCAAATTATTATGGCATGTTGCAAAAAATAAAGAAAAAATCCAAGCCCTCATCTCCAATTTACGAGTCCGAATGCAGTTAATGCACAAGTCCAAGTCTGAGTCATCAATGCTCAAGTCCAAGTCAAGTCATGAGTCCTTAAAATTAGGGCACGAGTTGGACTTGAGTCCGAGTCCTGGACTCGAGTACTACAAGCCTGCAAGAAATTATTAATAACACATTAATAGAGCTTAATGAAACATTCTTAGACTTTAAAATTCATTATTGCTATTTTTTACTCCTATCTATTACTACTATTAAATATTTATAAGCACAGTTATAACATTTATGAACAAGGCTTTATAGAAAGTGTTATCAGATGCTTATTTTATGTTTAGTGATTTGCATTTATTGGATAAACATCAGCATTACACCTTGGCAAGTTGACCTGCTTTATCACTATGCATGATTTTATGACATTATTCATCACCTCAGTCACCTTTTCCACTCACCGAATCTTATGATGGAAATAAAAAATGAGGTTCTGCTTTTTAAAAATGAGCCACTCCCTCCATCCATAGCGATCTGTCCCTGATTAGCATGCGAAGCTTAAAACATCAAAATGCAGCCATTAATCAGTACTCAACTAAGATTAAGTTGCTCTATATTAACTGCCATTCTGGTGTTTGATGGAAGAGGTAATGGAGGCAGTTCTTGCTTAGAGGGACATTGTGTGTTGAAGATGTACAGGGCTTTGGAGGGTTACGGCAAGATGCAGAGCGATCAGCATGTTGTGACAGGTCGGATTCTCATGAGGTGGCAGTGCTGTTTGATAACTTCAGTCATTTTGCTCACCCTCAGGGCTACAAAACCGTTTTAGATGTGTATCACTGTACGCACAGGGTTAATACAGTGTCTAGTCAAGATTATGAAGACATCCAGGGGCAGGGACAAAAAGCTGGTGAGAAAATTAATGACTGACATCTGACAGTGACCACAGTGATCACTGATGCCTTATAGCTATTTCATATCTGTAACAAACAGATACACATACACAGGGGTGGACGAAGAGAATTTATACTAAAGTGAAAGAATAGATGTGTGGAAATATTACTCATTTATGAGTGGAAATAGTCATCCAAAAAATTACTCATGAAAATAACAACAACAGCAACAACAAAACCTTCCTACTTTTACTTTTAAAGCGATTAACCAGGAAATTTTGAAATTACGGGGTTATGAAATGTCATCATTATACATTAATACAAGATGTTCTAGATGAAAAAAATTAAGTGAACTTTCACTCAAAAAACATGTTAAAGTTGTAACATCAATCCATTGGGCCATTTCCCCAGGTGCGGCCATACTGGATTAGCCAGATAAATGGACGTATTAGGAGACGAAAATGAGGGTGGTGCTGCATGACGTAGGATTCCTTATGTCTTCTTCATTCCATCCTGGATCCAAGACGTTTGGCCGAGTGGCTTCATCAAGTAAAGCGAGAAAACTTTACTCCTGGAAAAAGAAGCAAATTGTGCAGTGAGCATTTTACAGAAGATTGTTTTGTGGAGGACTTGTATGAAAAAATCACTGGGAAGAAGCGAGACACGAGGCAGAAACGACAACTGAAGCCAGACGTGATCCCGACTTTGTTTCACCACAAAACACTGATACCGGCAGCACAACAGCATACCATGTCACACATCAAATGAATGGAAGATATATATTTTTAAATAAACAGGCAATAAACTAGCCACTCCTTTATTTTGATTCCTTTTCTAATACTGCATTGTCATAATTTTTGTTGAGAAATGCAAACAAATTGACCGAGAAGTCACGCTAGACCATAATATTATACTATAGTCTAGTATAGCAAGCACTTATACACCTCCGCTGTGCTCATGGAAAATGACATCACGCACGATGGCGTTATGGCAGCCTCCCTGACAAAAAATAGTCCCGTCTATTTTCATCACTTTTGTGATTATATCATTAAAAACAAATTCAACATGTAGCTTTTTTTAATATATACAAAGGACAGACATAAAGCCCGACTTTTAGCTCAGTTTGTTTATTTGCAAAATACAGGGTGTTTCAAAAAAAAATTGATATTATTTGAGATGTAAATATCCCAAAAACTACAAAGTCTAGGCAAATGAAACTGAACAGGTTTAATGCTGAGCAATATAAGATTTATTCCTCAAAATTTGAATGAGAAATTCAAAGGTATGTAGATTCCATGAACAATTTCACAAATTTTCAATATTTGCGAACCCGCTTGACGGTCTCTTCCGATGCTGGTGGTCGTCCAGATCCTTTTGCCCTGCTGCACAGACAGCCTTCTTCTTTGAACTTTTTGTGCCATGTCCAAATCTACATTGCAGTTGGTGCATTTTTAGAGAATTCTCTCATAAATGCACGCTGCACAGTCTTGTTCGACTGTGTTCGAGCATACTCTAACACACAAAATACCTTATCTTTTCCAGTGAATGGCATTTCTGTACCTAAAAAGATTAAAAAAAAAATTAAACATAAAATTTTGACCTGTTTCCACACATGCTGTTAAAATTTGAGGTCAATTGAATGAGAACTGGCAAAGTTATTAGATTGTGTAATGATATCAAATTTTTTGAAACACCCTGTATTTTCTTTAAAGGGGTGCTATGTAGGATTTCAGGGGATCTATTATTAGAAATGGAATATAGTATTCATAATTATGTTTTCATTAATGTATAATCACCTGTAACTGTGAATCATGTTTTCATATGCTTAGAATGGGCCCTTTATATCTACATATGGAGCATGTGTACATCCACGGAGCCCACCATGTTGCACCACTACAGTACCTCAGAACAGACAAACCAAACCGTGGCTATTGCTGGGTTTCAGTCACATGACTTTTCTTAGTGGTTTTACCGGAAGTGAAATAGCTGGTGGTCGAGCAAACCAAAACAGCTGCCATAGTGCAAACAGCTAGCGATAAGTTATCAGAGTATGCTCGTAATCTAGAAGCCATTGCTCACTTTAGATATATTCAGAAGATTGCTATGTGCAATGGAATCGACCCCTACAGTCTGGAAAAGAAGGATTTGTCATATGATCTTCAAAACTACCCTTTAGTCGAGTTCCCCGACATCTTGAACTACTGTATCTGGTGCTGCAGACATCCTTCTACACCGCAAAACAGATGAAAGCATGGAAGAGTATGGAGGCTTACAACTTTTTTGTATGTGGCTGGGTAAAGGACCTCACTATCAAGTCGCTGCTGAATGAATCCTGTATTGTTGTTGCATGTGTTAGTGTGTTTTTTTAAAGCTTTTCATTCATGTCTTTACAATGAAGCACTGCAAGTTGAAGTGGTAAACAAACAACAATTTGCTTGATTCTCATTTGTGTTGGCTCTTATCTCTCAGGTAAATCATTCACAAACATCATCAGAAACCCCTTTAAAGACCTGGATCTTAGTTAAACAAGACGGAGACTTGATCATGGCGCATTGTAACTGTATGGCTGGGTAAGAATTTTGTCGCGACCTTCATGTATATGGGCTTTTTGAGGAGTAAACAAAGAAACACCAAGGGACTTTAGCGCTTCGTGACTAAAAAAGTACCATAAAATAACAACACATAGCAAGAAAAGTACTTGGAAAACACTAAGGACATAGCTGAAAGAGAGATACAAACCTTTCACCAAGTGATCACTGCAAACTCGAGCATGCTTCGCCTTGGCTCCCTTCGATTTCAGTGAGAGGTTCAAAAGTCATCTTTCTTGAGGTCTGGGCTCTGGCTGGGCCATTCCAAAACTTTTTTGGGGTCATTGTCATGCTGAAAGATGAAATTCCTCTTCATTTTCAGCTTTCTAGCAGACACCTGAAGATTTTGGGCCAAAATTGACTGGTATTTAGAACTGTTCATAATTCCCTCCACCTTGACTAAACCCCCTGTTCCAGCTGAAGAAAAACAACTCCAAAACATGATGCTGCCACCACCATGCTTCACCATGGGTATGGTGTTCTTTTGGTGATGTACAGTGTTGTTTTTGCACCAAACATACCTTTTGGAATTGTGGCCAAAAATTTCAACCTTGGTTTCATCAGAACATAACACATTTTCCCCACATGCTTTTGGGATAGTTGATTGTGGCAGCAGGGGTGTGGTCAAGCGTCGGTCTGTGACCAGAGGGCAGAGTCAGGGAAGGTAAGTGGCAGAATCACTGCACCTGATGTCTGTTAATCTGTGTTTGTGTGTCTTCTCCAGTGACCGCACCCTATATAAGGAGAGAGAGAGCAGAAGAAGGGAGCTCTCTCCCCAACCAGGTGACTTGTGTGTGTGTGTGTGTGTGTGTGTGTGTGTGTGTGTGTGTGTGTGTGTGTGTGTGTGTGTACGCCTGGGAGAATAAGTTTACACTGAAAAGTGGAAAATAAAGAGTTTTTGGAACTCAGTTCTGGCCTGCCGTACTTCTGTGCTGCACCCACCCGCTCTCATACTACAGTGGTGCTGAAACCTGGGACTTGGAGCACAGAGGAGAACAGCCCCATGGAGTCTGCCCCCTTTGCGGACCTGATCCATGCCCTCGCCATGGCCCAACAGAGCCAGCACCAGGCGCTGATCACCCTCTGAAAGGAGCAAGAGCAACGGTTCAAGGCCCTGGTGCTGGAGCAACAGGAAGATCATCAGGCGTTCCGGCACCTCCTCGTGTCGGCAGGGTCCACCACCTCCACCGCCGTGGGCCCTCCCCACCTCACCCTAACGAAGATGGGCCTGCATGATGACCCCGAGGCCTTCCTAGTGCTCTTTGAGCAAGCAGCAGAGGCCTGGGGCTGGCCGGTGGAACAGCGCGCAGTGCGCCTCCTCCCCCTGCTAATGGGCGAGGCACAGCTGGCCGCGGTACAGCTCCCTGCCGACAGCCGGCTGGTCTACGCAGAGTGAGTGAGCCGTCCTCGAGCGTGTGGGGCGCACCCCTGAACAACAATGCCAGCGCTTCCACGCTGTACGCCTAGAGGAGGTCAGCTGGCTGTTCGCATTTGGTCAGCAAGTCTGGGACGCCTGCCGGCAGTGGCTGAGGGCTGACAACCACGACGCAGAGGGAATCGTCGATCTGGTGGTACTGGAGCAGTTCATCGCCCGGCTGCCCGAGGGGACCGCGGAGTGGGTCCAGTGCCATCACCCAGCATCGCTGGATCAGGCCATCAAGCTGGCGGAGGACCATTTGGCGGCTGTTCCAACAACAGGACAGCATGTTTCTTCTTCTCCTCTCTCCTCTCTCTCTCTCTCCCCCTCCCCTTCTGTTCCTCGTCCTCACCCTGTTCCCCCACTGCGGAGGCGGTGGCCGGCTCCACCCCAGTCGGCCTGCCACACCTGCGGTGTCCTACCGTTTCCCACTTCCATGTCTGTCTCTCCCCACCCCAGGTGAGTGAGCCCCAGAACGCCGGTGCAGAAAGAGAGCCCGGGCCGGTTTGCTGGCGCTGCGGGGAGCCAGGGCATATCAGTGCTCGGCAATGGAGGTGGGCGCGGTGGTCCGGATCCCTGATGCGCCAGGAACCGCCCTTGATCGGGCCGGAGCATATCACATACCGGTGAGTGTCCAAGGGGATACATATCAGGCTTTGGTGGACTCCGGCTGTAATCAGACCTCAATCCACCAAAGCCTGGTGCAAGATGAGGCACTGAGGGGAGCACAATTGGCGAAGGTGTTGTGTGTGCACGGGGATGTTCACAACTACCCTTTAGTGTTGGTCCACATTCTATTTCGAGGGGAGAAATCTAGTGTAAAGGCAGCGGTTATTCCTCGCCTTACCCAGTCGATAATTTTGGGGACTGATTGGCCAGGATTTTGGGAATTAATGACTTATTTAGTGAAGAGTGGGTCCTGCCGTAGTTCAGCAGGGGGAGGTCCCGGTGTGGCATTGGTAGGAGCAGCTGTCACAGAGCCGTCTACGTCATCTCCACGTCAGAGTGAGGAGCCGTTGACTCCTCCTCCCTCTCTCGGGGAGTCCCTTGTGGATTTCCCGTTAGAGCAGTTGCGAGACGAGACTCTGCGGCATGCGTTTGACCAAGTGAGAGTAATTGATGGTCAAATGCTCCAGCCAAACGCCACCCCGTCCTTCCCCTATTTCTCCATTATGAAGGATAGGTTATACCGAGTGACGCAGGACACTCAGACTAAGGAGCTGATTATGCAAATTTTAATCCCAAAGAGCCGCCGGGAATTGGTATTCCAGGTGGCTCACTTTAATCCCATGGCTGGACACTTAGGGCAGGATAAGACACTAGCCCGAATAATGGCCCGGTTCTATTGGCCAGGGATTCGCAGTGATGTCCGTAGGTGGTGTACGGCATGCCGCGAATGCCAGTTAG
Organism: Neoarius graeffei; assembly: GCF_027579695.1. Taxonomy (NCBI): domain Eukaryota; kingdom Metazoa; phylum Chordata; class Actinopteri; order Siluriformes; family Ariidae; genus Neoarius; species Neoarius graeffei. Next base: position 24,039,402 of record NC_083584.1, on the reverse strand, counting down.
TAAATCCAGCGGCCATTCCAAAAGCGCTTTTGCGCCCTCTGCCATTAATCGAGACCCTGTTCGAAAGAATTGGGATGGATCTCATCGGGCCATTAGATTGGTCAACACGAGGGTATCGCTTTATTTTAGTTCTGGTGGACTATGCAACGCGATACCCAGAAGCAGTGCCTCTTCGCAATATCTCAGCACGCAATATTGCGGAAGCGCTCTTCCACATCATCTCCCAAGTCAGAATCCCCAAAAAGATTCTGACTGATCAAGGCACTTCGTTTATGTCACACACACTGCGCAAACTGTATGGATTATTGGGAATTAAGCTGATCCGCACCAGCATTTATCACCCACAAACGGATGGTTTAGTTGAACGGTTCAACAGCACCCTCAAGAACATAATTAAAAAGTTTGTACGCAAGGACGCACGTAATTGGGATAAATGTCTCGAACCCCTGTTATTCACAGTGTGAGAGGTCCCACAAGCCTCCACGGGGTTCTCCCCGTTCGAATTATTATATGGGCATAAGCCGCACAGCATCTTAGATGTACTGCGGGAAAATTGGGAGGAGGGACCTTCATCGAGCAAAAATGAAATCCAATACGTTATCGACCTGCATGCAAAACTCTACACACTCATACACCTAACCCAGGAGAATTTGCAGCAGGCCCAAGAATTTCAAATCCGCCTGTACGACAGGAGAACGCGCCTTAGGGAGTTCGCACCGGGAGATAAAGTATTTGTACTGTTGCTTACGACGAGCTCCAAATTGATTGCCAAGTGGCAAGGACCCTTTGAGGTCACACGGCTAGTCAGGGACGTTGACTATGAGGTGAGGTGGACAGACGGGGCAGGGCGCTACAGATTTACCACCTCAATCTGCTCAAACTCTGGAACGAGGAGGTCCCCGTGGCGTTGGTGTCGTTGGTTCCAGAGAAGGCAGAGCTGGGGCCGGAGGTTCAAAAGGGAACATTGACATCGCGTACCTCTCCGGTCCCCTGTGGAGACCACCTCTCCCCGACCCAACTCACGGAGGTTGCCCAGTTGCAAACCGAATTTTCGGATGTGTTCTCGCCCCTGCCCAGCCACACTCGCCTCATAGAACACCAGATTGAGACTCCCCCGGGGGTGGTAGTGCGCAGCCGCCCTTACAGGCTGCCCGAACACAAGAAAAAGGTGGTTCGGGAAGAACTCAAGGCCATGCTCGAAATGGGCATTGTCGAGGAGTCCCACAGTGACTGGAGCAGCCCGGTGGTCTTGGTTCCCAAGGCCAATGGGCCGGTCCGGTTCTGTGTGGACAATAGAAAAGTCAATGCGGTGTCTAAATTCGATGCGTACCCAATGCCTCGTATTGACGAGTTGCTGGATTGACTAGGCATGGCTCGCTTTTATTCGACACTGGATTTGACAAAGGGATATTGGCAGATCTCCTTGACTCCACTATCCTGAGAAAAAATGGCCTTTTCCACACCATTTGGCTTACACCAATTTGTCACACTTCCTTTTGGGTTGTTTGGGGCGCCCACTACGTTCCAGCGGCTTATGGACAAGGTCCTCCGCCCCCACGCCACCTATGTGGCCGCGTACTTAGATGACATCATAATCTATAGTAACAACTGGCCGCGGCACCTGCAACACCTGAGGGCCGTCCGTGAGTCGCTGAGGCGAGCGGGTCTCACAGCCAACCCAAAGAAGTGTGCAATTAGGCAGGTGGAAGTACGGTATCTGGGCTTCCACTTGGGCAATGGGCAGGTGCGTCCCCAAATTAATAAGACAGTAGCGATTGCGGCCTGCCCGAGGCCCAAGACCAAAAAGGGGGTGAGACAGTTCCTGGGGCTGGCTGGCTACTATCGTAGGTTTATACCTAATTATTCAGACATCACCAGCCCACTGACTGATCTCACTAAAAAGGGGGCACCACATCCGGTCCAGTGGACGGAGCAATGCCAGCGGGCTTTCACTGAGGTGAAGGCGTGCAGGGGGCCACTGTTACACTTCCCTGACTTTTCTCTCCTCTTTATGTTGCAGATGGATGCCTCGGACAGAGTGCTGGGGGCCGTTCTTACCCAGGAGGTGGAGGGGGAGGACCGCTCCATGCTCTACATCAGCAGCAAGCTGTTGGTGCATGAGGGGCACTACAGCACCATAGAGAAGGAGTGCCTGGCGATCAAGTGGGCGGTCCTCGCCCTCCGCTACTACCTCTTGGGGTGCCCTTTCACTCTCTGTTCAGACCACGCGCCCCTCAAGTGGCTCCACCGCATAAAGGATGCCAACACGCGGATCACCCGTTGGTATCCAGCACTCCAGCCCTTTAATTTCAAGGTGATCCACAGGCCGGGGGTGCAGATGGTCTTGGCGGACTTCCTCTCCTGTCAAGGGGGGGGAGTCGGCTGCAGGCCGGACTGCTGCCCAGCCTGAGTCGGGCGGTGGGGGTATGTGGCAGTGGGGGCGTGGTCAAGCATTGGTCTGTGACCGGAGGGCGGAGTCAGGGAAGGTAAGTGGCAGAATCACTGCACCTGATGTCTGTTAATCTGTGTTTGTGTGTCTTCCCCAGTGACCGCGCCCTATATAAGGAGAGAGAGAGCAGAGGAAGGGAGCTCTCTCCCCAACCAGGCGACTTGTGTGTGTGTGCCTGGGAGAATAAGTTTACACTGAAAAGTGGAAAATAAAGAATTTTTGGAACTCATTTCTGGCCTGCCGTACTTCTGTGCTCCACCCACCCGCTCTCATACTACACTGATGTATTTTATTTTTGCAAAATTTACCTGGGCCTGGATGTTTTTCTTTGACCCTACCTCATAGTCCAGACATATGGAAAATATAGGAGATTGTTGTCACATGTACTATACAACCAGTACTTGCCAGAAATTCCTGCAGCTCCTTCAGTGTTGCTGTAGGCCTCTTGGCAGCCTGCCTGACCAGTTTTCGTCTTGTCTTTTCATCAGTTTTGGAGGGACGTCCAGTTCTCAGTAATGTCACTGTTGTCCCATATTTTCTCCACTTCTTGATGACTGTCTTCACTGTGCTCCACGGTATATCTAATGCCGTGGAAATTTTTTTTGTACCCTTCTCCTGACTGATACCTTTCAACAATGAGATACCTTTGATGATTTGTAAGCTCTCCGTGAACCCTGGCTTTTGTTGGAGGATGCAACTGAGTAAATGTCTGAACTTTATTTGGGGTTAATCAGAGTCATTTTAATTGATGGCAGGTGTGAACCCAAAAAGACTGAATGCTGTAATTAAATCAAAAGGTGCTTCAACAAAGTATTAGTTTAAGGGTGTGCACACTTATGCAACCAGCTCATTTCATCTCATTATCTCTAGCTGCTTTATCCTGTTCTACAGGGTCGCAGGCAAGCTGGAGCCTATCCCAGCTGACTACGGGCAAAAGGCGGGGTACACCCTGGACAAGTCGCCAGGTCATCACAGGGCTGACACATAGACACAGACAACCATTCACACTCACATTTACACCTACGGTCAATTTAGAGTCACCAGTTAACCTAACCTGCATGTCTTTGGACTGTGGGGGAAAACGGAGCACCCGGAGGAAACCCACGAGAACAACATGCAAACTCCACACAGAAAGGCCCTCGGCGGTCACGGGGCTCGAACCCGGACCTTCTTGCTGTGAGGCGACAGCGCTAACCACTACACCACCATGCCGCCGCAACCAGCTTATTGTACATTTTTATTTTTTATGTTTTCCCCCTAACAGATTTGTTTGTTTTTCAATTGAATTGTACAGGTTATAGGTCACATTAAAGATGGGAAAAATTTTGAAATTATTTATCGGGGTCTAATTTTTTTTTTTTACATCAGAAAAACCTATCATTTTAACAGGGTGTGTACAGTTTTTATATCCACTGTATATTACCTGATGAATGTCATGTTCATTTGAAAAGTGCATTTTCTTACTTATCTCAAACTTTAATATAATTTTTGTTTCACCAGAAAACATCATTCAATGTCTGTACATTTCCTGGTCATATGCTTGATTCACTTTTTACCTTGTTTTTAATTTAATCAGAAGTAAAGTATCGTGTAAAAAACCTGGAAATTGACTTTCTGTCTAGCCAGTGATGTTAGCTACTGAAATTGATGTTTGTCTAACCTGGCATTAGCAAAGAAAACAGGATTAGTCAAATAAAGCTAGCAAATTAGCAAAACTTACGTCATCAAACTTTTTCCAACTAAATGGAGTTCATGCCTTCGAGGGAGGCAAAGAAGATGGCTCATTTTATACATGTATTTGCTAACAGTTTCTTTGCTAATAGTTATTTTCTTTGCTAATGGACCTGCTTGAATGCTAAAATGAAACAATTGGATCCTAAACTGAGGCCATTTTATTGAAGTATTGCATAATCACTGGCTTAATCAAGGAAGAAGAGACCTTCAAGATTTGTATGGAGTATTTTGAAGGTCGAAATAAAAATATAAGGAGTAAAGAGTAAGTTTTGAGTACAGGTATTTAATTTCAATAATACTCAAGCAAAGTAGGCTATAAATACTCCAAAATAATCCTTAAGTATAGCAACAAAGTAGAATTACTCAAGCGTTTCCCACAGCTGTATATACAGCACATGACAAAGAAATATTTTTTGGTGTATATTAAGTCTTTCTATTCCTTTCTTTCCCTCATTTCTCTCTCCATGTCTCTCTTTCTTTTTCTATTCACTCATCCACTACTTACGCTCCTTACCTGTCATTCTGAACTCCAGGGAAACTTAGCTGACAAAGAAAATCTCTCTCTCTCTCTCTCTCTCTCTCTCTCTCTCTCTCTCACACACACACACACACACACACACACGTGCACGTGTCTGAGGTTTCATTTTGTTCATTCCTGAGAGAGATCGACTCACTGTTAAATACATCTCTGTGTCACTTGATCATTTTTTCTCTCTACACCCCAATGACTTGTAGATTAATTAACATAAATTAACACGTCAAGTATGCATATTTACAGTAGCAATTATACAGCTAATATTCTTCTGAAGATTTGCAGTCCACTGGGAGTGAAAAATGAATTTGTTGATTATATAATTATCCTCCTGCATCAGGTCAACAAGTACTCTTTTTATTAACTGTATAATAGATATAGACAAAACGCAGGCTGATTGAATGGTGTAGAAATATCTCTGGATAGAATCTTTTACTGTCTAAGGCTAGTGTTTGTAGTGTTTCTAGATAACGTGCATAAACTCTTCATAACAACTGATGAAGACTTGCATGAGATCAAAATCAATGCTTATTCCAACAGGCGGAAAATAAGATTTCAGTTTAGTTTTTAGTTTTACAAGTACATAAGTAGTTTTATTTTTATTTTGAGGAATTGACTAGTTTTAGTTTTTATTTACTTTTAGTGTTATAGTTTTTCAGGTATCGGTGTTTGTTAGTCAGGTGTGTTTATGTCACCGAGGCACCTTTTCGAAGTTATTGTTATAGTCAGTGGTACAGTGAAAGTAGCAGCAAAGAACTTTTATACTTTTAAATTACATACAGTATACAGTGGGGCAAAAAAGTATTTAGTCAGTCACCAATTGTGCAAGTTCTCCCACTTAAAAAGATGAGAGAGGCCCGTAATTTTCATCATAGGTATACCTCAACTATGAGAGACAAAATGAGAAAAAAAAAATCCAGAAAATCACATTGTCTGATTTTTAAAGAATTTATTTGCAAATTATGGTGGAAAATAAGTATTTGGTCAATAACAAAAGTTCATCTCAATACTTTGTTATATACCCTTTGTTGGCAATGACAGAGGTCAAACGTTTTCTGTAAGTCTTCACAAGGTTTTCACACACTGTTGCTGGTATTTTGGCCCATTCCTCCATGCAGATCTCCTCTAGAGCAGTGATGTTTTGGGGCTGTCGCTGGGCAACACGGACTTTCAACTCCCTCCAAAGATTTTCTATGGGGTTGAGATCTGGAGACTGGCTAGGCCACTCCAGGACCTTGAAATGCTTCTTACGAAGCCACTCCTTCGTTGCCTGGGTGGTGTGTTTGGGATCATTGTCATGCTGAAAGACCCAGCCACGTTTCATCTTCAATGCCCTTGCTGATGGAAGAAGGTTTTCACTCAAAATCTCATGATACATGGCCCCATTCATTCTTTCCTTTACACGGATCAGTCGTCCTGGTCCCTTTGCAGAAAAACAGCCCCAAAGCATGATGTTTCCACCCCCAAGCTTCACAGTAGGTATGGTGTTCTTTGGAGGCAACTCAGCATTCTTTCTCCTCCAAACACGACAAGTTGAGTTTTTACCAAAAAGTTCTATTTTGGTTTCATCTGACCATATGACATTCTCCCAATCCTCTTCTGGATCATCCAAATGCTCTCTAGCAAACTTCAGATGGGCCTGGACATGTACTGGCTTAAGCAGGGGGACACGTCTGGCACTGCAGGATTTGAGTCCCTGGCGGCGTAGTGTGTTACTGATGGTAGCCTTTGTTACTTTGGTCCCAGCTCTCTGCAGGTCATTCACTAGGTCCCCCCGTGTGGTTCTGGTATTTTTGCTCACTGTTCTTGTGATTATTTTGACCCCACGGGGTGAGGTCTTGTGTGGAGCCCCAGATCGAGGGAGATTATCAGTGGTCTTGCATGTCTTCCATTTTCTAATAATTGCTCCCACAGTTGATTTCTTCACACCAAGCTGCTTACCTATTGCAGATTCAGTCTTCCCAGCCTGGTGCAGGTCTACAATTTTGTTTCTGGTGTCCTTTGACAGCTCTTTGGTCTTGGCCATAGTGTAATTTGGAGTGTGGCTGTTTGAGGTTGTGGACAGGTGTCTTTTATACTGATAACGAGTTCAAACAGGTGCCATTAATACAGGTAACGAGTGGAGGACAGAGGAGCCTCTTAAAGAAGTTGTTACAGGTCTGTGAGAGCCAGAAATCTTGCTTGTTTGTAGGTGACCAAATACTTATTTTACTGAGGAATTTACCAATTAATTCATTAAAAATCCTATAATGTGATTTCCTGGATTCTTTCCCCCCATTCTGTCTCTCATAGTTGAAGTGTACCTATGATGAAAATTACAGGCCTCTCTCATCTTTTTAAGTGGGAGAACTTGTACATTGGTGGCTGACTAAATACTTTTTTGCCCCACTGTGTATATATATATATATATATATATATATATATATATATATATATATTTTTTTTTTTTTTTTTTTTTTTTTTTTTTACTTTTATACTCTTTGGTAGCAGTAAAAGCAGTAAATCCTGGGGAAGCAGAAGCAAAGTGAGATGATACCATATTGAGCCAAATTCAGCAAGGATGCCAGGAAAATGGCACTTTTGCACATTTTCATTCATTGCAATTGTTGTTTTTAGCTCTATTAATGCACATTCACCTGCACAAAGCACATATATAGATATGTATTTTTTTATCATTACATTTTTATCTGTATATTGTATAGTCGGCTTGTTCTTGGGATCCATCCATCCATCATCTGTAACCGCTTATCCTGTGCAGGGTCACGGGCAAGCTGGAGCCTATCCCAGCTGACTATGGGTGAGAGGTGGGGTACACCCAGGACAAGTTGCCAGATCATCACAGGGCTGACACATAGAGACAAACAACCATTCCCACCTACGGTCAATTTAGAGCCACCATTTAGCCTAACCTGCATATCTATGGACTGGGGGTAAACCGGAACACCTGGAGGAAACCCACACACAGGGAGAACATGCAAACTCCATACAGAAAGGCCCCATCGGCCACTGGACTCAAACCCAGAACCTTCTTGCTGTGAGGCAACAGTGCTAACCACTACACCACCGTGCCGCCTTGTTCTTGGGATTTTTTTTTTTATTATTCTATTTTATGTTGTGGGCGGCACGGTGGTGTAGTGGTTAGCGCTGTCGCCTCACAGCAAGAAGGTCCGGGTTCAAGCCCCATGGCTGGCGAGGGCCTTTCTGTGCGGAGTTTGCATGTTGTCCGTGTGGGTTTCCTCTGGGTGCTCCGGTTTCCCCCACAGTCCAAAGACATGCAGGTTAGGTTAACTGATGACTCTAAATTGACCGTAGGTGTGAATGTGAGTGTGAATGGTTGTCTGTGTCGATGTGTCAGCCCTGTGATGACCTGGCGACTTGTCCAGGGTGTACCCCGCCTTTCGCCCGTAGTCAGCTGGGATAGGCTCCAGCTTGCCTGCGACCCTGTAGAACAGGATAAAGCGGCTAGAGATAATGAGATGAGATGAGATTTTATGTTGTACAGTGTGTCTTTTTCTTTTCGCATGTCTGATAACTTGCTGATGCAACATAACAATTTCCCATCTTGGGATCAATAAAGTAAAGTAACTGTTCTTTGAATAAATTGTGAAATTAATGACACCGATCCTTACATCCTGACCGCAACATTTGGAGTGCTGACCCCACATTGCTGCCTCCAATCTCATACATGGATATTACCAGTTATCTTGTTTACAGTATAAGTCCATATACTTTTGAACAGTTCTGAAATCCCTTGAAGCTGACAAACATTTCACCAATTGGCTGGGTGTGGGATTTGTTTATATTTCGACCAAAGGGCTGCATCATCACACTCCTAACAGGAAAGGTAAGCTGGATGTAATCCTTAGCTACATAACACTGGATGATTAAATAACATTTTACAGTCTTACCAAGACCAGGTTAACCTGTTTAGCATGGCTGACCTAAAATAACTCATGGATATAATATTAATGTTAGCTACTTTAGAAGACAGAAAACCAGCACAATTAGCAATGTTACTTCAACAACAAAAGTCTTATGCAAACTTATCTTTATGAAAATGTTGAGATCAAAGACAGGCGGCACGGTGGTGTAGTGGTTAGCGCTGTCGCCTCACAGCAAGAAGGTCCGGGTTCGAGCCCCATGGCTGGCAAGGGCCTTTCTGTGTGGAGTTTGCATGTTCTCCCTGTGTCCGCGTGGGTTTCCTCCGGGTGCTCCGGTTTCCCCCACAGTCCAAAGACATGCAGGTTAGGTTAACTGGTGACTCTAAATTGACCGTAGGTGTGAATGTGAGTGTGAATGGTTGTCTGTGTCTATGTGTCAGCCCTGTGATGACCTGGCGACTTGTCCAGGGTGTACCCTGCCTTTCACCCGTAGTCAGCTGGGATAGGCTCCAGCTTGCCTGCGACCCTGTAGAACAGGATAAAGCGGCTAGAGATAATGAGATGAGATGAGATCTTGGAAGTGATATCTTGGTGGCAGCCTTTCACACAAAACAGTCGTACCATTTCACCCTTCTACAGTCGAGGATTTCACCAATACAAGGGAGCAAACGAGAAAAAATGCTCCAAGTTGACTATTGGCTACAGGTGGGAAATCTAAAAAAATAAAAATAAATCAATTTTAAAAAAGTTTTATTTTAATTTGGCCTTGACCACAGAATAGCTCCAAAATGGACTTCAGTTTTACATCATCTATCAAAGACCGATTGCACAAAAGCATCTTCTTCTTAGGAGTTTTATGACAGCCATGATTATTGCCACCTTCTGAAACTAGTCTGTTGCTGTCCTGAGGGGGAAAATGAAGTTTTATCAACTGTGATAAAATGAAAACAAAGCTGATTTTACCTTCTATTTTGTTTTAGATTGTGTTACATTGTTCATGATAGTTTTTATTTATTTATTTATTTATTTATTTATGGGTTTTTTTGGGGGGAGGATTATTTTATTGGAACTGAAAAAAAAAACATTTTATTTTCAGTTTTCAACTACACTCACTGGCCAATTTATTAAGTACACCAATCCACCTGCTGTTTTATGCAGTTATCTAATCAGCTATTCCCTTGACAGCAGCACAATACATAAAATCATGCAGATACGAATCAAAAGCTTCAGTTAATGTTGACTTCAAACATCGGAATGGGAAAAATGGTGATTTCTGTGATTTTCACTGTGGTATGGGTGTTGGTTTGAGTCAGATGGACTGGTTTGAGTATTTCAGAAACTGCTGATCTTCTGGAGTTTTCACACACAACAGTCTCTAGAGTTTACACAGAATACTGCAAAAAAAAAAAAACATTGAGTGAGAGACAGTTCTGTGGGTGGAAATGTCTTGTTGATAAGAGACGTCAGAGGTAAATGGCCAGATTGGTTTGAGCTGCTAGGAAGGATATAGCAACTCATAGCAACTCTTTACAACCATGGTGAGCAGAAAAGCATCTCAGCATGCAACAGCAGAAGACCACATTGAGTTCCATTCCTGCCAGCCAAGCACAGGGATCTGAGAATCAAGAACAAGTTCCTATTAAAGTGGCCGGTGAGTCTATTTTAACCCTGGATCAGAAGTGTTCATAAGAACTTTATAAGCAGAAATAATAATAATAATAATAATAATAATAATAAAAACCCTTTATTTAAGATTCATGCATGCATAGAAATCTTATAATCTAGTCTTTATGTGTTTATGTGGTTTAGGACAAGTTGTCATGAGAAGAGTATGCCAGAGTCATGTAGCCCCATGAACACCACCCTGCTGTCTGTGTGTGATTATTCTGTTCACTAGTATTACACTGGTCTCACGTAGCAACGTTTAATCATGGCCAAGGATCCATTTGATATCAAAGCTGTGCCCTTAAGGCCTCCTGGAGAACCGTCAAACTATAAATGTTTTCTTTTTTATCATCAAGCCAATTTGTGCCACCTGAGATGGTTATTTCATGTGTAAAGACAGAGTGAGTGAGTGGAACACATCCTGAGAGAGCTGCTGCGGTGACATTGCTGTCTCCAGGTATTGGCAGCTGATGTGGCATCCATGTACACCTGCCAATCAAAGTGAGCAGATGGACCACATTACTGTGTAATTTCATCCACATTGAATAGTGTGTGTGTGTGTGTGTGTGTGTGTGTGTGTACTGAAACAACTGTTGTGTATATATATATATATATATATATATATATATATATATATATATATATATATATATATATAAAATTTTTTTTTAACTTGACCTGGAAAATGATGAATGCACAAGATGGGCGATAGGTTTCTTTCTTTATTTCTATTTTCCTGAACTCTAGGAATCTGGCTTTGTTTCCCAAAAGCACTGCAGCCTTTATATAATCTCAGTGTCCTACAGAGCTCATACATACATTTTTTTTAGTTTTGAGTGGTCGAATATTTTCACACTACACTGTAGGTATGTTATAAATAATACAATTTTGTTTTTGCTTGCTGTACAGAGAAAAATCTGAATTTTTTAATCAGTTATAGTCTCTTGAGCTTGAATGTTAAGTCTTGCTCTATATTATGCGCCTTTCCATGAACTTGAAGCACTTGGCTGAATCTCAGCAGATAATATAGCCCTATACACTTCAGAATTCATCCTGCTGCTTCTGTCAGCAGTCACATCATCAATAAATACAAGGTAACCAGTTCTATTGGCAGCCATACATGCCTCTGCTGTAAGATGAAATAGTATGCTTTAGATTATGAGCAGTTCTATCCATTCTTCATATACTTCTCATGCCATTATTAGCTCATTCGGCCAAGAGGCGACGAGCTTATGCCATCACATGTTGTCCATCGTCTGTCCGTTGTCTGTCATCTGTTTTCTGTCCGTTGTCATCCACATTTCACAAAAATCACTTCTCTCTCAATTCTTCACCGATTTTTATTCCTTTTGGCAGGAAGGTAGGTCTACCTGGGCTGCATATGGCTTCTACCCAAATTTGCATAATTGCAATTAATAATGAAGATATGGAGTAATTAAGCCCTAATGAGCAGTTTCCACACAAGTCGCTTCTTCTCCCTCAATTCTTCACCAATTTTGATTTTTTCTGGCATGAAGGTAGGGGTACCTAGGGTGCATATAACCTCTACCCAGATTTGATTTCTCTCGGGGCCAGAGTGAGCCATGGCATCATTGACAGTCTCGTTTATTCTGGTACAAGTTGATCTTTGTTTCATCTGTCCAAAGAATGTTGTTTTTCAGTCTTATCAGTGGTTCACGTCTTGTAGTGAACCTGCTGTATATACTCTGGTGAAGACTTCTTTTGATTGTTGACTTTGACACAGATACATCTACCTCTTGGAGGGTGTTCTTGATCAGGCCAAATGTTATGAAGAGTTATTTCCTTCAGTAGGGAAAGAATTCTTCTGTCATTCACCAAAGTTGTTTCCTATTGTCTTCCAGGCCTTTTTTTTTGCCAGCGCTTTCTTTCTTTTTAACAACGAACCAAATAGTTGATTTGGCCACACCTAAAGTTTTGCTATCTCTCTGTTGGGTCTGTTTTGAATGATGGTTTGCTTCACTAATAGTGACAGCTCTTTGGACTTCATATTAAGTTAATAGCAACAGATTCCAAATGCAAATGCAGTGGTCTAATGGTTAGTGAAGCAGCTTTGGGGCCAAAAGGTTGCTGGTTTGATTCCCTGGACCAGCTGAAGTGCCCTTCAGCAAGGCACCTAATCCCTAACTGCCCACCAGGCTGCTCTGGGTATATTGTACATCGCTCTGGATAAGAGTGTCTGCTAAATGCCATTAATGTAATGTAGTATGTGAAATAATGAGGGAACTAGAACCTCCCCCAAGCCACATATTTGCATTAAAATCTAATCAATCATTCCATGGCCTACCCTTCCTCAAAATTTTATCAAAATCCATTCCCTACTTTTTGAGTTACATTGGGAACAGACAGATAAACAAACCAACATACAAACAAATGGTGAAAACATAACCTCCTCCAACAAAATTGGCAGAGGTAATAACATGTGGCCCTGGAACAACTGAGCAGCCAACTGTCCTATTACTTTTGGTCCCTTAACAGGGAAGGGACCACATATAAAAAGTGCTGTCGTACCTACAACATTCATCTAATTTAGCTGTAGAAACCCTCAAATTGAAGCTGAAAACCTTCAGTTTAAGGTCTCGTCTCGTCTCGTCTTCTTCCGCTTATCCAGGACCGGGTCGCGGAGGCAGCAGTCTAAGCATGGAAGCCCAAACTTCCCTTTCCCCAGACACCTCGGCCAGCTCCTCGGGAAGAACACCGAGGCGTTCCCAGGCCAGCCGAGAGACATAGTCCCTCCAGCGTGTCCTGGGTCTTCCCCGGGGCCTCCTCCCGGGGGGACATGCCTGGAACACCTCCCCAGGGAGGCGTCCAGGAGGCATCCGAAAAAGATGCCCGAGCCACCTCAGCTGGTTCCTCTCGATGTGGAGGAGCAGCGGCTCTACTCCGAGCTCCTCCCGAGTGACTGTGCTTCTCACCCTATCTCTAAGGGAGCGCCCAGCCACCCTGCGAAGGAAACTCATTTCAGCCGCTTGTATCCGCGATCTTGTTCTTTCTGTCATTACCCAAAGCTCATGACCATAGGTGAGAGTCAGAACGTAGATCGACCGGTAAATTGAGAGCTTCGCCTTTTGGCTCAGCTCCTTCTTCACCACGACGGACCGGTAAAGCGACCGCATCACTGCGGAGGCTGCACCGATCCGCCTGTCGATCTCACGCTCCATCCTTCCCTCACTCGTGAACAAGATCCCGAGATACTTAAACTCCTCCACTTGAGGCAGGACTTCTCCACCAACCTGGAGAGGGCAAGCCACCCTTTTCCGGTCGAGAACCATGGCCTCGGACTTGGAGGTGCTGATTCTCATCCCAGCCGCTTCACACTCGACTGCAAACCGCCCCAGTGCATGCTGAAGGTCCTGGTTTGAAGAAGCCAACAGGACAACATCATCCGCAAAAAGCAGAGATGAAATCCTGTGGTTCCCAAACAGGATTCCTTCCGGCCCCTGGCTGCGCCTAGAAATTCTGTCCATAAAAATTATGAACAGAACCGGTGACAAAGGGCAGCCCTGACGGAGTCCAACATGCACTGGGAACAGGTCTGACTTACTGCCGGCAATGCGAACCAGACTCCTGCTCCGTTCGTACAGGGACCGGACAGCCCTTAGCAAAGAGCCCCGAACCCCATACTCCCGAAGCACCCCCCACAGAATACCACGGGGGACACGGTCGAATGCCTTCTCCAGATCCACAAAGCACATGTGGACTGGTTGGGCAAACTCCCATGAACCCTCGAGCACCCTATGAAGGGTATAGAGCTGGTCCAGTGTTCCGCGACCAGGACGAAAACCGCATTGTTCCTCCTGGATCCGAGGTTCGACTATCGGTCGAATTCTCCTCTCCAGTACCCTGGAGTAAACTTTCCCTGGGAGGCTGAGAAGTGTGATTCCCCTATAATTGGAGCACACTCTCCGGTCCCCTTTCTTAAAAAGAGGGACCACCACCCCAGTCTGCCACTCCAGAGGCACTGTCCCCGACCGCCACGCGATGTTGCAGAGGCGTGTCAACCAAGACAGCCCCACAACATCCAGAGACTTGAGATACTCAGGGCGGATCTCATCCACCCCCGGTGCCTTGCCACCGAGGAGCTTGCAAACCACCTCAGTGACTTCGGCTTGGGTAATGGACGAGTCCACCTCTGAGTCATCAGCCTCAGTCTCCTCAGTGGAAGACATGACGGTGGGATTGAGGAGATCCTCAAAGTATTCCTTCCACCGCCCGACAATGTCCCCAGTCGAGGTCAACAGCTCCCCACCCGCACTGTAAACAGTGTTGGCAGAGTACTGCTTCCCCCTCCTGAGGCGCCGGACGGTTTGCCAGAATTTCTTCGAGGCCGACCGATAGTCCTTCTCCATGGCCTCCCCGAACTCCTCCCAGTTCCGAGTTTTTGCCTCCGCAACTGCCCGAGCTGCAGCACGCCTGGCCTGCCGATACCCGTCGGCTGCCTCAGGAGTCCCGGAGGTCAACATGGCCCGATAGGACTCCTTCTTCAGCTTGACGGCATCCCTTACTTCCGGTGTCCACCACCGGGTTCGGGGATTGCCGCCACGACAGGCACCGGAGACCTTGCGGCCACAGCTCCGAACAGCTGCGTCCACAATGGAGGTAGAGAACATGGTCCACTCAGACTCAATGTCCCCCGCCTCCCTCGGAAGCTGGGAAAAGCTCTCCCGGAGGTGGGAGTTAAAGACCTCCCCAACAGAGTGCTCGGCCAGACGTTCCCAGCAGACCCTCACCATACGTTTGGGCCTGCCAGGTCTGTCCAGCTTCCTCCTCCGCCAGCGGATCCAACTCACCACCAGGTGGTGATCAGTTGACAACTCAGCCCCTCTCTTCACCCGAGTGTCCAAGACATAGGGTCGGAGATCAGATGACACGACTACAAAGTCGATCATCGACCTCCGACCTAAGGTGTCCTGGTGCCACGTGCACTTATGGACACCCCTATGCTCGAACATGGTGTTCGTTATGGACAAACTGTGACTAGCACAGAAGTCCAATAACAAAACACCACTCGGGTTCAGATCGGGGAGGCCGTTCCTCCCAACCACGCCCCTCCAGGTGTCACTGTCATCGCCCACGTGAGCATTGAAGTCCCCCAGTAGCACAGTGGAGTCCCCAGTCTGAGCACCCCTCAGTACCTCTCCCAGGGACTCCAAGAAGGCCGGATACTCTATACTGCTATTTGGCCCGTAGGCACAAACAACAGCAAGAGCCCTCTCCCCAATCCGAAGGCGCAGAGAGGCGACCCTCTTGTTCACTGGGGTAAACTCCAACACATGGCGGCTGAGCTGGGGAGCTATAAGGAAGCCCACACCAGCCCGCCGCCGCTCACCATGGGCGACTCCAGAGAAGTGGAAAGTCCAGCCCCTCTCGAGGAGCTGGGTTCCAGAGCCCAAGCTGTGCGTGGAGGTGAGCCCGACTATCTCTAGCCGGTACCTCTCAACCTCCCGCACAAGCTCAGGCTCCTTCCCCCCCAGCGAAGTGACATTCCATGTCCCAACAGCCAGCCGCTGTGTCCGGGGGTCAGGTCGTCGAGGCCCCTGCCTTCGACTGCCACCCAATCCACACTGCACCAAACCCCTACTGCTACCTCTGTGGGTGGTGAACCCACAGGAGGTCGGGCCCACGTCGCCTCTTCGGGCTGAGCCCGGCCGGGCCCCATGGGCAAAGGCCCAACCACCAAGCGCTCGCATACGAGCCCCAACCCCGGGCCTGGCTCCAGGGTGGGGCCCCGGCTGCGTCCTACCGGGCGACGTCACGGTCCTGGATTTTTTCTCCATAGGGGTTTTTTGGTGAACTGCTCTTGGTCTGGCCTGTCACCTAGGACCTGTCTGCCTTGGGAAACCCTAACAGGGGCATAATGCCCCCGACAACATAGCTCCTAGGATCATTCAAGCACACAAACCCCTCCACCACAATAAGGTGGCAGTTCTAGGAGGGGTTCAGTTTAAGGTCATATTTATTATTCAATTTCAACTCTAATATTCTGTATTAGACAGCTAAAAAAAATATAACATTGTCAATGTCGGGTGGCACGGTGGTGTAGTGGTTAGCGCTGTCGCCTCACAGCAAGAAGGTCCGGGTTCGAGCCCCGTGGCCGGTGAGGGCCTTTCTGTGCAGAGTTTGCATGTTCTCCCCGTGTCCGTGTGGGTTTCCTCCGGGTGCTCCGGTTTCCTCCACAGTCCAAAAGACATGCAGGTTAGGTTAACTGATGACTCTAAATTGACCGTAGGTGTGAATGTGAGTGTGAATGGTTGTCTGTGTCAGCCCTGTGATGACCTGGCGACTTGTCCAGGGTGTACCCCGCCTTTCGCCCGTAGTCAGCTGGGATGGACTCCAGCTTGCCTGCGACCCTGTAGAACAGGAAAAAGTGGCTAGAGATAATGAGATGAGATTGTCAATGTCCAAAACTTATGGACCTGACTGTATTTTTACTCCTGCCCATTAGTGCACAACATTTTATTTTATCTTTTTTATTTGATTTATTTTTCACATGGTAATGTGAGAAATATTTAATCAAGGATTGCTTATAGATTGGTAAATAGATTGCTGGACTAATTGTAGATCCCAGTTGTATACTGTGACCTAATATGTAAACGTATATACACTATACACTTGGGTTGCTAAGCAACAGGCTGATTAAAATCAAACACTTTTTAATACATGGAAATGATGGCAAAAAAAACAAACGAACTGCACGTAAACAGTGCTACTTGACCTTACCTTGCTAAAGTGCTCATTTTAATTTACATTTCAGTATCAAGTATACTAGAGGAAAGAGTCTCGGGGGCTGTAGATGAACTCCCTATTGTAATGTTGGCTCTGTTTGCTAGCTGTTCAATGGTAAAAGTGTCCAAATAGTTGCTCATGAGTTGCTAATACTAAAGGGATTTTGTCAAAAATATTGACATCACACTTGATTTAAAGAATCATGAGCAAGATATCATATGTCTTCAGAAAGTGTAAAGAGTAATAAACGTCTCAAAGATGTTATACAAGGTTAGAGTTGGTGTACCACTGGGGTGGCAAGGTTTATTTCAAGGGTAGCAGCTCACACCCTGTGCCACCTATAAGTAAATCTATGTTTTGAAATTTTAGATTTCCTTTCAGGTTTTGTGAGGATTTTGTTTGTGATTTGGATTTGATCTTGGTTACCGAACTTCATGTTCTTATCAAGGTAAGTGTGTGTTTTTTTGTGATTTACCTCTTTACTCCTAAACACCATGTACTTCAGCATCTTGAGTGGCTTCATGCCACCAGAACAAATCAGGACTGACAGATTAGACTGTCACACCTGGTATTTGTAATTGCATTAGACAGTACATGCCATGCTACATTTCTCCAAAGATGCGTCATGGAAGTGGATCACATGATCAAGTTACACTCTCAAAACAAGCATTTGAACACAGAACTGCCAGATAACACACTCAGTAAGTCGGCCATGATTCACAAAAAGATGAAGTATGTAGAATCAGGGTAAACTGATTTACATTACATTACATTAATGGTATTTAGCAGATGCTCTTATCCAGAGTGACGTACAACATACCAGAGCAGCCCATGGAGCAGTTGGGGGTTTGGTGCCTTGCTCAAGGGCACTTCAGCCATTCCTGCTGGTCCAGGGAATCAAGCCAGCAACCTTTTGGGCTTAAAGCTGCTTCTCTAATCTTTAGGCCATGGCTTCCTCCATTTAGCCTTAAAGCTGATTGTTTATCCTGTAAACACTGGGATTATTAACACTATTATTTCACAAGGGAAAGATTTTTCCACCTCGTCTTTGTCAAAGAGTTAATTCACAGCTATCAAGATAACCTCGCATTAACTAACTTAAACACTGATGACAAGCAACTGAATATGTAGTTAGCTGATATTGTACATCTTATTCCACATTTAGCACATTTCAATTAATTTCCATTAATCACTTTGTAAAATTATAATATATGTGAAAAAAATAAAAACCTTTGCTAATGTGAGCTAGTGATATAAGGGACAAGTTGCAATGGCTAGAAGACTTGGTCAGAGCATCTCCAAAATGGCAGGTCTTGTGGGGTGTTTCTGGTATGCAGTGTTTCATACCTATCAAAAGAGGTCCAAAGATGGACAACCAGTGAACCAGTGACAGGGTCATAGATGCCTAATTCTCACTGATTCCAGTGGGGAACAAAGGCTAGACCATCTTGTCAAATCCTGCAGAAGAGCTACTGTAGCACAAAATGCTGAGAAAATTAATGCTGGCTATGATAGAAAGGTGTCAGAACACATAGTGCATTGCAGCTTGCTGCACAGCCATAGACTGGTCAAAGTACCCATGCTGACCCCTGTCCACCACCTACAATGGGCACATGAACATCAGAACTGGACGATGGAGCAATACAAGAAGGTGGCCTGGTGTGATGTCAGTCACGTTTACTTTTACATCATGTGGACAGTCGGATGCATGTGTGTCACTTACCTGGGGGAAAGATGACACTAGGATGCACTGTGGGGAATAAGGTGAGTCAGCAGAGGTAGTCTGATGCTCTGGCCATTGTTCTGCTGGGAAACCTTGGGTCTTGGCATTTATAATGATGTTATTTTGACACCTACTTAAACATTGTTGCAGACCAAGTACACACCTTCATGACAATGATATTCCGTAATGGCAGTGGCCTCTTTCAGCAGGATAATGCATCCTGCCATGTTGTAAATTGTTCAGTAATGGTTTGAGGAACATGACAAAGAGTTCAAGATGTTGCCCTGGTGTCCACATTCCTCAGGTCTCAATTCAATCAAACATCTGTGGTATGTGCCAGACAAACAAATCCAATACATGTAGGCGCTGCCTCAGGACTTACAGGGTTTAAAGGATCTGATGCTAATGTCTTGGTGCCAGATACCACAGCACACCTTCAGAGGTCTTGCTGAGTCCAGTCTTCTCTGGGTCAGAGCTGTTTTGGTGGCTTCAAGGGACCTACACAATATTAGGCAGGTGTTATGGCTGATTGGTGCATATATGACTCTCTAGTTTCAGTTTAACTTGATACCTATTAAAAAACAATAACAAATCTTTTCTCTATGAGTTACAACAGGGAAATTAATTTTGCTACCTTTCCAAGGACACACAGACTAACACACTGTCAACTCTGTCTCAAATTGTCTACTGAAGGAGACATGCAGGCATTCAGAGGCAGCCATCAGCTTCCTGTAGAGTTTCAAGCCCACACCTCAGCTTAGCGGGCACTGGATGTACTCTTTGCCCGCACGGGGAGGTGAGCCCACCTGAGGGCATGAAGGGCTATGGAGCCTGCACAGAAGCTTGAGATTTAAGAGCCAGATCTGCTCATTATGCAGCAGCATACATGCTGTCACTCATCGCCACATTCCTTCTGCACTCAGCTGTTATGCATTAATTCTAGCCTGCTTCGCATCCCTAGTTACTTGACCTTTGCGACGCACATGAGAGGAGGCACTTCATGTGGGGGGCACTCTCATTGTCAGACATCTGTGCAACAAGAGATGGACTGATAACTCCTCGTTTTCTCCCAAGTCAATGGCCTGATTCCAATCCCACATAGTTAATCTCTCACTCTCTTTCCCTTGTATGCCATATGACTCAACATGTGAATAAAAACAGCAGTGTTGGGTTTGTTTTTGATAGATGTGGTGTTAAAAATGTAATGGCTAAATGTCAGTTGGATGTTCACCATTCCTGATTGCACCTTATCACAAAAGTCCAGTCTGATCATTTTGCTTCCGTTTTCATTTATTTATTTATTTTTACAGAGATTTTATCTCTTCATACTACATATGAAGTCCATTGTTACAGTAATTGTTATTATCTCTGAATTTACTTGACCCACAGGATGAACACTGTAAGAAAATGTTCATGTTTAATGAGCTTAAATTGGAAACCTGATACATAGAAATAGATTAATTTTAACTAAATGTTGAATTGCAGGTCCAGGTTATTTATTTATTTATTTATTTATTTATTTATTTTTAAGGAAGTATATGTGAGAAAGATTGAGTACTTTGTTAATCAAATAATTCACTGCCATCATTTAAATCTTGTGTGAATTAAGTGAAAATTCAATACTCAGTGTCTGTTTGGGCCACATGTGCGACAGAACAGAAATCTCAGCAAGCTTGAAAATGTTTCTAAGGTTTAAAGCATTTGCTTGAGATTATAAAAGGGAGACATGGTGTCAGTGATGCAAAGAACCACTCTTTGTGATGCTGTATGTTCTTAGGGTCTGAAAGTATATATATTTTGAAACTTTACATTATACCATAGTGCTTTTGAATTCTTGAATATGATAGGTCAGAAGATATTTATAGATCTCCTCCAACAGCAGCTTTGGCAGTTGTTCTTGCTGCAGGGTTTATATTATTGTGCTCTTTTGAATAATGTCATTGTGTTTATCATGGACTTATATGGCAGATAAACAAATTAAAAGCTTGAGTAACTGTTTCTATGATGAAGGCTTCTGTGAAGAGATGTTTATTTTGGATTTTGAAAGGAGTCTCTAGTGTGAGTCACTCACTACGTTTACATGCACATAGAGAGAATCGAATTTCTGCCGTTGCTCGACTGAAATCGAAGTTCAAAATGCCATGTATACACCTTAATTCGGCTGAAATTGAACCGAACTTGATTTCTTGGAATCGAGCTACATGACCTAGTTTATGCGATTTCTGCCGAGCTACTTTGTGCATGTATACCCTATCGAGCTAGTTGTCGAGCTACTTCCGGAAGTGACGAGTGATGAGACCACAAGCGGGAAACACAACAGCCTCGGTCGGCATGACAACAGTAGTAGCGAGCAGCAGAAGAGGTCAGGAGGAACAAACGAAGAAGAGAAAATGGCGATGTAGAGCTCTCTGAAGTGTGGGTGGAGCACAGAGGACGGCAGGACAAAGCTTCTGGTACTAATAGGCTTTTTATTGTCAGACTTTTCAGTTTAACAGCCTACTTTTATTCTTGAGAGAAAAACACACACACACACATGCGCGCGCTGTGTTCTAGTCCCGGGATGAGCTCTCCCCTCTGCTCTCCCTCTGCCTCCTTAAATAGGGCGTGGTTACTGGGAAGACACACAAACACAGGTTAATTACCATCAGGTGAAGTGATTCTGCCACTCACCTTCCCTGGCTCCGCCCTCCTGTCACAGACCGGCGCTTGACCACGCCCCCACTGCCACAGGCAAGCAGAAACGTGCACTTCTGGAGCAATGAGGAGACAGAGTTCATGCTCATTCAGCTTAAGGAGTTGAATATATTAAAATTCATGGACGGGAGAAAAACGCGCAATGGAGAACACGGAACTGATAACTTTGTTTACACTCTTGAATAGCTCTTCTTCATGACGACAACCGGAAGTGTACCAACACGATGGGGCGTGTTGCGCCACCTGTGGCTCGGGTGCACAATGCACCTCACATAATAGCCCGATTTCATTGTGTGCATGTAGGATTGGATTTCTCTGGCACCCTGCTGGGACCTTCAGCTCGAGTACCGACAGCAGCTCAATTTGGATGTGCATATAAACGTAGTCAGTGTTGTAGTCAAGTCAGTAAACCTCGAGTCAGAGTCCAGTCTCGAGTCCCCAGTGTTCAAGTCTGAGTCAAGTCCAAGTCATTAAAGAAAATTTTGAGTCGAGTCCACTAATGAGCTGAGTCCAGTCCGAGAACAAGACTCCATCCGCACCATTTGATGGTAGCTGTTGTTACCTTTATGTGAAACTGTCTCTGCTACTGTATTGGACTAACATTACTGCTTGACTGCCCCATTTTAGTTAATAGGCTACAGATAAAAAGCTTGTCCATCACTCAGCAAGACTTGCTATCAACAGGGCAAATAACATGAGAGAGGGTTAACACTAGCTAGTTCATCAGTTAGCAAGCCTTGCTATCAACAGAGCAATGAACACAGCATGTCACTTCCTTCTCTGGGTGGAGTCTTGCCAAATGACGAGTGAAGTTCAAGGTTGTCCCTGCCGTCTCCTCGATTAGTTTTTCTACATATGGAACACATAGAAGTGCATTTTTTCCCACTGCCCGAGAAGTCTGTATAAGTAAAGTGGACAATCCTAGGGGCATTCTCTCCAGGCATTTTAGCGCCATTAGCATTAGTTTATGACTGAACATAACATATGAACAGTTGAATGTACATTCTCTTACATGAAATTGGTATAAAAATTAATGTAGATATAAATATCTTATGCCAAATTATTATGGCATGTTACAAAAATAAAGAAAAAATCCAAGCCCTCATCTCCAATTTACGAGTCTGAATGCAGTTAATGCATGTGTCTGAGTCATCAGTCCTCAAGTCCATGTCAAGTCACGAGTCCTTAAAATTAGGGCATGAGTTGGACTCGAGGCTGAGTCCTGGACTCAAGTACTACAAGCCTGTTGTGAGTGCTTTGTAAAAGTCAGAGATAAAACTGCAAATGCAAGTTTTTAGACACGAGAAAGTCTTCACGATGGAGGGATTTGTGGTTTCTTGGTAACTTCAAGAGGGATATGCTGCTAAAGGGATCAACTCTTTACAGTTCCTATAATATAAATAATAACAGAAACTATCTTGTCTTACAGCTGTTTCACAGCATTAAATGTAACTATAAATGGATAAAACGTATGATGTCATCTCATCTCATTATCTCTAGCCACTTTATCCTGTTCTACAGGGTCGCAGGCAAGCTGGAGCCTATCCCAGCTGACTATGGGCGAAAGACGGGGTACACCCTGGACAAGTTGCCAGGTCATCACAGGGCTGACACATAGACACAGACAGCCATTCACACTCACATTCACACCTACGCTCAATTTAGAGTCACCAGTTAACCTAACCTGCATGTCTTTGGACTGTGGGGGAAACCGGAGCACCTGGAGGAAACCCACGTGGACACGGGGAGAACATGCAAACTCCGCACAGAAAGACCCTCGCCAGCCACGGGGCTCGAACCCGGACCTTCTTGCTGTGAGGTGACAGCGCAAAAGTATGATGTGTCATACTTTCATAAATAAATGTTGTAATCATTGGCAAATTGCTAGGACAACATCAGGACACACCATTATTGGAAAATGATCATCTTTGGGTGGTAGCAGCAACTTTGTTTTACATCAGACCACATCACGCCACCCCATTGTTGATTCTGGTCCTCCTGTTGAGTTTGCTAGGAGAAGGGAACTTAAAATGACTTGTTCAAATGTAAAAACTGTCACTACAGCAATGTTGGAATTGTACTGTATTTCTACTGAAAGGTGATTGACAATTTTGTATCTGTCCTGGAAGCAGGTGTTTGGTTAATGAGTGCATTTCATCGTTGGTGTCACTTACGGTAGATGACAAAAATCTTGTTTATTATATTTAAAAGTGATTTAGGCCCAACATGATGAGGACGTAGCACAGTAAAAGCTTTAATCATTGTTGTCAGGGGTTAAATTGAGAAGGGGCTGAGGAAGTGAATAAGTGGTTTACATGAACGGTGAAAGGAGATGAGCTGCTTTATGAAGTGCTTTCATTTCAAAACAGTTGAAATAGAAACATTAAATAACATTAGATAACACAAAGTCTAGTGAATTAGCACAACCTGTAAGTGGAAGAATGGCTAAAATTAAAGATAATGGGGACAGGCAAACAGTGGGGATGAAGTGGATAGGTTTAGCCAAGTACATTATTAGGAAATAAATAATACAAGTGTCTTTTGCTCCTTTCTTTTTTAAAAATCTTATATTATTTGTATATTTTCTTAGTCAGTGCAGTTGTTAACTGCTGCAAAGATACAACGATCAGCCATAACATTATGACCACTGACAGGTAAAGTGAATAGCATTGATTATCTCATTACAATGGCACCTGTCAAGGTGTTAGGCAGCAATAGAACAGTCAGTTCTTGAAGTCGATGTGTTGGAAGTAGGAAGAATGGGCAAAAAAGTTCATGCTGGCTAAAGCAGAAAGGTGTCAGCATTAACTTTTTCAGCAGTTTGTGCTACAGTAGCTCTTCTGTGAGATTGGACCATATGGGCTAGCCTTTGTGCCCCATGTGAATCAGTGAGCCTTCGACACCCATGACCCTGTCACCGGTTCACTGGTTGTCCTTCCTTGGACCACTTTTGATAAGTACTAACCACTGCATACCAGGAACACCCCACAAGATGTGCCATTTTGAAGATGCTCAGACCTAGTCATCAAGCCATCATAATCTGGCTCTTGTCAAAATTGCTCAGATCCTTACACTTGCCCATTTTTCCTGCTTCCAACACATCAACTTCAAGAACTGACTGTTCTCTTGTTAAAATATTTTGGTATCACTTTGATGCCAAAACTGACAATCAAATTTTCATTAAAACATAAACTTTTTTTTTTTTAAATAATAAAATGAAGGAGATGAAAAAAAAAGCTTAGGTCATATTTCTATGAAATCAATATTGGAAATTTATATCTTTATATCAGTGTTGTAGTTAAGTCACTAAACCTTGAGTCTGAATCCAGTCTTGAATCCTCAGTGTTCAAATCTGAGTGAAGTCCAAGCCATGAAAGAAAATTTCGACTTGAGTCCACTATTGATCCTAGTCGAGTCCGAGAACAAGATTCCAACTGCACCATGTGACAGTGGCTCTTGCTGCCTTTATGTGAAAACATCTCTGCTACTGTGTTGGACTAACATTACTGCTCGACTGCCCCATTTTAGTTAATAGGCTACAGATAAAAAGCTTGTACATTGTTCAGAAAGCCCCGCCCACTATCAACAGGACAAATAACATGAGAGAGGGTTAACACTAGCTAGTTCATTGCTCAGCAAGCAAACCCCACTATCAACAGAGCAATGAACATAGTGTGTCACTTACTTCTCTGGGTGGAGTCTTGCCAAATTACGAGTGAAGTTCAATCTTGTCCCGTCGTCTCCTCAATAGTTCTTCTACATATGGAACACATAGCAGTGCATTTTTTTCCCACTGCACGAGAAGTCTGTATAAGCAAAGTGGACAATCCTAGGGGTGTTCTCTCCAGGCATTTTAGTGCCATTAACGTTAGTTTGTTCCTGAACATGATGTATGAACAGGTGAATGTGCATTCTCTTGCACGAAATTAATATAAAAATTAATGTAGATATAAATATCTTATACCAAATTATTATGGCATGTTACAAAAAATAAAGAAAAAATCAGAGTCCTCGCCTCCAATTTACGAGTCCGAATGCAGTTAATGCATGAGTCCAAGTCCAAGTCCGAGTCATCACTGCTCAAGTCCAAGTCAAGTCATGAGTCCTTAAAATTAGGGCATGAGTTGGACTCGAGTCTGAGTCCTGGACTCAAGTACTACAAGCCTGTTTTATATAAAAACACATAACTGGCATGATGTATATATAATGTCTCTACAAGGATAAGAATATCTGATAGTTTTCACTTTGTGGGGATATTTGTTTGGTCTCCATGAAGAACCCTGTTCATTAAAAAAAAACCTTAAAAATATAATAAAAGAGAAAAAGGTATCCCCTTTAGTTATTGAGTTTCAAGTTAATATGTGTGTGTGTGTGTGTGTGTGTGTGTGTGTGTGTGTGTGTGTGTGTGTGTTAAAACTGAAAGTCTGATATGCTTGTTAGCTTCAGTAATGAAACCTGTTTGAGGTTGAGCATGATAACTGCGTACACCGGATCATTCAAAACAGGAGTGGAGTTTGAAAGGTGTTCCTTAAACATGGAGAAAGTGTTTTCTTGGAGCTGTGCCAGCATCGGCTGACTGTCACCGATGGCCGTCCTTAAAACTGACATTAACACAGCGGAACTGAGAGGCAGAATGTCAAATGTGAGGAAAGATTTGACAAAGTGCAACCTCTTCTCTAACACTGGTTAGTGAGCTACCTCTCTCTCCTCTACTCTCCTCCCTCCCTCTCTCCTGCACTCTCGCTCACCTCTCCTCGCCTCTTTTCCCCCCTCTTCCCTCCTTTGCTCATGTGGAGGAGTGCAGACCACACATATCGCCCGCCTGCTGCCTCTCCTCCGTCTCCTGCCATTCTGGGCCATCTGCTCCAACAGCGCACACTGACAGCCACGTCTGAGAGGCCCGCGTCACCCGTGCCCGTCCGTCAAGAGCCTGGAAATTGTGCACACACAAACACACACACATATACACACAGGTTCGCCACATACACACACACACACACACACAAACACACTCCCATTCTTTCTCCCTCATGTACACACATAGTGGCAGTGAGAGGAAGAAATCTGCCATGAAACTTAATCACCAAGGGTCATGTCGGGGAGTGAGGAACAGATTAAATTAGCATAGAATTAGATATGGAAAATGATTTCTGTCAAAACCATCCTTACCACAATTATAATATGTTAATTACATATTTCATTAAGGGGGTTGATTGTGGCGCTGGGATGAAATCATGCGGATAGAGGCACCTGGAAGAAAGCAATGAAGCGCCTTTATTTCTCTCTCTCTCTCACACACACACACACACACACACACACACACACACACACACACACACACACACACACACAAATTCTCATTCTCACATTTTTATTCCCTCCTTCCTTTCTATTTCTCTCTCTTCCCTCCCACACTTTCATTTTTCTCTCTCTTCCAATAAGTCCTCACAAATCCTGTCTGTTTTCCATCTCCTCCACCTTTTTAACCTGTTGTCACTTTTTCATTTCATCCACTGATTGTCATTCATTTATTCATTAATTGTCTTAACAGCCTGAAAGGAACAGCAGAGATGGCACAAAGGAACACGCTTGATGAGAAGGGAAATGTCTGGTCTTGGATGATGAGCACTTGATAACCCCCCCCCCCCCCACACACACACACACACACACACACACATAGTCTTGTATTGCGATCTTTGTTAGGTATTTCCATTGGCTTATGTATTACTGTACCTTATAATGTCTTCATGTAACCCCCAAATCATATTATGATATTGAGACTCTGATTTACTAAGATCCCAAATAATTCCTCATAATAATAATAATAATAATAATAATAACTATTATTATTATCCAAGTCCTCTGGTTTCCTCCAACCTCGAATTGGCTACACTAAATTGGCCGTATGTGTGAATGTGTATGTGTGCATGGTGCTGTGTAATGTACATTATTTTGCTTTTTTCTCCCCTTTGTTTTTCTTTTTGTGATTGCATAGTTTGATGTTTGGGTGGCATGGTGGTGTAGTGGTCACTGTCACCTCACAGCAAGAAGGTTCTGGGTTCAAGCCCAGTGGCTGATGGGGGCCTTTCTGTGTGGAGTTTGCATGTTCTCCCCGTGTCTGTGTGGGTTTCCTCCGGGTGCTCTGGTTTCCCCCACAGTCCAAAGACATGCAATTTAGGTTAACTGGTGGCTCTAAATTGACCGTAGGTGTGAATGGTTATTTGTCTCTTTGTGTTAGCCCTGCGATGATCTGGCAACTTCTCCAGGGTGTACCCTGCCTCTTGCTCCAGCTTGCCTGCGACCCTGAACAGGATAAGCGGTTACGGATAATGGATGGTTTGTTCTTTGTTTGGGTGTTTTTTGTTTGAATGCTTTGTCTGCTGGTTGTGGTGTAACTCCGGACCCAGTTCTGGGTGTCGGTTCTCTTCAGGCCTTGGTCCGCCATGGGTGATGCCTGTGCTCCTCGCTATGGACTGCAGTGAGCTCATTGCTCTTTTTAACATCAGGGTTATCCAGCGCTTTGCGCAGTGGTGCTTCTGTACTTGGCATGGTGTTCCAAGTGATGTTGCCCGGTGGCATCACTGTGGCTGTACAGGCGGTTTGGGACATACCAGCACTCTTTGTGGCGGTGCTTCAGTTCTTGCTTTGTGGATCCATGGTGTGGTGGTCTGAGTGATGTTGCCCTGTGGCATTGTGATGGCTGTGCAGGTGGTGTGGGACATACCTTTGCATCTTTTGGTGGGATTGTGGGCAGCTACACCACTGGAATTACATCTTGACCCTCTTTTGGTGGACTTTTTTTTTTTTGCAATTGTAAAGCAACCTTGAGTGTGAGAAAGGCACTATATAAGTTGAAATTATTATTATTATTATTATTATTATTATTATTATTATTATTATTATTATTATTATTATTAGTGTACTATCCTGGGAGTATTCCCGCCTAGCACCCAATGTTCCTAGGATAGCTTCTGGATCCAGAGAAAATCCATGGGATAAAGTGGCTACTGAAGATGAAAGAATGAGTTCAATGTGGCATCATTTGTCTTTTCGAAAAAGTTCCAGTCGAACATATTGAGCAGTTGACATTTAGTTAACTGGTAGCCATCCAAAGAGACCCTTCTTTCAAAAAGAAGAAATGTGGCCTGGTCTGTCCTCCTCCTCCTCCTTCTTCTCTCTCTCTCTCTCTCTCTCTCTCTCTCTCTCTCTCTTCGTTCCAACTGGCAGATCAAGGGGTGCATTTACGTGGTGAGCAAATCCAATGAGAGGACGCGTCTCTGATGAGGAGACATTATTAGTTTCTGCATTGTTCTGCAGATTAGCCTTGTTTCCCTGTGAGATTACTGCATTTATCCAGTGCAGCCAGAGGAAAAGAGAGAGAGAGAGAGAGAGAGAGAGATGGAAGACAATGAAAATTCTCATCAGTGGTCTGTTGGGAGTAAACAGGCAGAAAAAAAAACTTGATCCAAATAACGTGTTATGGAATAAATACTGATCTAAAGTATTTGGCTCCATTTCTGATGGCATCCAATAATGGAGATATTTTGTTGAAAAAACCTGCCACACTCTCTCTACATACTAAACTACCATCGAGATGTTTGAAGTGTATTTACAAATAACAGCCGTGCATATTGGGCCAGTTTAGAAGTATGCGTCATGAATACCAATAACGCATGCCGACATCCATATACAGTGCTGTTCGCCTGAGCCAAGCAGATCTGAGAGACTCGCTACACTTTGATGTGCTCACGCTGATAGACTGCAATGAATGGGTGCAGTTTAGACATTTCAAAGCCCTCACTTCACAAGTCGTTCACGGCAAATATTTTGAAGTGGGAGCGAGATCGGCTAGGAAGGATGGAACGTGCATTTTGCAGGCAGCGTGTGAAATGGCCCTGAGTGTTCGCTTACCATTGCAGACAAGTGCGCGAAGGAATTTCGCAAGTTTTTGCCCCCTAATTAGAGACGAGAAGTTATTTCTTGACAGGCGTAGTGTGACTAAGATTTCAAACCTGGCCTGGGAAAGAAGGACTGGCAATTCTTCTTTATTATTAAGAAATAAATGATAATTCCTTTAAACTCATGCAGATAAATGTATGTCTTTGAGACGTTGCTATCACTCTGCAACACAGTCATGTCTTGAGGACATGAATTTGTTTTGACTTCAAATATTGCAGATGTACTCGGGCTGTGATGTACTATAGGAGTCTTTTGATGCTCTGACTAAAAGGTTTTTTTCACTGTCTGATTAAGCCGAGCACTTCCTATTGAACATTATGTTCAGTCGAGCATTAATCTTAGTTTGAAACAGAATTTGTGAAGGCTCAGCTATAAATGACTTGCTTACAAATGTCTGAAGAAGCAGCAAACATGAGTTAGTGATTAGTGATTAATGATTAGTGATTAGTTCATGGCTATAAACATGGCTTCACTGAATAAATAGGTTAGGTTAAGTTTTGTCTGCTGCAAATAAAGTACTAAGAAAGCAACGCTAACTCCACCCCAACCTCAAAACTTTCAGTTTGAGTCATGAAAATTGTTGGAAATATTGTTATTTTATTCATGTCTAAAAGGAGCAGGGTTATTGCGTAGAGTAAGTAAAGAACAAAACACCTGGGTGTATGATTATTATAGGAAAATATTCAAGGATTGAGTGGTGTAACACAGCCCGATCTGAAGCACTGTGACTATAATCACCCTCAAGTTGATTATTTTCCATTACCAATATGTTGTAAAGGGCTTTATTCCTATTATACAACAGTGACAAACTGTTACTATTAGAGCTGGGGCTTCAGTTCAGCCAAAACTTAACCAGACACACCAAAAAAGCAACAGGGCAAAGGATTTTGCAAGGGATTAACAGCAGGCCGCCAGCTCACTCTGTTGGGTGTAGCTGTCGATGTTGATTTTAAAAGTAACTAAGTAAATTACAGAGGGAAATGAATACTTAAGTCTGAGTGAAAAATACTGTAGCGAGCGTGCAGCATGGAAGAAGGGTCTAGAGACAGAAATCTTAGTTTCTTGGTCGTTAGCCTGTGCTACTTGCTCTCCATAGCAATGGCTTGACTGCTTTATTAGCATTTGCTAACACTACTGATAAATGCTACACCAACTGAAAGGTGACTTTACTCCTGCGCTGACGGAGCCGACATGGTTAAACTCGCGTTGGCCTTTGAGAAGACCGAGGGAGATAAGTTTTGGTCTCTCCCACTATAAATCAAAATCTGATTGGTTAATTCATCTGTCACTTCCTACATAAACATACACTGCCATGGCCTTCTGTCCCAGCACTGAAGTCCTAACCAATGAGTGAGCCAGCTCTAAACTCTTCTCAGCCTAGAGACAACAAACAAAAACAATCTCATTGGATAACTCAATTTTAATGCTTTCAGGACAGTAACCCTTTCATTTCTGAAGCAAATTTGAATTAGAAGAGAATAATTATAATCAAATTATGAAAGAATAAAATTAAAGAATGAAATAAATGAAATATAACATTTGAAATGCTGATATGTTTGGGCCTTGTCTGACGGCCTAGAAGACCCTGATGGTTCCCCTTTGATATACAACAGTCATGAAAAATAAACACGACATACTAGTGCAGCTCAAAAAAATGAGAATATCGTGAAAGAGTTCATTTTTTAATTCCAAAATATATACTTGCATATATTCTATATTCATTAAATATAAAATGAAATATTTCAAGCCTTTTTTTGTTTTAATTTTGATTATTATGGCTTATACCTCATGAAAATCAGAAATCCAGTATCTCAAATTGTTAGAATATTTCCGAAGATCAATCAAAAAGGATTTACAATACATAAATGTCCAACTTCTGAAAAGTATATTAATTTACACACACAGTACTTGGTTGGGGCTCCTTCACCACGAATTACTGTTTCAATGCAGCATGGCATGAAGGCAATCAGCCTGTGGCACTGCTGAGGTGTAATTGAAGCCCAGGTTGCTTTGATAGCAGCCTTCAGCTCGTCTGAATTTTTGGGTCAGATGTTTCTCTTGACAATACTCCATAGAGTCTCTCTGGGGTTCAGGTCAGGCAAGTTGGTTGGCCAATCAGGCATAGTAATATCATGGTCAGCAAACCATTTGGTAGTAGTTTTGGCACTGTGGGCAGGTGCTAAGTCCTGCTGGAAAAGTAAATCAGCATCTCCATAAAGCTTATCAGCAGATGGAAGCATGAAGTGCTCTAAAATCTCCTGGTAGACGGCTGCGTTGACTTTGTGCTTGATAAAACACAGTGGACCAACACCAGCAGATGACATGGCACCCCAAATCATCACTGACTGTGGAAGTGTCACACTGGACTTCAAACACCTTGGATTCTGTACCTTGGATTATCTTCTTATTTATTTTCTAGATAATTTTAGCACATCCTACATTTGTTATTTTTGAAGAAAATTGAGTATAACACAAAGTGCACATTTTGATAAGTCAGCTGGCTAGTTGACAGGATATCTGCTCAGGTGTGGAAAATTGGGGGGGGGGGGGGAGATCCTAGAGTACCCAGTACCCTAAATTCACACATTTTGTTTATTGGCTTGAATAGAAATAAGGGTGAGCTTGGATAATTCTGGTGCAGGAGGAAGTTAATCGAAGTTGATGATTGTTTCCAACAGAGTAGGACAAAGAGGTTTCGCTGGAAGACATAATATACTGGAAAAAATGGCACACTGCACTGCCGTTTGTGTGTGTGTGTGTGTGTGTGTGTGTGTGTGTGTGTGTGTGTGTGTGTGTGTGTGTGTGTGTGTGCGCGCGCAAATGCATGTGCATATAATGACCAGTTGTCATAAAGATGATTCAGGAGGCCAGAAAACAGACTTCCTATTTGCTGATGT
Source organism: Neoarius graeffei (assembly GCF_027579695.1). Classification (NCBI taxonomy): domain Eukaryota; kingdom Metazoa; phylum Chordata; class Actinopteri; order Siluriformes; family Ariidae; genus Neoarius; species Neoarius graeffei. Next base: position 24,007,124 of record NC_083584.1, on the reverse strand, counting down.
TTAACACACAACCTTGATGAAAACAGCAAATGTTGTGTACAGTGTGCAGATCATCTTGTGAATGGAGGCCTTTGAGGAGTGTGTGTGTGTGTGTGTGTGTTAGTGCAGTGCTGTAGATTTGCTCTAATGCCACCCACTCAAATTATGGTAAGTGAACATATTTGCCTGGGTAATGTGTCTTGGATTCATTTGGATGTTGAGCTGTTTGCAGTTTACACAGCGAGAGAGAGAGAAGTGCACACATTTAGCGAGAAATATAAAGTGAATTCTTGTACGCCCTTAAGTCACCCGAGTATTAGCTTATGCTCTGACATTTGTTGAAAGAAAAAGGAGCATAAGCAGGTATCAGATAATGATGAGAACTGTTTGTATGAAAAGGTTGAAAGCAGGAGAACTCATTTCGTTTTCAGCACCTTTAGTTCTCACACACCATAATTTTAGGCCAAGTGTGTGGGACTGGCATAGAAGCAGGCCAGATTTAGACAGTTGACTTTGTATCTTTGTGTGTGTATGTGTGTGTGTGTGTGAGAGAGAGAGAGAGAGAGAGAGTTGAAAGTGGAGCAGTTTCCTTACACATCAATGATAATAATCCATCCATTATCCATAACCGTTTATCCTGTACAGGGTTGCAGGCAAGCTGGAGCCTATCCCAGCTGACTATGGGCGAGACGCGGGGTACACCCTGGACAAGTCGCCAAATTATCACAGGGCTGACACATAGACACAGACAACCATTCACACTCACACCTACAGTCAATTTAGAGCCACCAATTAGCCTAACCTGCATGTCTTTGGACTGTGAGGGAACCGGAGCACCCGGAGGAAACCCACACAGACACGGGGAGAACATGCAAACTCCACACAGAAAGGTACCTGTCAGTCACTGGGCTTGAACCCAGGACCTTCTTGCTGTGAGGCAACAGTGCTAACCACTACACCACCGTGCCGCCATATTATAATAATAATAATTATTATTATTATTTAGATCATAGCACTATAGTTCTGTCCTGATCTAAGTAAACTACTGACTGATTCACATTTGGTTCAAGCTCAACTCATACACTATATAACACAATTTTTGTTCCTGGGCAGTAAGTGTTATTTTGAAATCTATCTATTTTCATAGGGAAATCAGGCAAATTTTTTCGATAACTTTAGTATAAATACATGTTAATTTTGATTCATACAGTACCAGTGAAAAGTTTGTACACCCCTACTCTACTCATTCATAATTTTTTCTATATTTTGACTATTTTCTACATTTTAGAACAATACTGAAGACATCAAAACTATTAAATGACATATGGAACATACACTCATTGGCCACTTTAATAAGAACTTGTTCTTGATTCTCAGATTCCTGTGCTTGGCTGGCAGGAGTGGAACCCAGTGTGGTCTTCTGCTGTTGCATGCTGAGATGCTTTTCTGCTCACCACGGTTGTTAAGAGTTGCTATGAGTTGTTATATCCTTCCTGGCAGCTTAAATCTGGCCATTTTCCTCTGACCTCTCTTTTCAATATGGCGCTTATTTCCACCCACAGAACTGTCGCTCATTCAGTGGTTTTTGTTTTTCACACCATTCTGTGTAAACTCTAGAGACTGTTGTGTGTGAAAACCCCAGGAGATCAGCAGTTTCTGAAATACTCAGACCAGTCCATCTGGCTTAAACCAACACCTATGCCACAGTGAAAGTCACACTTTGAGATCACAATTTTTCCCATTCTGATGTTTGACGTGAACATTAACTGAAGCTGTTGATTTGTATTTGCATGATTTTATGTATTGTGCTGCTGTCAAGGGATTGGCTGATTAGATAACTGCATAAAACAGCAGGTGGCTGGGTGTACTTAATAAAGTGGCTGGTGAGTATCAGTGGAATTATGTGGTAAATAAAAAAGTTAAATTAAAAAAAAAACAAAATATGCTTCATATTTTAGATTCTTCAAAGTATCCAGCATTTACTTTGATGATGCTTTGCACACTATTGGCATTATCTTAACCAGCTTCATGTGGTAGTCACCTGGAATGCTTTTTAATTGACAGGTGCCTCGTCAAAAGTTAATAAGTGCAATTTCTTACCTTATTAATGTGATTTAATGAGATCATCAGACAGTAAATAGTAAATAATAGAAATACAGTCAGCCCTATTCCATAATGGTAGTAATCCATATTATGTCAAAAAATGCTCAACTAAGTAATGAGAAACGATATCCATCATTACTTTCAGACATGAAGTGACTTTTAATTAATAAAAATAAAGAAAAAAACAACAGCACTGAATTAGGTGGTGTGTCCAAACTTGTTTTGTTGGATTTTTTCTGACTTTATCTCAGAAAAATCTCAGAACACAAACACTCAAATTCACCCAGTTTCTCAATGAACATAGGTACATTTCAAAATACCAATGTCCTGGTCACTAAAGCAAAGTTTGAGGGGATCAATACCTATTTTGCGTACTTTGAAGTACAAGCAATTCAGAAATAATACTTACTAGTGAGGAACTAACTAATGAACTAACTAACTAACTAACTAACTAACTAACTAACTAAATAAATAAATAAATAAATAAAGTAGAATAGAATATTTTTTTCATAGAAATATGAAAATGTGAAATCTGGACTTTCACCTTCACATTTCATTTCTGTTTTAATTATTTCAATTAATGTCTACATGGCAGCACGGTGGTGTAGTGGTTAGCGCTGTCGCCTCACAGCAAGAAGGTCCAGGTTCGAGCCCCATGGCCAGTGAGGGCCTTTCTGTGTGGAGTTTGCATGTTCTCCCTGTGTACGCGTGGGTTTCCTCCGGGTGCTCCGGTTTCCCCCACAGTCCAAAGACATGCAGGTTAGGTTAACTGGTGACTCTAAATTGACCGTAGGTGTGAATGTGAGTGTGAATGGTTGTCTGTGTCTATGTGTCAGCCCTGTGATGACCTGGCAACTTGTCCAGGGTGTACCCCGCCTTTCACCCGTAGTCAGCTGGGATAGGCTCCAGCTTGCCTGCGACCCTGTAGAACAGGATAAAGCGGCTAGAGATAATGAGATGAGAATAGAATATTTTTTTCATAGAAATATGAGTGAAATCTGGACTTTCACCTTCACATTTCATTTCTGTTTTAATTATTTCAATTAATGTCTACATGGTGGTACGGTGGTGTAGTGGTTAGTGCTGTCGCCTCACAGCAAGAAGGTCCAGGTTTGAGCCCCGTGGCCAGTGAGGGCCTTTCTGTGCGGAGTTTGCATGTTCTCCCCGTGTCCGCGTGGGTTTCCTCCGGGTGCTCCGGTTTCCCCCACAGTCCAAAGACATGCAGGTTAGGTTAACTGGTGGTTCTAAATTGACCGTAGGTGTGAATGTGAGTGTGAATGGTTGCCTGTGTCTATGTGTCAGCCCTGTGATGACCTGGCGACTTGTCCAGGGCCTTTCGCCTGTAGTCAGCTGGGATAGGCTCCAGCTTGCCTGCGACCCTGTAGAACAGGATAAAGCAGCTAGAGATAATAAGATGAGATGAGATAATGTCTACATTTTATTAAGCACACTGCTTTACATGACATTATATACCCATCTAATTATGGCATGCTGTGATAGGAAAATAATCCATGATGCAGTCATGTGATGCGGCCCTACATGAAACAGAGTCACTGTCGCCATCCCGAGGTTGATTACTGTAGCAAGTGTTTAGGTGGGTGGAGCACAGAAGCACGGCAGGCCAGTACTGAGTTCTCACTAACTCTTTTTATTTGCACTTTTCAGTCGCAAACACACTCTCCCAGCCACACGCATACACACACACATAAGTCATCTGGTTGGGGAGAGAGAGCCCGCTCTGCTCTCGCTCTCTTCCTTAAATAGGGCACGGCTCCTGGGAAGACACACAAACAGGTTAATTCACCTCAGGTGTAGTGATTCTGCCACTTACCTTCCCTGACTCCGCCCTCCGGTCACAGACCAACGCTTGACCACGCCCCCCCTGCCACATACCGACTCAGGCCGGGCAGCTGTCCGGCCTGCAGCTGACTCCCCCCCCCCCCCCCCCGGACGGGAGAGGAAGTCCGCCACGACCATCTGCTCCCCCGGCCTGTGGACCACCTTGAAGTTAAAGGGTTGGAGTGCCAGATACCAACGGGTGATCCGCGCACTGGCATCCTTCATGTGGTGGAGCCACTGGAGGGGCGCGTGGTCCGAACAGAGGGTGAAAGGGCGTCCCAGCAGGTAGTAACGGAGGGCGAGGACCGCCCACTTGATGGCCAGGCACTCCTTCTCTATGGTGCTGTAGCGCCCCTCACGCACTGACAGCTTCCGACTTATGTACAGCACTGGATGATCCTTCCCCTCCACCTCCTGGGACAAAACAGCCCCCAGCCCTCTGTCCGACGCATCCGTCTGCAATATAAAAGGGAGAGAAAAGTCAGGGGAGTGTAACAGTGGCCCCCCACACAGTGCAGCCTTTACCTCAGAAAAAGCCCGCTGGCACTGCTCCATCCACTGGACCGGATGTGGTGCCCCCTTTTTAGTGAGATCAGTCAGCGGGCTGGTGACGTCCGAATAACTAGGTATAAACCTACAATAATAGCCAGCCAGCCCCAGGAACTGTCTCACCCCCTTTTTGGTCTTAGGCCTCGGGCAGGCCGCAATTGCCGCTGTCTTGTTAATTTGGGGACGCACCTGCCCGTTGCCCAAGTGGAAGCCCAGATACCGTACTTCCACCTGCCCAATCGCACACTTCTTTGGGTTGGCTGTGAGGCCTGCCTGCCTCAGCGACCTAAGGACGACCCTCAGATGTTGGAGGTGCCTCGGCCAGTCATTACTATAGATAATTATATCGTTGAAATAGGCGGCCGCATAGGCGGCGTGGGGGTGAAGGACCCCCATCAGCCGCTGAACCGTAGCGGGCGCCCCAAACAGCCCAAAAGGAAGTGTGACAAATTGGTGTAAGCCGAACAGTGTGGAAAAGGCCGTTTTTTCTCGGGATAATGGAGTCAAGGGGATCTGCCAATAACCCTTTGTTAAATCCAGTGTCGAGTAAAAGTGAGCCATGCCTAGTCGATTGAGCAACTCATCAATATGAGGCATTGGGTATGCGTCGAATTTAGACACCGCGTTGACCTTTCTATAGTCGACACAGAACCGGACCAACCCGTCGGCCTTGGGAACCAAGACCACCGGGTTGCTCCAGTCGCTGTGGGACTCTTCGACGATGCCCATTTCGAGCATGGTCTCGAGTTCTTCCCGAACCACCTTTTTCTTGTGTTCGGGCAGTCTGTAAGGGCGGCTGTGCACTACCACCCCCGGGGGCGTCTCAATGTGGTGTTCTATGAGGTGGGTGCGGCCGGGCAGGGGCAAGAACACGTCAGAAAATTCTGTTTGCAACCGGGCGACCTCTGCGAGCTGGGTCGGTGAGAGGTGGGCTCCACAGGGGACCGGAGCAGTGGGTGATGCCAATTTTCCCTTTTGAACCTCCGGCCCCAGCTCCGCCTTCTCAGGAACCACCGACACCAGTGCCATGGGGACCTCCTCGCTCCAACGTTTTAACAGATTGAGGTGGTATACCTGTAACGCCCCACCGCTGTCTGTTCGCCTCACCTCATAGTCGACATCCCCGACTCGCCATGTGACCTCAAAGGGTCCTTGCCACCTGGCGATTAACTTAGAGCTTGATGTGGGCAACAGTACGAGCACTTTATCTCCCGGTGCGAACTCCCTGAGGTGCGTACCCTTGTTGTACAGGCAGGTTTGTCATTCTTGGGCCTGCCGCAAATTCTCCTGGGTTAGGTGGGCGAGTGTGTGGAGTTTTGCGTGCAGGTCAATAACATATTGGATTTCATTTTTACTTTGTGAAGGTCCCTCCTCCCAATTTTCCTGCAGCACATCTAGAATGCCGCGCGGCTTACGCCCGTATAACAATTCAAATGGGGAGAACCCGGTGGAGGCTTGTGGAACCTCTCGCACTGAAAACAACAAGGGTTTGAGCCACTTATGCCAATTATGTGCATCCTCACTTATCTCATCTCATTATCTCTAGCCGCTTTATCCTGTTCTACAGGGTCGCAGGCAAGCTGGAGCCTATCCCAGCTGACTACGGGCGAAAGGCGGGGTACACCCTGGACAAGTCGCCAGGTCATCACAGGGCTGACACATAGACACAGACAACCATTCACACTCACATTCACACCTACGGTCAATTTAGAGTCACCAGTTAACCTAACCTGCATGTCTATGGACTGTGGGGGAAACCGGAGCACCCGTAGGAAACCCACGCGGACACGGGGAGAACATGCAAACTCCACACAGAAAGGCCCTCGCCGGCCCCAGGGCTTGAACCCAGGACCTTCTTGCTGTGAGGCAACAGCGCTAACCACTACACCACCGTGCCGCCCATCCTCACTTATGAATTTTTTAATTATATTTTTGAGGCTGCGATTGAACCGTTCAACTAAACCGTCCATTTGTGGGTGATAAATGCTGGTGCGGATCGGCTTAATACCCAACAACTTATACGGTTCCTTTAGTGTTCGTGACAAACGCGGTGCCTTGATCAGTCAGAATCTCTTTCGGGATTCCAACTTGGTAGATGACGCGGAAGAGTGGTTCCGCAATACTGCGTGCTGAGATATTGCGAAGAGGCACTGCTTCCGGGTATCGCGTTGCATAGTCCACTAGAACTAATATAAAGGGGTACCCTCGTGCTGACCGATCTAATGGCCTGACGAGATCCATCCCAATTCTTTCGAACGGGGTCTCGATTAATGGTAGAGGGCGCAAAGGCGCTTTTGGAACGGCCGCTGGATTTACTAACTGGCATTCGCGGCACGCCGTACACCACCTACGGACATCGCCGCGAATCCCCAGCCAATAGAATCGGGCCATTATTCGGGCTAGTGTTTTATCCTGCCCCAAGTGTCCAGCCATGGGATTAAAGTGAGCCGCCTGGAATACCAATTCCCGGCGGCTCTTCGGAATTAAAAACTGTGTGACTCGCTCTTTAGTCTGAGTGTCCTGCGTCACTCGGTATAATCTATCCTTCATAATTGCGAAGTAGGGGAAGGACAGGGCAGCACTTGGCTGGAGCATTTGACCATCGATTACTCTCACTTGGTCAAACGCATGCCACAGAGTCTCGTCTCGCGACTGCTCTAATGGGAAATCTGCGAGGGATTCCCCGAGAGAGAGAGGAGGGGCCGGCAGCTCCTCACTCTGATGCGGAGCTGACGTAGACGGCTCTGTGACAGCTGCTCCCGCCAATGCCACACCGGGACCTTCCCTTATTAAACTGCTGCAGGACCCACTCTTTACTAAATGAGTCATTAAATCCCGAAATCCCGGCCAATCAGTCCCCAAAATTATAGAGTGGGTGAGGCGAGGATTAACCGCCACTTTTACTATAAATTTCTCCCCTCGAAACAGAATGTGAAATGACACTAAAGGGTAGCTGTGAACATCCCCATGCACACACAACACCTTCACCAATTGTGCTCCCCCCAATGCCTCATCTTGCACCAGGCTTTGGTGGATTGAGGTCTGATTACAGCTGGAATCCACCAAATCCTGATACGTATCCCCTTGGATATTCACCGGTATGCGATACGCTCCGGCCCGATCGAGGGCGGCTCCTGGCGCGTCGGGGATCTGGACCACCGCGCCTGCCTCCATCACCAAGCACTGATGCTGGAGGTGCCCCGGCTCCCCGCAGCGCCAGGACACCGGCCCGGGCTCTCTCTCTGCACCGGTGTTCCGGATATCACTCACCTGAGGGGGGGAAGACACAGACACGGAAGTAGGAGAAGATAGGACACCGCAGGTGCGGGGAGCCGGCTGGGGTGGAGCCGGCCCCCGCCTCCGCGGTGGGGGAATGGGGTGAGCGAGAGGAACAGAAGGAGAGAGAGAAAGAGAGGGGAGGGGAGAAGGGAAGACACGCTGTCCTGCCATTGGAACGGCCGCCATATAGTCCTCCGCCAGCTCAATGGCCTGATCCAGCGACACCGGGCGATGGCACTGGACCCACTCCGCGGTTCCCTCTGGAAGTTGAGTGACGAACTGCTCCAGCGCCACCAGATCGATGATCTCCTCGGCATCACGGTTGTCGGCCCTCAGCCACCGGCGGCAGGCGTCCCGGAGTTGCTGGCCAAACACAAACGGCCGGCCGACCTCCTCCAGGCGCAGCGCGTGGAAGCGCTGCCGCTCCGGAGTGCGACCCACGCGCTGGAGGACGGCCCTGCGGAGGTCCGCGTAGACCAGCTGGCTGTCGGCGGGGAGCTGTAGCGCGGCCAGCTGTGCCTCGCCCGTGAGGAGGGGGAGGAGGCGCTCCGCGCGCTGTTCCACCGGCCAACCCCACGCCTCTGCTGCCTGCTCAAAGAGAACGAGGAAGGCCTCGGGGTCGTCGTGTGGGCCCATCTTCGTCAGGGTGAGGTGGGAAGGGCCTGTGGAGGTGGTGGACCCCGCCGACGCGAGTAGGTGCCGGAACACCCGGCGATCTTCCTGCTGCGCCAGCACCAGGGCCTTGAACCTTCGCTCCTGTTCTTCCCGGAGTGCAACCAGCGCCTAGTGCTGGCTCTGTTGGGCCGTGGCAAGGGCATGGACCAGGTCCTTGAAGGGGAGGACTCCATGGGGCTGTTTTCTCCTGCGCTCAGTCCCGGGTTTCGGCACCACTGTAGCAAGTGTTTAGGTGGGTGGAGCGCAGAAGCACGGCAGGCCAGTACTGAGTTCTCACTAACTCTTTTTATTTGCACTTTTCAGTCGCAAACACACTCTCCCAGCCACACGCATACACACACACATAAGTCATCTGGTTGGGGAGAGAGAGCCCGCTCTGCTCTCGCTCTCTTCCTTAAATAGGGCGCGGCTCCTGGGAAGACACACAAACAGGTTAATTCACCTCAGGTGTAGTGATTCTGACACTTACCTTCCCTGACTCCGCCCTCCAGTCACAGACCAATGCTTGACCACGCCCCCCCACCACAATTACTTTCCTCTTATACCACAGCAATTTGCCAACAGTTGTATTTTTATCAATTTAAAAAAGCCATTTTTTTATCCCTTTAGAGTTACATTAGTGTTGTACAATGTCTGAGAAACTAGTTACAAGTATTTCCTGTTACCACTTACCTTAAAACAGGTATAAACAGTTGTTCCCACACCAGCATCTTGTATTTTTCTCTCTCTTAAAAGTTATTCAGACAAAAAAAGGAAACCAGAAATGCAAAGTCCTTCATCCTGAAGTCTTTCCGATGGTGGAAAACAAAGCACTAACACTGGAGACTCCTTCCATACAGTGAATGTGAAATCAAAGTTTCTTTTCAGGAAGCTTCACCAAACAATATCATTGATTATTATGCATACAGGACACTTTTTCGATGGAATAAAAACATGTTCTATTCCCTTCTAGCGGGTTTCATTCATTTGGTTTGATAGCATGCAATATTGTTAGCATATTGCTTATCCTATGTGTATTACATCACTCTACCCAATGGAGAATGAGCATTGAATATGGTTTATCATACTGCATGGTTGTCAAGACAACATGATGTCACACGTCGGAGATGTAAAACTTTCACATTAGCGAGAGACTGTGACAATTTGTAAACAAACATGGCTGCCAGGTTTGCTTTGTTAAATACAGAAGATTTTGAGATAATTTTGAAAGAGAAAGACACGTTGAACACCCGAAAGGAATGTATAATAATAATAATAATAATAATAATAATAATATTGGCTGGCTTTTTTCATGGTATATCAGATATATTCTATTCAGCTCGCATGATATTGAACTTGTCTTCGACTCATTCAGTATCATGCTGGCTGAATGGAATATATCTGATATACCACTCAACACTCAATGATATTATTTAAATATATGTTTCTGTTGGTTAAATAACAACACAATGCTTTTATGATGCTGTTTGTATTCAGACTCAGATTATGTGGAGCTTCAGAAGAGAATCACTGGTACTGTGGTATAAAAAGCTTTAAGATGAATAACCAAATACTACACTGGGAGTTTAAAGGGTTAGGTTTGTTAAGCATGTTAATCTAGAATGTTAATCACTTTTAATACCTTTTCAGTTTAAGGATTTATTTAAGGTTTGGTACATAAACAGAAATGTAAAGCATAACTGTATCTATTTTGTAATAAAAGGTCAAGTTAATGTCTTTTATTGTTCTGAGAATTTAATAGTATTAGATTGAAAATTACAGTGAGCAGACATTTCCTTTTATTTCCATTATGTAGCGTCGTCTTTAAAATATTAATATTACTCGTTTACCTTGTTTACTCGATAACTCGTCCAACCAAGTCCCGAGTGAATCTAATTATCCATCATGATGGTTTCATAAAAATAGAAAATATGGAAAAACAACCCGACGCTTTTTTAAAAAAAAATCATTATATGTGCAGTATTCTATATATTGTTCAAGTATTTTTTCTGGTTCTCTTTTCAAACAATATTATCATATTCCCAATAAGAGAAATACTGACATGCCTTTTTTCAAATTAGACCTCTTTCGCCCTTTTCTCTTTGTCTAAACTTGGCAGTCAGCAGTGACTGTTTTTGAGGTTGGTAATAAGCTGACATATATTTTATGAGTTGCAATAAACACTTATCAAATTATTCAAGTGTGTGTGTGTGTGTGTGTGTGTGTGTGTGTGAAAATAATAACCAATGAAAAACTGCAGAACATAACCCCAAATGGTTTCATTTTAAAGTGTCATATGTGAAATAAACCCTGTTGGGTTTAATGTTTAATCGATCATGCAGCAGTAACCTTTAATGATATCAAACTGATCAAGTTGTTGGAAGTTACAGTTTGAGAACATCAGCAAACCTCAGTTCCTCACATACTACCCCAGAGGTTCAAATCGTAGTGAGACAGCATGTGTGAATTATTTTTAAATATGATGTTAGAGAGGTGGAGATAATCAAACACTATTATAGCTGGTATATTTAGTATTTATTAAGTTATTAAGTTTTTACAGTTATGAGCCTGGACACTAAATCAGTTTACTTCAAACCTTACAAACATATTTGGATCATTCTAGAATTCGTGGTACATTTTGCATCTCCCAGATAAACCTTTTGTTATTTTCCACAAAGGAAATCTTTATTGAATCTGTTTTGAACAACAATGCAAATTATGACAAACTTTCACCAATAGAAATGCTTGATGTACATTTTAGACCCAATTTATCCATAAAACATTAACTAAATGACTCCCACCCCTCCCCACATTATTGGCTGTCTTCGACTACTAATTCATACATTCAGCTTGAATAAACATGAAGTGATTCAGTCTAACAATCTGTTTTTGGGGCTTATTCTATTAACTGTTATAAAATCAATTGCATAGAAAGTCTATTTTCTGTATTATGTGAAATCTCAGTAATAAAAAAATACATATTTTTATCCATCCCAATGTTCTTGTCAACTCTGTTAACTCTGTTATAAAATAGCATAAAATCCACAAAAACTTTTAATAATACGCATGACACCTGCACCGAGAGATGCCACTTCCTCTGGTGGGAAACTTCAGAAAGGCAGTGAGGTATGTTATGTTTCTTCTCTCATTAATTTGAACAAAATGTTGAAGACAAAATGTTTGAACAAAATGTCAACTCTGTTATCATCAATTCTGTTAATGTTCTGTTAATGCCCAGTTTAACAATATTTTTTTTTCCTTTTTTAAATTTTTGAATAAGTACTTAAAGTCTTACTGGTTTAAGGTTTGAAAATACTTGTAATGTTAAATTTGAAGTATGTTCTTTGACAATTAAAAAAAAGTTGAATGGAAAAAAAATCATTCCAATTTTTTGCTTTCTTTCAACACTTGAAATGTACCCACAATTATAGAATGAGCCATTTACATTTATAAGATTTGGTAAATGACCTTATACAGAAGTGCATTGTATTCTCATGCTAGGACAAATAATTCAGTGTCTAATAAGATAATAAAGCTAAATTGACATGTTACAGATCATAAGATAGGAGGTGCAAGAATAAAAGCCCATGTTTTTCTGTCAGAACAGAGTGAAGTCTTTCTACAGGTTTCCCTTGTATTTTGAGGGATGGGAACTCACGGCGAGCAAAGCTACACACACAAAGGTAAGCTTGTGATGCAGATCAGGGTTAAATGCCTTCAGGTAGTTGAGGGCTGGTCTGTTTCTTGGCTGTGTAAGAGTTTTAAATTTGGAGCAAGCAGCAATGGGGTGAGCTTGGGGAGCTTGATTACAAGCCATGCAAGCCACATTCTGGATCAGTTGCAGGGTCAGATGGCATGCAGGGGAAGACCTGCCTGAAGCGAAGTGCAGGAGTGCAATCTCAAGATGACAAGGAACTGAAGAAGCACCTGAGTTCCTGATGTTATTAAAAACATGTGTTATTGGAGTATATGGTGCAATAAATTGTGTTAACCCAACTAGATTTTATGCTCTGTGGCATAAGCTATGAATTACAGCCATGTGCTGTTGTGATCATGGGCATCGACTATACAAAATAAAATGAAAACTGCATTTTGTAGTGTTTAAAAATATATGTACGCATCAGGTCAGATTAACTAATATGAGGGCGTATTGGACATAGCATGGCACGGAACATTTACCTCATTAGGTATAAAATTGGCTTACAAGGGTTTGTATAAAAATCTTTACATGGCATTGGCTACGAGGGAAAAAAAAAGCTCTTAGCAGCCCTGATCTACACAATAAGACATCAGTGAGCTTACCTAGTGGTAACTCCACTTTCTGAAACATTTTTAAACATCAGTTACTCTACATATTTTTCACAACATATTTTTAAAGTCAGAAAGTGACCTTTTTGCAAGACTGATTCAAGCAGTTCATTAAAATTCCACACAAACTCTAACAGATGTATAACAAGAACAGTGCAATGGATGATCAAATTATTTGTATAGTGCTTTTAACAACAGACATATTGTTAGACAGATGACAGAATATTGTTAGACAGAATAGACAGATGATCCCTTGATGGATTAATCTTACATTTCTACATTTAACTGCAGTTTGCATGTGTACATGAAAGCAGGAAGGGGAAAAATATCTGCTGTAATTCAAGAATTGCTCCTTAATTATCAAAATGAAACACATGAACTTGTATCTCCATCCATCCATTCACCCATCCATTTTCTTCTGATTATCCAAGGCCGGGTCATGGTGGCAGCAGGCTAAGCAGGATATTCCAGGCATCCCTCTCCCCAGCAATGCTTTCCAGTTCCTCCTGGGGGATCCCAAGGTGCTCCTAGGCCAGATGAGATATATAATCTCTCCAGTGTGTTCTGGGTCTACCCTGAGGTCTCCTCCCAGTTGGGCATACCCAGAAAGCCTCCAAAGGAAGGTACCCAGGAGGCATCCTAATAAGATGCCTGAACCACCTCAGCTGACTTCTGTCATCATGAAGGAGCAGCGGCTCTACTCCGAGATCCCTCCAAATGTCTGAGCTCCTCACCCTAAGAGTGAGCCCAGCCACCCTATGGAGAAAGCTCATTTCAGCTGCTTGTATCCACAATCTCATTCTTTCAGTCACTACCCAAAGCTCATGACCATAAGTGAGGGTTGAAATGTAGATTGACTGGTAAATCAAACGCTTTGCCTTCCAGCTCAGCTCCCTCTTCACCACAACAATTTGGTACAATGCCCACATTACTGCTGACACCACCCCAATCCACCTGTCCATCTCATGCTCCATTTTACCATCCCTTGTGAACAAGACCCTGAAATACTTGAACTCCTTCACTTCGGGCAGAAACTCACTCCCAACTTGGAGGGAGCACTCCACTGTTTTCCAGCAGAGTACCATGGCCTCAGACTTGGAGGTGCTGACTCTCATCCCAGCTGTAGACTGGCTGGTCATACCCCCATGAACCCCCAACAACCCTGCCAGGGTAAAGAGCTGGTCCACTGTTCCACGGCCAGGATGGAATCCGCATTACTCCTCCTGAATCTGAGGTTTGACAATTGGTCAGAGCCTCCTTTCCAGCACCCTGGAATAAACTTTCCAGGGCAGGCTGAGCAGTGTGATACCCCTGTAATTGAAGCACACTCCCCAGTCCCCCTTTTTAAAAAGAGGAACCACCACCCAGGTCTGTCACTCCACAGGCACTGTACCCAACCTCCACACAACACTGAAGAGGCATATCAGCCAAGACAGCCTAACAATGTCCAGAGTCTTAAGCATCTCAAGGTGAATCTCATCCACCTCTGGCACCTTGCCATCAAGGAGCTTCTTGACTACCTCAGTTACCTCTACCAGAAATATGGGTGAAACTTCCCCCAAGTCCTCAGACTCTGCCTCCTCTATGGAGGATGTGTAGGATGGGTTCAGGAGTTCCTCAGAGTGCCCCTTCCACCACCTGACAATATCCCCAGTTCGGGTCAGCAGTTCTCCCTGGCTGTACACAGCCTGAGGCAAGCCATGCTTCCCCTTCCTGAGTCATGGAATGGTTTGCCAGAACTTCCTTGAGGCCAACCAAAAGTTCTCCATGGCCTCCCTGAACTCCTTCCACGCTCTGCTTTTTGCTTCAGCAACCACCGAAGCTTACAGCCCTTCTGGTCTCCCAGTACCTGCCTGCTGCCTCAAGGGACTCCTGGGCCAACCAAGCCCAAAAGGCTTCTTTCTTCAGCTTTGACTCTAACCGGCTGTCCACCAGCAGGTTCTTAGGTTACCACCATGACAAGCACCGATGACCTTTTGGCCACAGCTCCTACCAGCTGTCTCTTCAATGGAGGCTTTGAACATGGATTCCATTTGAATTCCATGTCCCCAACCTCCCCCAGGATAATGAAGAAGAAGAAGAAGAAGAAGAAGAAGAAGAAGAAGAAGAAGCCTTTCTCACATGCACACTCAAGCACAGTGAAATTTGTCCTCTGCATTTAACCCATCTGAAGCAGTGAACACATGCATGCACACACACACAAGTGAGCAATGAGCACATGCACATACCCAGAGCAGTGGGCAGCTATGCTACAGTGCCCGAAGAGCAGTTGGGGGTTAGGTGCCTTGCTCAAGGGCACTTCAGCCCAAGGCCACCCCATGTTAACCTAACCGCATGTTTTTGAACTGTGGGGGAAACCAGAGCACCTGGAGGAAACCCATGCAGACATGAGCAGAACATGCAAACTCCACACAGCCCTATCAGCCACTGGGCTTGAACCCAGAACCTTCTTGCTGTGAGGCAACAGTGCTAACCACTACACTACCGTGCCACCCAATGCATGAAAAGCTCTTCCGGAGTTGGGAATTGAAGACCTCACAGACAGAGGACTCTACCAGATGTTCCTAGTTCAACCTCACTACACGCTTGGGTTTGCCAGGTCTGTCTGGCATACAGTGGTGCTTGAAAGTTTGTGAACCCTTTAGAATTTTCTATATTTCTGCATAAATATGACCTAAAACATCATCAGATTTTCACACAAGTCCTAAAAGTAGATAAAGAGAACCCAGTTAAACAAATGAGACAAAAATATTATACTTGGTCATTTATTTATTGAGGAAAATGATCCAATATTACATATCTGTGAGTGGCAAAAGTATGTGAACCTTTGCTTTCAGTATCTGGTGTAACCCCCTTGTGCAGCAATAAGTGCAACTAAATGTTTCCAGTAACTGTTTATCAGTCCTGCACACCTGCTTGGAGGAATTTTAGCCCGTTCCTTCATACAGAACAGCTTCAACTCTGGGATGTTGGTGGGTTTCCTCACATTAACTGCTCGCTTCAGGTCCTTCCACAACATTTCAATTGGATTAAGGTCAGGACTTTAACTTGGCCATTCCAAAATATTAACTTTATTCTTCTTCAACCATTCTTTGGTAGAACGACTTGTGTGCTTAGGGTCATTGTCTTGCTGCATGAGCCACCTTCTCTTGAGCTTCAGTTCATGGACAGATGTCCTGACATTTTCCTTTAGAATTCACTGGTATAATTCAGAATTCATTGTTCCATCAATGATGGCAAGCCGTTCTGGCCCAGATGCAGCAAAACAGACCCAAACCATGATACTACCACCACCATGTTTCACAGATGAGATAAGGTTCTTCTGCTGGAATGCAGTGTTTTCCTTTCTCCAAACATGACGCTTTTCATTTAAACCAAAAAGTTCTATTTTGGTCTCATCTGTCCACAAAACATTTTTCCAGTAGCCTTCTGGCTTGTCCACATGATCTTTAGCAAACTGCAGACGAGCAGCAATGTTATTTTTGGAGAGCAGTGGCTTTTTCCTTGCAACCCTGCCATGCACACCATTGTTGTTCAGTGTTCTCCTGATGGTGGACTCATGAACATTAGCCAATGTGAGCGAGGCCTTCAGTTGCTTAGAAGTTACCCTGGGGTCCTTTGTGATCTCACTGACTATTACATGCCTTTCTCTTGGAGTGATCTTTGTTGGTTGATCACTCCTGGGGAGGGTAACAATGGTCTTGAATTTCCTCCATTTGTACACAATCTGTCTGACTGTGGATTGGTGGAGCCCAAACTCTTTAGAGATGGTTTTGTAACCTTTTCCAGCCTGATGAGCATCAACAACACTTTTTCTGAGGTCCTCAGAAATCTCCTTTGTTCATGCCATGATACACTTCCACAAACATGTGTTGTGAAGATCAGACTTTGATAGATCCCTATTCTTTAAATAAAACAGGGTACCCACTCACATGTGATTTTCATCATATTGATTGAAAACACTTGACTCTAATTTCACTTTCAAATTAACTGCTAATCCTAGAGGTTCACATACTTTTGCCACTCACAGATATGTAATATTGGATCATTTTCCTCAATAAATAAATGACCAAGTATAATATTTTTGTCTCATTTGCTTAACTGGGTTCTCTTTATCTACTTTTAGGACTTGTATTACAATCTGATGATGTTTTAGGTCATATTTATGCAGAAATATAGAAAATTCTAAAGGGTTCACAAACTTTCAAGCACCACTGTAATTTGTATCTATTGCTACTAATATTGATTATTGGTATTTATTTAGAGTGTGACATTATCAGGGAAGCTAGTTTGCCATTAGTTGTTTGAGAGAAAGAGAGAGAGAAAGAGAGAGAGAAACTAATTTACATTCCGTAACCAATATCAGGTTTTGATTTGAGGCACAGAGCCCTTTCTCATTTGTAATTTTTTTCTGCATTCATTAGCAGCGTGTTATCTATAAACATATTCTGATAATATCCTGGCAAAATTTAAAGTTGTTTATTGAATTATTTGGTCAAGGACAAAGCAATTATCCTACCACCTCTGATATTCAGTGATAACATTTCCAGATGTTAGCAAGTAAAACACTTCAAACAAGTGTTAGCTTCCCCCTCCCCCATGAATGGGTTAACCTCTTTATCTTGGCTAAAGCATGTTTATTCTTTGATGATACATTCTCATCAGAGCGTCAGAGCAGAAGATATTACACACCAGGCTGTTTTCCAGCCAGCAGATTTTGGTATGCAGAATGTCTGGCCTAGTTGAGCAATGTCCAAAATGAAAGTGACCACTTTACCTTTGAGGCATGGCAGCAGTGAAAGCTCCAATGAGCCATCATGCAGCTATCTGGAGTGTACTTATCCCCTGCGAGCACACACTGAGAACAAATCTACCTGTCATCATCTCTGATGGATCAGTAAAGTGGCTCTTCTGCCTGTTTTGGGAGCAGGACAACAAGAGCAACAAACTTAGGCCCTGTCCACACGGCAACAGATTCAGGTGACTCCGATACAATTGCTTATCGTTTAGGCCTGGCGTCCACATGGCACCGGCGTTTTGGGTGCCCAAAACGCAATCTTTTTGAGAACGGGTTCCAGAGTGGAAAGATCTGGCAACGTTGCCGTTGTGAAGTCGTCTGGATGAGTAGAACAGATTTGTTTACGATGACGTCACAACCACATGACTGTGAGTGCTTCACACCGGGTAGAAGTGTAGCGAATATCACCAGGAAAAAGCCTTACAGAGCACTAGTGAGAGTGAAACACGAGCTTGGATATTATTATTATTATTATTATTATGTTCAGTGTTAGTTCACAGTAGTAATGCAAGAAGCAGAATAGTAACAGTAATAGTGAAGCAAAAACATGCAATTGTACATGTAGAATTGTAGAATTGTACAATTCTACAGCAAAATATTCATTTATGAAATGGTCTGATTCTTAACACCAGTAGTGCCAATGATCTTCTCATTGCGATGCGATGCGAGTTGTCAACAAATCCTATAACTTGGTTCATGAAACGCGCTTACAAAATATTTTCACTGTGAATATTTATTGTGTAATGGTGCAATCCCGCCAGCAAAAATAGGGAAAAAAAGGAGCGATCTCACCTCTTCAGATGTTGATTTAAGTCCGACAATACATTCCTCAAAAAGGGCGTAGAGGAGCAAGTTAATCCAATTTATTCCGGACCATTAAAGGCGCCGCCTTCCGCGTAGAATCATACGTCATCCTCGCCGCCATATTGGATAGGTCAAAGCGGAGAATAAAGATTCATGTGCTGCCTTTAACTGTACCAACAGATTTACCGTCCAAACGAGATCACATGGGATTACCTTTCACAGGTGAGAAACAAATTAATCCATCATTATGCGCATGCGTCCTTACTTCTTCTATTGTTCTGGTGTCTCCGAAGGGACCGTCTTACAGCGCCCCTAGAGGTGTGGCATGTGTATTGCATCGTTTTCAGCAAGCGTTGCGTTGCCATATGGACCTGATATTTTACTGATTGTTGCCCATTTGGACGCGATATATTTTTAAATAACATCTCGTTGCCGTTGTCGTGTGGATGTAGCCTTAGGCCCTGTCCACACGGCAACGGATTCAGGTGACTCTGATACAATTGCTTATCGTTTAGGCCTGGCGTCCACACGGCACCGGCGTTTTGGGTGCCCAAAACGCAATCTTTTTGAGAACGGGTTCCAGAGTGGAAAGATCTGGCAACGTTGCCGTTGCGAAGTCGTCTGGATGAGTAGAACGGATTTGTTTACGATGACGTCACAACCACATGACTGTGAGTGCTTCACGCCGGGTAGAAGTGTAACGAACTCGATGCGAGTTGTCAACAAATCCTATAACTTGGTTCATGAAACGCGCTTACAAAATATTTTCACTGTGAATATTTATTGTGTAATGGTGCAAAGTGAGAGAGAGAGAGAGAGAGAGAGAGAGAGACTCTGCCCTTAGGGCAGAGTCAATCCCGCCAGCAAAAATAGGGAAAAAAAGGAGCGATCTCACCTCTTCAGATGTTAGTTTAAGTCCTACAATACATTCCTCAAAAAGGGTGTAGAAGAGCAAATTAATCCATCAACGTGTAGCATTCAATTTATTCCGGACCATTAAAGACGCTGCCTTCCGCGTAGAATCATACGTCATCCTCGCCGCCATATTGGATAGGTCAAAGCGGAGAATAAAGATTCATGTGCTGCATTTAACTGTACCAACAGGTTTACCGTCCAAACGAGATCACATGGGATTGCCTTTCACAGGTGAGAAACAACAAATTATTCCATCAACGTGTAGCATTCAATTTATTCCAGACCATTAAAGACGCCGCCTTCCGCGTAGAATCATACGTCATCCTCGCCGCCATATTGGATAGGTCAAAGCGGAGAATCAAGATTAGCTGCGTTTAACTGTACCAACAGGTTTGCCGTCCAAATGAGATCACATGGGATTACTTTTCACAGGTGAGACTGGAAAAATACTTTTCATTGTATTTGGTCATTATAATGTAATTTTACGAACAGATTTTCCTGACTTTGTGGCTAATATGAAGTCTCGCGCATAATAGTTTATGCGCATGCGTCCTTACTTCTTCTACTGTTCTGGTGTCTTCTTCTATTGTTCTTTTTTTTACTGGATAAGACTGCTTTTCAAAATGTTCACACACAATATAAAAAGTTATATAAATTATATAAAAATGCTTTTCAAAATGTTCACACACAATAAGAAAATTAAGTTATATAAAACTATGCACACTAATAAAACTAATTTGTACACACAGAAGGCACGATTTCCTCGCATAGTCGCAGCCATGTTCTTCTTGTTGTGTGTTTGTTCCTGACAGTGCTTCACACTGGGTAGAAGAAGGGATTTATGCGCATGCATCTACTTCTTCTATTGTTCTGGTGTCTCCGATGGGACCGTCTTACAGCGCCTCTAGAGGTGTGGCATGTGTATTGCATCGTTTTCAGCAAGCGTTGCGTTCCCATATGTACCTGATATTTTACTGATCCATTGCCCATGTGCACGTGATATTTTTTTTAATAAAATCTTGTTGCCGTTGTCGTGTGGATGTAGCCCTAGATAATCATTATAAATAACCGCAACGCCTCCTCCTCTGCCAGTTAGATGAGGCTGGTTGTATATATGGTAACTGTATCCAGGAGGACTAGCTTCATTTAATGCTATACCGTATATTCATTTGGCTTAATCCATGTTTCAGTTAAACAAAGTACATTAAACAAACTCCTGATCAGTAATAAGTTCATTAACAATTAGCGCTTTAGATGTAAGAGATCTAATATTTAATAGCCCCACCTTTAGATCAAAGGTGCTGGCAGTCAGTATGATCTAATTTTATATTGATTAGGTTACTGGAACAAACTCCCTGAGTATTTCTACTTTTTTGTTGAGCTCGGGGAACAAGTAAGGGTAGGGAAAGTGGGAGTTGGACAGACGAATCGGGGCAGTGTCAGCAGTGATGCAGATGCTAAACCGGTCTGTTGTGATGAATGAAGAGAGAGCTGAGCCAAAAGACAAAGTGCTCAATTTATTGGTCCATCTACGTTCCCACCCTCACCTATGGTCACAAGCTGTGGGTAGTGACCAAAAGAATGAGATCATGGATACAAGCGGTCAAAATGAGTTTTCTCTGCAGGGTGGCTGGGCTCTCCCTTAGAGACAGGGTCAAAAGCTTGGTCATTCGGGAGAGACTCAGAGTAGAACCACTGCTTCTCCACATCGAAAGGAGTCAATTGAGGTGGTTCAGGCACCTTGTTAGGATGCCCCCTGGACGCCTCCCAGGGGAGGTTTTCTAGGCATGCCCTAGGAGACCCTAGGGCAGACCCAGGACATGCTGGAGAGATTGCATCTCTTGGCTGGCCTGGGAACACCTCAGTATTTCCCTGGAAGAGTTGGTGGATTTGGCTGGGGAGAGGGAAGTCTGGGCTGCTCTCCTTAGACTGCTACCCCCGCGACCCGGACCTGGATAAGTGGTAGAAAATGGATGGATGGATGGATGGATGGATGGATGGATGGATGATGGACAGATGATAGACACCACGCCATGGCAATAGCTCTGGCTAGATCATCTTATGTTACCAAAAGATAAGAAAGTCCTGAACATACTGAACTTTTATGAAACATTCTGGGGTGGGTTTCCCAAAAGCCTCTTAACACTAAGTGCATCTTAACTAGGAGAGGGAGTGTTCATTGTGCTGCTTGTGCTACCATTTAATGATGATCTTTGTGTTACAATGCTTTTAGGAAACTTGGCACTGACCTTTACAAAGTGCTTGACAATGATCATATATTTTCTTTGTGAAATAACATGAGACTGTATTTAGTATCAGCTTAGATTATGTGGAGCGTCTACCATACAGATCCCTGTGCACATTGTTACCATAGAAACAATAGCATATTAAAATAAACATATTAATTTAAACCCTGTGGTTGGAACTACTAGCCAAGCCGTATTGTTACAGACAATTAATCAGCCAATCAGATTCTTCAATGATAATATATGTAGTAATGAGCCTTTATAATAACCAATAACTCTGATTTTTTCTGCTGTTGCATTTCTATGAAGAGACAAAACATATTTGTTGCCTCAAATACTATTATCCTAAGTTCAACCTGACTCCTGCTGGAGATCTCCATATCCAAAAAAAAATTCAGCATGCAATATATTGCATTTGTTGGGACAACATTTGTCTGGGTTTCCCAAATTCAATTTGAATTTTTTGCAGTGATGGCCTCGGACATGCAAGACTTCATGGCTTTGTTTCTAGACACCAAGTTATAAATCACAGTAACAGCATTTCTATTCTCCATGTCTGAGGAGAAATCTTGAAAAAAAATGTTTATTTGCATATTACATTTTGTGTAAATGGAACCAAACAAAGAAATAAGACAAGAACAACATGGACAACATGGTTTCCCACTTGGAAAAACTGGAACACTACATCTGACTCAATTCATGTAAACAGTTCCATCCATCCATTATCTGTAGCCGCTTATCCTGTCCTACAGGGTCGCAGGCAAGCTGGAGCCTATCCCAGCTGACTATGGACGGGGGGCAGGGTACACCCTGGACAAGTCGCCAGGTCATCACAGGGCTGACACATAGACGCAGACAACCATTCACATTCACACCTACGGTCAATTTAGAGCCACCAATTAGCCTAACCTGCATGCCTTTGGACTGTGGGAGAAACCGGAGGAAACCCATGCGGACACGGGGAGAGCATGCAAACTCCACACAGAAAGGCCCTCGCTGGCCACTGGGCTCAAACCCAGGACCTTCTTGCTGTGAAGCGACAGTGCTAACCACTACATCACCATGCCGCCCATGTAAACAGTTCACATATTCAATTCATGTAAAGATTAGGGATAAGGGCCAGGTTAGAATTTGAATATTTCCTTACAATTTAAAGTTGCATTGGGTAGAATTTAGATTCTAGGAGTAACCAGGTTTGTTTACTTCCTGACAGCATCACTGATCCATGAAGCATCGCTTCCCAGAGTTGATATTAGTTTGGAATCTGGATAACTTTCCATCTCCTTATTCAACCTGCAGTGTTGTGTGAACGTGAGAAAACAAAGAATTTACTGGCATGCCAAATAACCTATTGATTTAGTTGTGTGTGTGTGTGTGTGTGTGTGTGTGTGTGTGTGTGTAGAAAGAGACCAAGTTACAGTAATGTACAATAAAATAAGCTGTAGACTTCCAATGCCTGGCTCCTGGGAAACAACATTACATTTTTAGCTAACATTTTGGCCAAACAGGATTATTCTACATGCTATATCCTGTGAGACAAAGTTAGCAAAGAACACTGAAATTCTGGCATGCCAAATAATGTACCAAATTGTTGATGCATTCATTAAGCCAAAGCTTTAAACCAAATCAGTCAATCCATCCATCCATCCATTATCTGTTATTGTTCATTCTGTGCAGGGTCGCGAGCACCAAAAGGTGCGAAGGTAAGCCCCACACCACCTGCACAGCCGCTGCGATGCCACCAGGCAAGATTGCTCGGACCACTGCGCCATGGGTCCACAAAGCAAGCACAGAAGCACTGCCACAAAGAGTGCTGGTATGTCCCAAACCGCCTGTACAGTCACCGCAATGCCACCAGGCAACATCACTTGGAACACCACGCCAAGTACAGAAGCACCGCCGCACAGAATACTGGATAACCCTGATATTAAAAAGAGCAACAAGCTCACTGCAGTCCATAATTACGAGCACAGGAATCACCCATCGCAGCCCAAGGCCTGAAGAGAACCGACGCCCAAAAGTGGAGGTACACCACAACCGGCAGACAAAACATTCAAACAAAGAACAAACATCAAACCATCCATTATCCATAAGTGCTTAGCCTGTGCAGGGTTGCAGGCAAGCTGGAGCCTATCCCAGCTGACTATGGGCGAGAGGCGGGGTACACCCTGGACAAGTAGCCAGATCATCGCAGGGCTGACACATAGGTGGGGTTTACATTAGACTGTATCAGCGGATCATCAGATTAACGTTATTAAAACGATTAGCGTGCACACAGCAATGCCAATACACGATTCGCGTGCACACAGCAACGCCAATACACGGATACGCTCGGCTCCGCAGGCATCCTGCGCTCCAAATCACTCCGCCCTGAACAGCGAGTGCCCTCTGGAGGGTGCGCACTCTGGCCCTGCGCAGCTCACAGAGCGCGCGAGTGAAGAGCACGAGCAGTGATTCGGGACTGAGCCGCTGTGTGTGTGATCCCAGTGCATATCGGGCATGCGCGTCATTTACCACTTGCAAGTGGAAGGATGGCAAGCCTAAAGACAATCATAACTACACAATGGGCAGTATTTGCATCAGTATTTGCAGTATTTTCATACTTTTATACTCTTTAATGAAAGGTGATACAAGGCGGAAGTCCGCGCTGTTTTTCAGCAGTCGCGTCACATGACCAACGCCAGCGAATCAGGAAGGTGGATGTCACAGTGACGTTGTCCAATGACGACGCCAGCTAGAGCTCAGCACAGCATATCCGCGTATTCTCAATGTTTACATAGCACCGGACCAGACATGATCTGGATTGAATATGTGGACCCTGGCGGATTCCCGTTTCCCGGCGTTTCCAGGCGTTTTAATGTAAACGGACAGTGCATCCGCGAAGAAAACGAGACAGATACGGTCTAATGTAAACTTGGCCATAGAGACACACAACCATTCACACTCACATTCACACCTATGGCCAATTTAGAACCACCACAATCAATCAATCAATCAATCAATCAATCAATCAATCAATCAATCAATCAATCTCACATGGCATGTCTCATCTCATTATTTCTAGCCGCTTTATCTGTTCTACAGGGTCGCAGGCAAGCTGGAGCCTATCCCAGCTGACTATGGGCAAAAGGTGGGGTACACCCTGGACAAGTCGCCAGGTCATCACAGGGCTGACACATAGACACAGACAACCATTCACACTCACATTCACACCTTTCACACCTACGGTCAATTTAGAGTCACCAGTTAACCTAACCTGCATGTCTTTGGACTGTGGGGGAAACCGGAGCACCCGGAGGAAACCCACGCGGACACGGGGAGAACATGCAAACTCCACACAGAAAGGCCCTCGCCGGCCACAGGGCTCAAACCCGGACCTTCTTGCTGTGAGGCGACAGCGCTAACCACTACACCACCGTGCACATGGCATGTATCAGAGAAATGTACTAGTATAATAAAAAAATAATAATAACCTCCCCATGAGTATTGCAGGGTTTTTGTTTGTTTGTTTTTGGTTTATTTTGTTTTATTTTTCTTGGGTTTTTTTTTGTCTTCCTTGTCAGTACTGGGTCTTTTTCGATTGTCTTTCTGTCTTTGTTTTATATATAAAAAAAATCTCCTTCTCACCCCCGGCGGGGGGGGGGGGGGTATCCATGTCATCCTCAAGCTCGGGTCCTCTACCAGAGGCCTGGGAGTTTGAGGGTTCTGCGCAGTATCTTCGATGTTCCTAGGACTGCGCTCTTCTGGACTGAGGCTTCAGATGTTGTTCCTGGGATTTGCTGGAGCCACTCTCCCAGTTTGGGGGTTACTGCCCCAAGTGCCCCCACTACCACGGGGACCACGCAACCCTTGACCTTCCACATCCATTCCAGCTGCTCTTTCAACCCTTGATACGTCTCAAGTTTCTCATGTTCCTTCTTCCTGATGTTGGCGTCAGCTGGGATCGCCACATCTATCACCACCACCCTCTTCTGCTCTTTGTCCACCACCACTATGTCTGGTTGGTTAGCCAGGATCTGTTTGTCAGTCTGGAAGCTGAAGTCCCACAGAACCTTGGCCCTGTTGTTCTCAGCCACCTTCTGTGGTATGGCCCATTGGGGCTTGGGTACTTCTATTCCATACTGGTTGCAGATGTTCCTGTATACTATCCCAGCCACTTGGTTGTGCCTCTCCATGTACGCTGATCCAGCTAGCATCTTACACCCTGCTACTATGTTCTGGACTGTTTCAGGGGCTTCTTTGCACAGTCTGCATCTTGGGTCTGATCTACTCTGGTAGATCCTGGCCTCTATGGCTCTTGTGCTTATGGCCTGTTCTTGTGCTGCCATGATTAGTGCCTCTGTGCTGTCTGTCAGTCCTGCATTATCCAGCCACTGGTAGGATTTCTTGATATCAGCCACTTCCTCTATCTGACGGTGGTACATGCCATGTAGGGGTTTGTCTCTCCAGGTTGTCTGTTCCTCCTCCTCCTCTGCACTCTCATCAGGGTTCTGCTGCCTGAGACATTCACTTAGCAGTTCATCCTTTGGGGCCATCTTTCTGATGTATTCTCGGATTTTCGATGTTTCATCCTGGACCGTGGTCTTGATGCTCACTAGCCCTCGGCCTCCCTCTTTCCGCTTAGTGTATAGTCTCAGGGTGCTGGACTTGGGGTGGAACCCTCCATGCATGGTGAGGAGCTTTCTAGTCTTGATATCTGTGGCTTCTATCTCCTCCTTTGGCCAGTTTATGATACCAGCGGGGTATCTGATGACTGGTAGTGCGTACATGTTGATGGCTCGGACCTTGTTCTTACCATTCAGCTGACTTTTCAGGACCTGCCTTACTCTCTGGAGGTATTTGGCTGTGGTTGACTTCCTTGTGGCCTCTTCATGGTTTCCATTAGCCTGTGGGATGCCAAGGTACATGTAGCTGTCTTGGATATCACCTATGTTGCCCTCTGGTAGGTCAATCCCCTCAGTCCAGATCATCTTGCCTCTCTTTGAGACCATCCGGCCACACTTGTCCAATCCGAATGACATCCCTATGTCATCGCTGTAGATCCGGGTGGTGTGGATCAGCGAGTCTATTTCTCACTCGTTCCTGGCATACAGCTTGATGTCATCCATGTAGAGCAGGTGGCTGATTGTTGCCCCACTACGGAATCGGTACCCGTAGCCGGTCTTCGTGATGATCCGACTCAGGGGGTTCAGGCCTATGCAGAACAGCAGTGGTGATAGCGCATCTCCTTGGTATATGCCGCACTTGATGCTGACTTGGGCAATGGGTTTTGAGTTGGCCTCTAGGGTTGTCTTCCACATTTCCATTGAGTTCTGGATGAAGGTCCTTAGGTTCCTGTTGATCTTATACAGTTCCAGACATTCCAGTATCCATGTGTGTGGCATTGAGTCGTAGGCTTTCTTGTAGTCAATCCAGGCAGTGCACAGGTTGGTCTGTCTCTTCTTACAGTCTCGGGCAACTGTTCTATCAACCAGTAGCTGGTGCTTGGCTCCTCTGGTGTTACTGCCAATTCCTTTCTGTGCCTCGCTCATGTATTGAGCCACATGCTTACTCATTTTTGCCGCAATGATGCCTGACAGGGCCTTCCATGTTGTGCAGAGACAGGTAATTGGCCGGTAGTTGGATGGGATGGGTCCCTTCTGGGGGTCCTTCATGATTAGGACTGTCCTGCCTTGGGTTAGCCATTCTGGGTGGGTTCCATCCCTCAGCAGCTGGTTCATCTGTGCTGCTAGGCGTTCATGGAGTGCAGTTAGCTTCTTCAGCCAGTACGTATGGATCATATCGGGGCCTGGTGCTGTCCAGCTCTTCATCTTTGACACTCTTTCTTGGACATCTGCCATTGAGATGGTTACTGGTTCTTGTTCTGGGAGGTTGCTGTGGTCAGCTCTTAGGTCCACTAACCATTGGGCATCGGTGTTGTGTGATGCCTTTCTTTCCCATATGTCTTTCCAGTATTTTTCCACCTCAACCAGTGGGTCTGACCGGTTGTTGTTCCCCTGCCACTGAGAGTACACCTTGGCTGGTTCAGTGGAGAACAGCTTGTTTATTCTCCTGGCCTCTCCCTCCTTGGTGTATCTCTTCAACCGGGTGGCCAGAGCTGTTAGTCGCTGTTTGGCAGTTTCGAGTGCCTCTGGTATGGAGAGTGAGTTGTACTTCCTGGGTGCCCCTTTATTCACCATGTTCCCTTTCTGTAGTTCAGCTAGCTGGCTAACTTCTCTCCGTGCTGCCTTTATCTTGGCCTCTAATCGTCTCTTCCATGGTGGATACTGTTTGTTATGTCCCGAGCCCACCTTGTGTCCAAGCATCTCCATGATTACTGTTGCTGTACTGTGTATCAGCTTGTTGGTTTCAGTGATGGTTCTTGTGGAGATTGTCTTCAGAGCAGCATTCACATCTACTAGTAGATCTTCTGAAGGTACTTGGCAACTCAGCTTCGGTATTCGTCGGGGGCTCCAGGTTTCCAGTTGGGTCACGATCTTCCTTCTCAGGTCAGCAGCTCTTGTGTTGAGGCTGTTAGCTGTTGGGGTACCCAAAATCTGTTAGCTCTTGGTACCCAATCTCTAGTTGTGGGGCTTCCTGGCTCCCCCTTGTTGTATTTCTAGTTGTGATAGTAGATTTCGATTACGGATGTTGGAACACTGGGCTAATAGCTGTTTCTTTGTTAGCCTTGATTGTGGGTTTCGAAGTATCCAATGGTCCCACATTCGCTGCATGTATCCCCTCTCTCTGGGATTGCTTGTATAGTAGCATTCCAGCAAATCCGTATTTTCTGTCCTCGTCCATCGATGTCTTGTTCCAGTAGCAACTGACGCAGACCCGGGCGACGTCTGAGCCAGTATGACTCTATCAGTTATGTCTTCACATAACTGTAGGCTGATATATCATGAGGGGTTTTGCCTAAGGACCCTTACTGGATGATGTTTTGCCCCGACCGGGATTCGAACCCCGATCTCCTGCGTCGTAGTCAGTGAGCGTTACCACTGTACTATCCAGCTGATATATATATCAGGGGCGATTTCTCAGAGACAACAAGTGAAGCCGAGCTTCCCCTAAAATTCTCTCCCCAAACTGCAGCATCTATGACGTGGAATTCTCATTAAAACAATAACTTGCATAACATATGCCCAAGATTGTATTTACGTTCATAACTATCCTGTAACTTATTTGAGTGATGTCTGACGAACTTGCAGTTCGCTACGAGAATCACCTTTGCTGCCAGGCTATAACCAGCGTTGCCAGATACTGCTGACGTTTTCCAGCCAAAATATGTTCAAAACCCGCCAAAATGCACTTAAAACCGCCCAATCTGGCAACACTGGCTGTAACCTTTCTTATTTCAATGGGCTCTATGCGCTGACAGCCGGGTTTCCGTTGCAGTCTATGAGAGGGCTCTGAACAGCCAATTTCGGCTAGTTGTTATTGGTTAAAATCGACAAAATCGTCACTTCCAGGGAAGCCGGGCTTCTCTGGGACTAAACGAGACAGTGGGAGGGGCAAGAAGCCGGGCTGATGAAGGATTATTGGAGGTAGTGTTTGAAAGACATGAGGAGGGCGGGCTCTGTACTTCGGCGTCGGCGAGGAACATGGAAGCATGATCAGTCCCTAGTGGATGTTGAGAAAGTGTAGTCGTGTGCCAAAGTGCTGTCCGAATTTCTTTTCATATAAACGTTTCTTCTCATTGATGTCTCTGTACAGTACTCTGTAAATAAATGTAAATATTACTCGTTGTGCTCCGTTAACTTTCATCCATTCTATCAGTTTGATCATTCGTGAATTCACTCGTTTATTTCATTTGTAGTTCAATCTGGTTGTAGGCTAGCTTGAGCCTTATTGGGATCTGCAGTGCTAGCTGCTAACAGAAATTGGTGAAGTCTCTGGAAAGCACAACCAGCTAGTATGACAGGGTCACAGACCATTTTCTGGAAAAGGAGTGGAGGGCAGAATTTGTGCATAAATAGTGTGCATCATATAATGTTCATGAATCTGAAGTGTGTATATTGTTCAGTAATGTTAAGAGAATGGTGGGCTCTGTGTTATAGGTTATACCTGGGTATAATATTCAAGGTTCTGTGTGTTGCATAGCCTACCTGGTTATGAATTTCCAGACTGTGTTGCAGAAGATGTTCAAGGATGTGTTGCACAGCTGGGTGTTGTGTTAAAGACTCTGTGTTGCATATCAGGGTATGATGTTCAAGGCTCTTCGTTGAATAGCCAGTGATTTTTGGATGTTTGATATTTTTGATTAAGGATATGAGGCACTAGCCTGGCAAGCCAGACTATAACATGAAATGTACAAGCAAAAATACTTTCTGCCACTAGGTAGGGTTGTCTAGTTCACTATGCTAATGGGGCACACCTTTCTATGCTTTGATATCCGGCCTACAGGCTTTACGATGAATACGTAAAATGGGCTTCCCCTGTTTTAAAAACCAGCAGCCGCCACTGATATATGTATGTATAACAAAGACAGAAAGACAATCGAAAAAGACCCAATACTGACAAGGAAGATAAAAAAAACAAGAAAAATAAAACAAAATAAACCAAAAACAAACAAACAAAAACCCTGCAATATATATATATATATATATATATATATATATATATATATATATATATATATATATATATATAGTGGGCGGCACGGTGGTGTAGTGGTTAGCGCTGTCGCCTCACAGCAAGAAGGTTGGGTTCGAGCCCCGGGGCCGGCGAGGGCCTTTCTGTGCAGAGTTTGCATGTTCTCCCCGTGTCCGCGTGGGTTTCCTCCGGGTGCTCCGGTTTCCCCCACAGTCCAAAGACATGCAGGTTAGGTTAACTGGTGACTCTAAATTGACCATAGGTGTGAATGTGAGTGTGAATGGTTGTCTGTGTCTATGTGTCAGCCCTGTGATGACCTGGCGACTTGTCCAGGGTGTACCCCGCCTTTCGCCCGTAGTCAGCTGGGATAGGCTCCAGCTTGCCTGCGACCCTGTAGAAGGATAAAGCGGCTAGAGATAATGAGATGAGATGAGACACACACAGTGGTGCTTGAAAGTTTGTGAACTCTTTCAAATTTTCTATACTTCTGCATAAATATGACCTAAAACATCATCAGATTTTCACACAAGTCCTAAAAGTAGATAAAGAGAATGCAGTTAAACAAATGAGACAAAAATATTATACTTGGTCATTTATTTATTGAGGAAAATTATCCAATATTACATATCTGTGAGTGGCAAAAGTATGTGACCCTTTGCTTTCAGTATCTGGTGTGACCCCCTTGTGCAGCAATAACTGCAATCGTTAACTGTTGATCAGTCCTGCACACCGGCTTGGAGGAATTTTAGCCCATTCCTCCGTACAGAACAGCTTCAACTCTGGGATGTTGGTGGGTTTCCTCACATGAACTGCTCGCTTCAGGTCCTTCCACAACATTTTGATTGGATTAAGGTCAGAACTTTGATTTGGCCATTCCAAAACATTAACTTTATTCTTCTTTCACCATTCTTTGGTAAAATGACTTGTGTGCTTAGGGTCGTTGTCTTGCTGCATGACCCACCTTCTCTTGAGATTCAGTTCATGGACAGATGTCCTGATATTTTCCTTTAGAATTCACTGGTATAATTCAGAATTCATTGTTCCATCAATGATGGCAAGCCGTCCTGGCCCAGATGCAGAAAAACAGGCCCATACCATGATACTATCACCACCATGTTTCACAGATGGGATAAGGTTCTTATGCTGGAATTCAGTGTTTTCCTTTCTCCAAACATAACACTTCTCATTTAAACCAAAAAGTTCTATTTTGGTCTCATCCGTCCACAAAACATTTTTCCTATAGAGGGTTCCCGCATGACGTCACCGCGCCACGAGATTTCGGTAGTCGCCATATTGGAAGACCAAGTACACATCTATGCAAGTACATACATACATACATAAAACAAACTACACCTGAAATGTAGCCAGGGCCGGTTCTGCCCTAATCTGGACTTGGGTGCAACATCGCACAACCCCCCCCCACAAAAGAAAAAAACACACCAGTCTAAATCAGGACAACCAGTGTTCGAACTACGGGGGTACTCGGGGGATCCGAGATCCCCTGAAACAGACATGAGATCCCTTGAAAACGTGTTTTGAGAAATGTTGGCAAAATGATGTTTATTGACATAGCAATCGTGTGTAACGGGAAGCATTTGCATATCTGAAATGTTGTGTTTACATCAAAGATCAAATAAACCGATATGACAACGACTGCTGCTGCCAGGTTGGTTGTTGAGTAGCCTGACTGTTTTTTTTTTTTTTCTTGCGTGTGGTATCATTGTTGACGCGAGGTTGTTTTTTGAACATGCCAATGCGGACATGATTTCCCCTGATGAGTTATGACTTCAGACGCGATGCGTGTGTGGAGGTGTGGAGTCCGCGTGATATGTGCGTAAGATAGGCTTCTCATGTGTTTGGAGATCTGCGCTCCGAGACAAGCGCAAGCACCCCCCCAGGGAAAAAAAGGGACCCCCCGAAAATATCGGCATAGTTCGAACACTGAGGACAACCATCACATAACTATAAACATTTTATATAAACTATTTTAACTAAATGGGCTATAATAAATAAGCCTGCAGGCAGCCACGGCGGGCTGCCTCAGAAAAGTAACCATTCAATGACACAACTGAAAGCCTGCAGCCACGGCGGGCTGCCTCAGAAAAGTAACCATTTGTCCTACCTTAACTCGTTTTGCTTTTTCTGCCTCCTTTTTTGTATTTTCGACCCTGCGTTTATTTTCTTTCCTTTTCTGAAAACCCGATTTGTGTCCAGACATTTTGTTCTGCTACCAACGAACTAACTCGTCAGGTCTCGTCTCTCGAGCCCGTGATGATTCCCGTGGGAAGGGCAACAATTGATACATTTTTACAAACAACCAATAAACAGCCAATAGGGAGGTTGCAACGTTCAGGCTCTCCTTTGTTCACAGACACTCAGTAATGCACTTATTCTCTGTCTCCTGGCAGAAAGCTCCTTGGTTTGCTTGTGTCTCAATCACAGCTGGTATTCTGTAGAAAGACTTCTTTTCACCTTTCCCATCAGCTTTGTTAGAACACCCTAACACAGCACGAAAGTTTACCATTGTAGGTTTATGATGAATCAAGTGCCTCATGGGTTTAAATTCCGCGCGCTGCCGTTATTTCCCCCTAATCACGAGTTTGTTGGTCTTCCAATATGGCGCAGGGTTTGTTTACTTCCGGTTTCCGGTGACGTCAGTGGGAAGGGTCTATAGCCCTCTGGCTTGTCCACATGATCTTTAGCAAACTGCAGACGAGCACCAATGTTCTTTTTGGAGAGCAGTGGCTTTCTCCTTGCAACCCTGCCATGCACACCATTGTTGTTCAGTGTTCTCCTGATGGTGGACTCATGAACATTAACATTAGCCAATGTGAGAGAGGTCTTCAGTTGCTTAGAAGTTACCCTGGGGTCCTTTGTGACCTCGCTGACTATTACACGCCTTGCTCTTGGAGTGATCTTTGTTGGTGGACCACTCCTGGGGAGGGTAACAATGGTCTTGAATTTCCTCCATTTGTACACAATCTGTCTAACTGTGGATTGGTGGAGTCCAAACTCTTTAAAGGATATGGGACATGAAACATAAATGCACGCTATATCAGTTTCTTTCCATTAAAAATATGAATTAATTGCATCAACAAATACAAAATCATCTACTATTAAATTCAGCAAAATCGTTATCTTCGTGATGATTATATGGCATTTCTGCTCGACTTCCGATATGCATTTTCTACAACCGGAAGAGCCGCTGTCACGTGATCATACATCACAAAAACTTTCGGGCACAGCACAAGCGGGTAGATGAATGGAGAAGTGGATGACAAGAAAATTGTTTTTATAGTCTTTAAAGTACATTGGACATCATACATTGGACATCATGGTGTATTGTGCTGCTTATGGTTGCAATAATTCCAATGAGAAATGCCCTGGAGTAAGTTTTTTTGCATTCCCCAAGGACCTGAAGCTGAGGAAAGTGTGGGCTCACTACTGCCGTAGAAAAAACTTTCCACCTACTGTTTCCCACAAACTGTGTTCGGACCATTTCACAGAGGATTCTTTCAACTTTAATACTCAGGTACTGAATGAAATTAATTGCCAAGCCAAATTTAAGAGGCTACTTAAAGATGGAGCTGTTCCCAACGTCCCAATTCAGGAACAAGATGGCAGAGTGAAACCAGAAGTGCTACGGCCACCACGAGGTGCATTCGCTAAGCGTCTGAAAGCCGAGGTAAGGATTAGTATTATAATTTTGGGTGTATCAATTATTGATTATCATAATTCTGACTCATTTACTCTTATATCTGTCCTTCTTTGTTTACGTACCGAATCGAAGAGTTGTGGTGAAGTTGTAGAAGAGTTTTTTTTTATTATAATACAATTTTTTTTCAAATAAAGTGAGACAAAATCATAAATAAATATTAATTTTTAACTGAAACCCCCACCCTCAAATATAATTGGTATTATTTAATATATACGCGATGTGAATTGGCAAACCGGCTGTTTGGTAAGCATTTTTTTTTTATTATGCGCGAATAAAACATAGAGTTGACAAATTTCAATGCAACAATAGATATCGATTATGTTTTCAAAACAATTGAATAATTTTCTGGAGCAACTATGCGGATTCCGACATAAACATCGGTGAGGACAATAGGCCGTATAGCCGTGTTCATGGAGGCAGTGATAGCGCCATAATATACAGGGCCTAACATTCCTACAACTGTAGAGACAGTCAAGAAATCCTGTAACATTAATGGACATTTAAATAAATGTTAAGTTATGTTGGTAAGTTTGTTTAACTTTTCTTAATTTTCATCTCTTTCGCCAAACGGCGTAGTGTTGTTGGCTGTGTGATGGCATTTCACCATTTTGAATGTTTTCATCTCAGACTCTGGAAGCATTATATCTCAATCAATCTTGAAAAATATCAGCAAAAAAAAAACCTAGCTTGCAACAGACTTTAGCTAGATCTATGATGAACTTTCAATGTATGATACAAAAATAATACTTCTTTCAACAGATCATTAGCCTTTGAGCAGAATTGTTTTTAACTTACCAGGAAGTGTTATCGAGCCGACCGCTTTCAGTTTCATGGGGACTAAATGAACTCTCACTCTCAGAATCATCTGACCCGTCAGAGTAAATACAAGATCCATGTTCATGTGAATTTCCAGCTATCGGTTCGAATTGATAGGGTCTAACTTCACATCTCTGTGAAACATCGGGAATATCACTGTCGATGGTGTCCATTTCGGTAACCTGTTTACATTAGATACCCAAGCGCTGGCTCCTTGGAAAGTTTTTGTTACGTCACGGGTCACGTGACCACCTAGCTCATTAACGAATCCTTGTTTTACGCTGATGTATAAAAAAACTTGAATAATGTGATGATTTTCACATTTTTGACGCCCTGCAGTGATTTAGATGGCATTTCTTATGTCCTTTATACATAATTATGCCCAGAAAAAAATCCATGTCCCATATCCTTTAAAGATGGTTTTATAACCTTTTCCAGCCTCATGAGCATCAACAACGCTTTTTCTGAGGTCCTCAGAAATCTCCTTTGTTCGTGCCATGATACACTTCCACAAACATGTTGTGAAGATCAGACTTTGATAGATCCCTGTTCTTTAAATAAAACAGGGTGCCCACTCACACCTGATTGTCATCCCATTGATTGAAAACACCTGACTCTAATTTCACCTTCAAATTAACTGCTAATCCTAGAGGTTCGCATACTTTTGCCACTCACAGATATGTAATATTGGATCATTTCCCTCAATAAACAAATGACCAAGTATAATATTTTTGTCTCATTTGTTTAACTGGGTTCTCTTTATCTACTTTTAGGACTTGTGTGAAAATCTGAGGATGTTTTAGGTCATATTTATGCGGAAATATAGAAAATTCTAAAGGGTTCATAAACTTTCAAGCACCACTGTATATATAAAATAAAAAGGGGGAAAAGCCCCATTTAGTATATATTTTTTGTTCCTTCAATTCTATCCATCCTTCCCTCCATACCTTTTACAGCTTCCTTCCTTTCTTCCCTCCTTCCACACCTTTAAGCAGCTTCCTTCCTTCCTTCCACACCTTTTTATACCTTCCTTCCTTCCTTCCTTCCTTCCTTCCTCCTCACCTTTTTACAGCTTCCTTCCTTCCTTCCTTCCTTCCTTCCTCCCTCCACACCTTTTTACAGCTTCCTTCCTTCCACATCTTTTCACAGCTTCCTTCCTTCCTTCCACACCTTTGAGCAGCTTCCTTCCTTCCTTCCACACCTTTTTACAGCTTCCTTCCTTCCACACCTTTGAGCAGCATCCTTCCTTCCTTCCACACCTTTTTACAGCTTCCTTCCTTCCGCACCTTTAAGCAGCTTCCTTCCTTCAACACCTTTTTATAGCTTCCTTCCTTCCTTCCTTCCTTCCTTCCTTCCTTCCTTCCTTCCTCACTTTTTTACAGCTTCCTTCCTTCCTTCCCTCCACACATTTAAGCAGCTTCCTTCCTTCCACAC
The DNA here is from genome assembly GCF_027579695.1 of Neoarius graeffei. NCBI lineage: Eukaryota > Metazoa > Chordata > Actinopteri > Siluriformes > Ariidae > Neoarius > Neoarius graeffei. Next base: position 23,971,108 of record NC_083584.1, on the reverse strand, counting down.
CTTTTTACAACTTCCTTCCTTCCACATCTTTTCACAGCTTCCTTCCTTCCTTCCTTCCTTCCTTCCTTCCTTCCTTCCTTCCTTCCACACCTTTTTACAGCTTCCTTATGTACTTCCTTCTACACTATTCTGCCCAGGCCACATTATTTTTGCTACAATTCATTTGCAGACTTCACACACACACACACACACACACACACACACACACACACACACACACACACACACACACACACACGGCTTACTGTAACTTCCCTTCAGATATTTTTAAAAGTAGGGAAAAGGCTTGTGAGATGTGTTTGTGCGTGACAGCTGCTACGTTATAGAGCTGCTGTTAATTGGGTGAAAATGTTGAACAGTAGTGTAGTCCTGCTGTGGGCCTTCTCACTGCTATTGTTTTCCAGATTTCCCATGGGTCCTGAGGCTTCAGGCTGTATTTGGCCCAGGGGCCTTGCATTTGATACGTGTTCTACACCTTTTTTTTAGTTTCAATATTTCCTCCTTTCCTTCCCTTCTTCTACTCATTTTTGCACATTCCTTCCTTCTATATGTATTGCAACATCCTGTCTTCTTTTTACAACTTTTTGCACCCCCTTATTACCTTTCACGTACACCTTATTGGAGCTTCATCCTTTCTTCCTTCCTTCCACACCTTTTTTACAGCTTCCTACCTTCCTTCCTCCATTCCCTTTTTCCTTCCGTCCCTCTTTCCTTCGACACGTTTTCAGCTTCTGTCATTCTTTTCTTCTATACCTTTTTTGTGCCTTCCTTCCTTCCATAGCTTTTTTTACAGTTTCCTATTTTCCTTCCTCCTTTCCCTTTTTCCTTCCTTCCCTCCCTCATTCCTTCTCCACCTTTTTGCAGCTTCCTTACCTTTTTCCTTCCCTCCCTCTTTCCTTCTACAATATTTTGCAGCTTGTGTCATTCTTTTCTTCTATGCCTTTTTTTGCTCCTTCCTTCCTTCCTTCCTTCCTTCCTTCCTTCCTTCCTTCCTTCCTTCCATCTTTTTGCAGCTTGTCATTCTTTTCTTCTATACCTTTTTTGTGCCTTCCTTCCTTCAGCTTTTTTCATCCCTTCTTCACTTCCATTGTTTTGTCCTTCAACACTTTTTTGCAGCTGTTTTTCACTCCATTCCACCATGTCTATGTTATGACCAGGAAAGATGACTGACAAGAGGGATGTAAACACAACTGAGTCTCAGATTTTTTTTTTTAGTTAGTTAGTTAGTTAGTTTGTTTGCATGTTTTTTGTCAGGCATATAGTATATGTGCTTTGATCACATTGTCCCAGCAATTATATTCCTCATGTTACTCAAATACATCAATATTATTTGTAACAGTAAGAATAAGATTATTAACTTCACCTTTGATTTGAATGAAATCATAGACACTTCCACCAGATCACTGATGCAGATGGAATAAGAGGAATGTATTTAATTCCATTAAAATCAAATGTAAACAAAACTACACACGCACACACACACACACACACACACACACACACACACACACACACACACACACACACAGTAAAAAGGCCACATTTTTATGTATTCACAATGGCTATGTAGAGGCTCGGGCCTTGTTACAGGTCTCTCCCTCTCGCTCTTCCTCTCTCACATCCCCTGATAAACTGGAGAGCCTTTTGACAGCTGCAATTAAGCATGTTAATTAGCAGCAGAGCACAAAGAATAATATTTACTGTGATTGGGTGTCCTCTGTCGCCTGGTTAAATCAGATCCAAGAGAGTCTCCTTGCTCGTGCTCTCTTCATCCGGTGTGTCCTCGCTGTTGCCTACTTGTCACTGGTACCTTTCCAGCCTCAGTTGTTGTTTCTTTTTTCTTTTGCCTTATGTCATGTCATGCTTTTCCCTTTTTTTCTTCTTTTTTAAGCACATTTAAAGCATGTGGGGGATTTATCGCATCTGGTGAAATTGTGAGCCATCTCTGCTAACGTCTGCGAGACCGCTTCCGTACGCTTTTGTAAGCTGAACGTTACATCAAAGTGTATGATTAATTACCATTAAGGGACTAATAAAATATTAATGTATTTTGTAATTAATGGCACTTCTGAGCTGTGTGTCCTACCACCCCCAGCAAAATCTTTTTTTCAGTTGTATTTCTTTTTCTCTTTCCCTCCACCTCTCTTTCCTCGCTTCCATAAATTTAGCTTTTCTTCAGCTTTATAGGAAATTATTCATAATTTAGCGATTATCCGGGAGGGGATAAACAAAACTGAATTTATTTTGCTCGTTCAAAATGAAAGACAGAAGACATGTTCCTTTCTTTTTCAGTTACTTTGAAGGAGAGCAGGCTGGAGGGCTTCGGGTGAGAGGGTCATTGCCAACATGGCGGTTTTCTTTTATTTGTACTCCGTCGCAGCGGTGACTAATGGGGGGATTTTTCTAAGCTTGTGTTGAACATTTCTGTGCCTGCTGCTATTAGCCTCATTCAGAGCACTGTCAATAAAATCCACATGGCTTATTAAGGAACAATGACAACTGTTCTTTTGGCAAAGCATTTGCTTTTCTTTGAAATGTTATGCCTTAAAATATATTTTGTTATCGCCTAGCCTGACAAAAACAAAATAATATTAAAAATATATTTTTTTAAAAACTATAAAATGTATAAAACCTACAAAATTCCCTGAAGTGTGATGCATTAATTTTAGCTCCAATGTCTTTAGGATTAAATAAATAAATAAATAAATAAATAGACACATACATACATACATACATAAACAAATAAATAAATATAATCAAGCAAATAAAAATGTATATTTTATTTACTAAGAAAGAGGGTAAAAGGGTGTAAATACTTGTCACCCTTTTAACCCCTTTTATTTTGGAGTAAAGTGACTGTAGTCACCTTTAACACTGATTTAAAGTGTACAACTATGTTAATGGTTACCAGTGTACATTTATTACATATAAGTAAAAAACATGATTATTTATTTTAAGGTTTTTGCATTATCTTTAGGATATAATTTCATTTATATTTGTGTTCTTTTATTTTATTTATGTTTGATATTTTAAGTACATTTGATCATATATGCAAGTGAAATGGGCGGCACGGTGGTGTAGTGGTTAGCGCTGTCGCCTCACAGCAAGAAGGTCTGGGTTCGAGCCCCGTGGCTGGCGAGGGCCTTTCTGTGTGGAGTTTGCATGTTCTCCCCATGTCCGCGTGGGTTTCCTCCAGGTGCTCCGGTTTCCCCCACAGTCCAAAGACATGCAGGTTAGGTTAACTGGTGACTCTAAATTGACCGTAGGTGTGAATGGTTGTCTGTGTCTATGTGTCAGCCCTGTGATGACCTGGCGACTTGTCCAGGGTGTACCCCGCCTTTCGCCCATAGTCAGCTGGGATAGGCTCCAGCTTGCCTGCGACCCTGTAGAACAGGATAAAGCGGCTAGAGATGATGAGATGAGATGAGATGCAAGTGAAATGCACTATATAAGTAAGAAATAAACATTATTTCAGAACATATTTATGTTGTCTGTACTATGGGGAAACAAAATCCAAGAGCATTTGCTCTGACAGTGCAAAAGAGGCTCAACTATATCATTTTTAACTTATTATTCAGTTATTTATCTTACTTAGCATATCTTTCTGTAACTACTATGAATTATAAAGTAAGTGCTGTAAAGCTAATAGGAAAACTAGATAGAGACTGTGACTAAAGTCACAGTAATTTGTGCTTGCTGTTACAAACCGAGATGTCTGGTCACCGTACCCTATAGATCTGGAACAGTAAAAGATAGAGGAAAAGTTCCACCCCGCTGCCCTGGAAAAAAGAAAAAAAAAAGACTGAAAAAAATAATGAAAATTGACAGAGTTATAAGTGATTGAAAAAAGTCCCATTTTTCATGGATCATTCCGGATCAATGATCCAGATCAGCACCAAAAGTCAGAGCAATGTATTTCAGCCCAGAGGATTCTTCATGTGAAATTTGGTGATGATTGGTTGAAAGCTGAGGGAGAAATAGTGTCCTAAAAATGTTATAATAATAATAATAATAATAATAATAATAATAATAATAATAAAGTAGAAAGATCCTGAGTGAGAGTACCAATTTTCACCAGCGCAAGACCTGGATGTTTAAGAGGGTCAATAAGACCTGGAACATTATTATTTTTCTTTTTTACATGAAATACAAGGCGCACATTCAAAAATGAATAAGACCTTTGAATGTAAGTATCAGGGGGGGAAAACAAGAGAATGTACTTAGTGGATTTGATATGATGTGGATATTCTAAGACCAAAGAAACATAAGATGGCCTACATGTGTGGGATCATACTGTTACAGTGCAAAGATATCAATATACAGTACTGTGCAGAAGTCTTAGGCACTCTATTATTTTCATACAAACTTTGTTATACAGTACGTTTCTATTTTATGACTTCTACATTATTGAGTCAGTACAAAAAACATTTTAGAGTTCCAAACATTTGTTTTCCAGCATAACATTAAATGTTACAGAAAAAAAAAAAGTTTGTGTCTGAGCAGCATATTACATAAGAGAGCACTTTTCAGATTAAAAAAGAAAACATAATGAAGGCTACTGGGTTTTGGTGCAAAATTAAGAAGCAAGTGTAACAGTCAAAATGAGGTAGGTCCATGCCAAATGACCAGATGGTGGTTGCAGCACCAGATTCATTTTCTTTGTGAGAGCTTATGGTAATAGATACTGATGAAATATGAACTGATAGAAAAAATTTGGGGGCCCTATTCTGTGTATTTAATGAACTAGGTCATTTTGAAAATTACTGAAATTAAACCAGAATGTACCCCCTAAATCCTCGCCAGGGATTTTTGGGATTTTAAATGCATTTTTCTCAGCTTCTAGGCTACACAGAGGTTTGAAATTTGGTAAATTGCTAATCTGGAAGGAAAACATAGAGCCTTCTATCTAGAAAATCCTGGCCATACTTCCTAAAAATGCTAAAAATTAAGAAAAACGCACTCACGAGTGGGGTTTAGGGCCCTAAAAATACTAGAAAACAAATGTATTCATCTCCTATCACTACCTGATCTTATTATAAACCAGATTGCCTGGTCACTTATACAGTGGTGCTTAAAAGTTTGTGAACCCTTTAGAATTTTCTATATTTCTGCATAAATATGACCTAAAACATCATCAGATTTTCACACAAGTCCTAAAAGTAGATAAAGAGAACCCAGTTAAACAAATGAGACAAAAATATTATACTTGGTCATTTATTTATTGAGGAAAATGATCCAATATTACATATCTGTGAGTGGCAAAAGTATGTGAACCTCTAGGATTAGCAGTTAATTTGAAGGTGAAATTAGAGTCAGGTGTTTTCAATCAATGGGATGACAATCAGGTGTGAGTGGGCACCCTGTTTTATTTAAAGAACAGGGATCTATCAAAGTCTGATCTTCACAACACATGTTTGTGGAAGTGTATCATGGCACGAACAAAGAAGATTTCTGAGGACCTCAGAAAAAGTGTTGTTGATGCTCATCAGGCTGGAAAAGGTTACAAAACCATCTCTAAAGAGTTTGGACTCCACCAATCCACAGTCAGACAGATTGTGTACAAATGGAGGAAATTCAAGACCATTGTTACCCTCCCCAGGAGTGGTCCACTAACAAAGATCACTCCAAGAGCAAGGCGTGTAATAGTCAGCAAGGTCACAAAGGACCCCAGGGTAACTTCTAAGGAACTGAAGGCCTCTCTCACATTGGCTAATGTTAATGTTCATGAGTCCACCATCAGGAGAACACTGAACAACAATGGTGTGCATGAGAGGGTTGCAAGGAGAAAGCCACTGCTCTCCAAAAAGAACATTGCTGCTCGTCTGCAGTTTGTTAAAGATCACGTGGACAAGCCAGAGGGCTATTGGAAAAATGTTTTGTGGACGGATGAGACCAAAATAGAACTTTTTGGTTTAAATGAGAAGCGTTATGTTTGGAGAAAGGAATACACTGCATTCCAGCATAAGAACCTTATCCCATCTGTGAAACATGGTGGTGGTAGTATCATGGTTTGGGCCTGTTTTGCTGCATCTGGGCCAGGACGGCTTGCCATCATTGATAGAACAATGAATTCTGAATTATACCAGCGAAATCTAAAAGAAAATGTCAGGACATCTGTCCATGAACTGAATCTCAAGAGAAGGTGGGTCATGCAGCAAGACAACGACCCTAAGCACACAAGTCATTCTACCAAAGAATGGTTAAAGAAGAATAAAGTTAATGTTTTGGAATGGCCAAGTCAAAGTCCTGACCTTAATCCAATGGAAATGTTGTGGAAGGACCTGAAGCGAGCAGTTCATGTGAGGAAACCCACCAACATCCCGGAGTTGAAGCTGTTCTGTACGGAGGAATGGGCTAAAATTCCTCCAAGCCGGTGTGCAGGACTGATCAACAGTTACCGCAAACGATTAGTTGCAGTTATTGCTGCACAAGGGGGTCACACCAGATACTGAAAGCAAAGGTTCACATACTTTTGCCACTCACAGATCTGTAATATTGGATCATTTTCCTCAATAAATAAATGACCAAGTATAATATTTTTGTCTCATTTGTTTAACTGGGTTCTCTTTATCTACTTTTAGGACTTGTGTGCAAATCTGATGATGTTTTAGGTCATATTTATGCAGAAATGTAGAAAATTCTAAAGGGTTCACAAACTTTCAAGCACCACTGTATAACGGGAGCTCTCTAGATAGAATACAGTATTTACAGAAATATGGCAGATTCAATTACATACCCCACAAAAAGTATCATATCTTTAAGACCCTGATTGGAAATGAAGCACAGGTCTATTCACAGGTCTGCAACTTGGTAAATAGTTTCATTAATTCAATCACTACAAACATGTTAAGTGTCATCTTGTTATTTGTGCATCATTCTCTTTTTTCAATCCCAAATCATCCATTTTTAATGCCCTCGAATTTGTTGTTTTTGCTGTTACATGTACTCTACAGTTCACAAATAACTATATACTTGACCATGAAAAAGTAATTTAAGATCACAGATGCAGCACTCTCCTATTCATATGTTTGTCATGACTGATATTGGGTGTATTGTCTGTTTATAGTTGCATTTCTGACAGAGACTATATCAATATTTATCATTTTCCATAGATCATGTATACACCAGTATTTTAAAATACATGCATATAATTTACAGTATATCACTTTTTATTTGATGATATTTCCTTTCTGTTTTCATCTAAATACACAACAAATTCGAAGGCATTAAAAATGGATGATTTGGGATTGAAAAAAGAGAATGATGCACAAATAACAACAAGATGACACTTCACATGTTTGTAGCGATTGAATTAATGAAACTATTTACCAAGTTGCAGACCTGTGCTACCTGTGCTTCATTTCCATTCAGGTCTAATTCTTTACCCCTTAATGACGACATATGACGACCCCGTGTATATCCCATAATGACAACATATGACGCCGGCTTACATGCACCATAATGACAACATTTGACGACTCTGAATTTGCCTCTACATACAGTACCCTTTACAGGTATCCCAAGTGAATATTTATAATAAAATGTATGAATATAAAAAGATAATTTAACAACATTATATAAAGCATCTTTATAAAGTTGCAGTAATCATTTATTGTACACCATTTGACATGAATTCTTCATGTAAAATGTGAAGATTGGTTTTCACACAGGTATTACTGTACTCACCTTTCAGACACTACCTGTGAGTTGGTGAATGTTGAAATATAACTTTATGAGTGGTTTTTGTATTCTGTGTCATGCCGTCTTTTCAAAAATGTATGATATGTCATGATTGTTTCAACATAATGAAGGAGAAAACTGATATGAACAAAACCTTGTTTTTTTTACTTTTTTTCTTGTAAATATGTTATAAGGGTGAACAGTATATACTGTACATATACAAGGGTGGCTGTAGCAACTGCTTTAAGAGGTAAAGAGTTAAAGATGTGATACTTTTTGTGGAGTATCTAATTTAATCTGCCATATTTCTGTAAATATTCTATCTAGAGAGCTCCCATTATATAAGTGACCAGGCAATCTGGTTTATAATAAGACCAGGTAGTGATAGGAGATGAATACATTTGTTTTCTAGTATTTTTAGGGCCCTAAACCCCACTCGCGAGTGCATTGTTCTTAATTTTTAGCATTTTTAGGAAGTACCTATGGCCAAGATTTTCTAGATAGATGGCTCTATGTTTTCCTACCAGATTAGCAACATGTATAGAGTTAATTTACCAAATTTCAAACCTCTGTGTAGCCTAGGAGCTGAGAAAAATGCATTTAAAATCCCTGGCGAGGATTTAGGGGGTACATTCTGGTCTAATTTAGTAATTTTTCAAAATGGCATAAATAAAAAACCTTTGGGTCTAGAAAGCTGAAATTTTGAAAACTAATTCAGATTTTATAGATTTTCATCAGTTACTTCCACCATTAAAATAAAAATATTGCTGCAACCAATTTTCTAGATATTGGGTCTTTTTGGCTTGGACTTACCCAGTGTCCAGAAGAACTGTGGCTGGTTCGGCAAGATGCTCAGTAAAACCTACAGCTTATTTCCTTATAAAACTGCACTCATTACCTCCGCCAAGGAGGTTATGTTTTCGGTAGCGTTGATTTGTTTTTGTTTGTTGGTTGGTTTGTCTGTTAGCAACATTACGGGAAAAGTAATGAACGGATTGCTCTGAAATTTTTTCCAGGGGTGTAACTGGGCACAAGTAACAATCCATTAAATTTTGGCGGTGATCTGGATCACCTTCTGGATCCCGGATTTTTTTAAAGGATTCTTGGCGGCGGAGGTCTGCGCTCTCTGAGTGCTTTTCTAGTTGTACCTGAGATACCCAAGCCCTGCATACTGCAGAGGTCACTTCAGCTTCACTACACAGTGTCGACAAAACATGGGAAGCAGCAGATACCGGTTATAAGTCTTCTGCTTGACTGGCATAGAGCTAGACGCCAGGGGCTGCTTCCGATGGTGGGAGGGGTCATTGAGCCTCATTGGGCAGCTACAGTGGTGCTTGAAAGTTTGTGAACCCTTTAGAATTTTCTATATTTCTGCATAAATATGACCTAAAACATCATCAGGTTTTCACACAAGTCCTAAAAGTAAATAAAAACAACCCAGCTAAACAAATGAGACAAAAATATTATACTTGGTCATTTATTTATTGAGGAAAATGATCCAGTATTACATATCTGTGAGTGGCAAAAGTATGTGAACCTCTTGGATTAGCAGTTAATTTGAAGGAGAAATTAGAGTCAGGTGTTTTCAGTCAATGGGATGACAATCAGGTGTAAGTGGGCACCTTGTTTTGTTTAAAGAAAAGGGATCTATCAAAGTCTGATCTTCACAACACATGTTTGTGGAAGTGTATCATGGCACGAACAAAGGAGATTTCTGAGGACCTCAGAAAAAGCATTGTTGATGCTCATGAGGCTGGAAAAGGTTACAAAACCATCTCTAAAGAGTTCGGACACCACCAATCCACAGTCAGACAGATTGTGTACAAATGGAGGAAATTCAAGACCATTGTTACTCTCCCCAGGAGTGGTCAACCAACAAAGATCACCCCAAAAGCAAGGCGTATAATAGTCAGCGAGGCCACAAAGGACCCCAGGGTAACTTCTAAGCAACTGAAGGCCTTTCTCACGTTGACTAATGTTAATGTTCATGAGTCCACCATCAGGAGAACACTGAACAACAATGGTGTGCATGGCAGGGTTGCAAGGAGAAAGCCACTGCTCTCCAAAAAGAACATTGCTGCTTATCTGCAGTTTGCTAAAGATCATGTGGATAAGCCAGAAGGCTACTGGAAAAATGTTTTGTGGACAGATGAGACCAAAATAGAACTTTTTGGTTTAAATGAAAAGCGTTATGTTTGGAGAAAGGAAAACACTGCATTGCAGCATAAGAACCTTATCCCATCTGTGAAACATGGTGGTGGTAGTATTATGGTTTGGGCCTGTTTTGCTGCATCTGGTCCAGAACAGTTTGCCATCATTGATAGAACAATGAATTCTGAATTATACCGTACCAGTCAATTCTAAAGGAAAATGGCAGGACATCTGTTCATGAACTGAATCTCAAGAGAAGGTGGGTCATGCAGCAAGACAATGACCCTAAGCACACAACTCATTCTACCAAAGAATGGTTAAAAAAGAATAATGTTAATGTTTTGGAATGTCCAAGTCAAAGTCCTGACCTTAATCCAATCGAAATGTTGTGGAAGGACCTGAAGCGAGCAGTTCATGTGAGGAAACCCACCAACATCCCAGAGTTGAAGTTGTTCTGTACAGAGGAATGGGCTAAAATTCCTCCAAGCCGGTGTGCAGGACTGATCAACAGTTACTGGAAATGTTTAGTTGCAGTTATTGCTGCACAAGGGGGTCTCACCAGGTACTGAAACAAAGGTTCACATACTTTTGCCACTCACAGATATGTAATATTGGATCATTTTCCTCAATAAATAAATGAACAAGTATAATATTTTTGTCTCATTTGTTTAACTGGGTTCTCTTTATTTACTTTTAGGACTTGTGTGAAAATCTGATGTTATTTTTGGTCATATTTATGCAGAAGCATAGACAATTCTAAAGGGTTCACAAACTTTCAAGCACCACTGTAGCTGCCCACCTCAAGCTGGGCAGCCCCCAGCCAGTAAGGTGCTGCCTTGCCACGGTCTGTTAGCTGCACTGGGTGCGTGGGGCTTCGGGTGAAAACCAACAAGCAGATCAACAACTGTGCACCAAGCAACAAGCCTACAAAGAAGGAAATCTCGGCCCTCAAGCTGGGCACCTGGAACATGAGAACCATGATGCCAGGTTTCTCTGACAACCTTCATAATATCAGCGACGCTCGCAAGACTGCAGTCATTGACCAAGAGCTAAGCAGACTGCAGATGAACATTGTTGCCCTCCAAGAAACCTGACTCCCAGACTCTGGATCTGTGAGAGAGAAAGACTTCACCTTCTTCTGGCAAGGGAAACCAACTGATGAGACCAGAGAGCATGGAGTGGGGTTCACTGTCAGAAACAGCCTGTTGGGTTCTATCATGCCACCCTCAGAAGGAACTGAATGAATCTTGTCTCTCCAGCTCAATACCCCAGCTGGACCTGCCAACCTCATCAGCGCTTATACCCCGTCGCTGATTTCACCTGCCGATGCCAAAGACAAATTCTATAACAAACTCAACACAGCCATAAGCCAGATCCCTGAGAAAGAGTTCCTGTTCATCCTTGGCGACTTCAATGCCAGAGTGGGTGCCAACTAAAACGCCTGGCCTATATGTCACAGGATGTTTGGCACTGGGAGGATGAACAAGAACAGACGGCGCCTGCTGGAACTCTGCTACCAGCACAACTTGTGTGTCACCAGCACCTTCTTCAACACCAAACCTCAGCACAGAGTCTCCTGGAGACACCCCCGGTCCAAGCACTGGCACCAGCTTGAACTGATCCTCAATAGACACCCCAGCCTACCAAACATCAGGCTCACCCGCACCTATCAGAGTGCCGATTGTGATTCTGACCACTCCTTGGTCTGTAGCAAGATCAAGTTGCACTCAAAGAGACTGTGCTGTACTAAAAAGGAGGGCAGACCTCACATCGACGTCAGCAAGACTGCCAACCAAGGAAACGTTGAGGAATTTGCCACTGCTCTGGAGAAATCCTTGCCAGGCCCACCATCAGTAAATACCTGTGACAGATGGGAATATTTCAGAGATGCAGTGTATAATGCCACTATGGACACCTTTGGCAGAAAGACTGGTAAATCACCTGACTGGTTTGAAGCCCACACTGAAGACCTGAGACCTGTCATTGAGGAGAAGAGGAATGCCCTGGCTGCGTACAAAGCCAGCCCTAGCAAGAGGAATCTGCAAGTCTTTCAGGCTGCCTGCAACAAAGTCCAGCAGACTGCCAGGCATTGTGCCAATGACTACTGGCTACAGCTCTGCTCCAAGATCCAGGTTGCAGCAGACACCGGTAACATCAGGGGGATGTACGACAGCATCAAGCTGGCCCTGGGCCCAACTCAGAAGAAGACCGCCCCCCTCAAGTCCACCACAGGTGAGATCATCCAGGACCAGACCAAACAGATGGAGTGCTGGGTAGAGCACTACTCAGAGCTCTATGCCAGGGAGAACATGGTCTCCAAAGATGATCTGAATGCCATCGAGTGCCTGCCCATCCAGGATGAGCGGGACAGCAAACCAACAGTCAAAGAGCTGAAGGAAGCCCTGGACTTTCTCACCCCCGGCAAAGCACCTGGAAAAGACAGCATCCCCGCTGAAGTCCTCAAGTGCTGTAGAGAGACCCTTATTACCGAACTGCACGAGATCCTGTGCCTCTGCTGGGGAGAAGGTGAAGTACCCCAAGACATGAGAGACGCTAACATCGTCACCCTCTATAAAAACAAAAGTGACAGAAGTGACTGCAATAACTATCATGGCATCTCTCTTCTCAGCATCATGGGGAAGCTGTTCGCCTGAGTTGCACTGAAGAGACTCCAAGCCCTGGCAGAGAGCGTCTACCCTGAATCTCAGTGTGGCTTCTGCGCAAGCAGGTCCACCATCAATATGGTCTTCTCCCTATGACAGCTGCAAGAGCAGAGGCAGCCACTCTTCATCACCTTCATTGACCTGATGAAGGCCTTCAACCTGGTCAGCAGGGATGGCCTCTTCAAAATCATCCCCAAGATAAGGTGCCCACCCAGACTGCTCAGCATCATCAAGTCCTTCCACAACAACATGAAGGGCACCATTGTCTTCGACGGCTCGACATCCAACTCCTTCAGAATACAGAGTGGGGTAAAACAGGGCTGCGTCCTCGCGGCGACATTGTTTGGGATATTCTTTGCAGTCATGCTGAAGCATGCCTTCGGAAATACCACAGAAGGTATCTATCTTCACACCAGATTGGACGGGAAGCTCTTTAACCTCTCCAGACTAAAAGCAAAGTCCAAAGTCCAGCTGAAATGCCTTTGAGACTTCCTCTTTACTGATGATGCTGCCATCACTGCCCACTCAGCCAACGACCTTCAGCAACTCATGACCTGGGTCAGCCAGGCCTGCCAAGACTTTGGCTTTACAATTAGCCTGAAGAAGACACAGGTCATGGTGCAAGATGCAGAATTATCACTGCACATCTACATCTCAAACCATGAACTGGATGTTGTCCATGACTTCATGTACCTAGGATCTACCATCTCTGACTCCCTCTCTCTCAACACTGAACTCAATAAGCAGATTGGCAAAGCCTCCACCACCATGGCCAGACTGATGAAGAGAGTGTGGATGAACAGCAAGCTGACAGAGCACACCAAGGTTCACGTCAACAGAACTTGTGTTGTGAGCACTCTCCTGTATGGCAGTGAGTCTTGGACTATACGAGCCCAACATGAACATAAGCTCAACGCCTGCCACATGCACTGTCTTTGACGCATCCTAGACATCAAGTGGCAGAACAAAGTTCCCAACACCACCATCCTGGAGAGAGCTGGAATTCCTAGCATGTATAGCCTGCTGAAACAGAGACGCATGCACTGGCTCAGACACGTTGTGCGTATGGGCGATGGCCAGATCCCAAAAGACCTCCTGTATGGTGAACTGGCACTGGGAAAACAGCCCATAGGCAGACCCCAGCTGCAATACAAAGACATTTGCAAAGGAGACTTGAAGGCCTTGAACATCGACAAAAACATCTGGGAAACCTTGGCCTCAGAGCGAACAACCTGGAGACAAACAGTACACAAAGGACTCTCCAGCTTTGAAGAGACACTTGTGTGGGTGCAATCAGTTAATTATTGAAATTAAGTGATCAATCTCATTAAATCAGTCTCATTAAATTTGAAGGTTAATAATTAAAATTAATCAATCCCATTGAATCATTTAATTTGACTCATTTGAATTGAATCATACCATAGAATCAGTCTCATTTGAAGTGAATCGTTCAGTGAATCATTTAGTGAATCATTTAGTGAATCATACCATTAATCCTGGATAAATTACCAAACAGCTAGATTATGGTATATTTCCTAATTATTATTGATCACTTACTATATTACATAACTTATATGCACCTTTTTGAATTCTTTGAGAGATTGGGGACTTCAGAAATATTGTTCACACCAGCAAGATGAATACACACAACTTTGATAAATGGATTTATTATAACAAAGATAAAAATGGATAATCAATATATACAAATATGATATGGTGTGTGTGTGTGTGTGTGTGTGTGTGTGTGTGTGTGTGTGTGTATGGCCTAGCTTGTGCTAGCTAAACAAAGGAATGTTATCTAAATAGAACAAAGGATTAGCTCTGTTGCTAATGTGTGCTTATGTGTGTGTGTGTGTGTGTGTGTGGGAAGGACTTGACCATGTGTTTAGCCTCATGTAGCTAACTACACATGGTGGAGGCCTAGATTAGCCTTGTGTTGCTAAGCAGACAAAGGGAAGCTGTAGCTAACCCACTAGCTCATAACCATACTGAATCCACTGAAATCTTGATGAGATCAAGATGTATAATAATGAAATTAAAATGTTAGTAAGAATAAGAAAAAGAGAAGCATGCACAGCCTATTAAAACAAATTGAGATTAAACAAACAGAACAATTCAATTCGACACGCTGTGTGTCTAATAGTGTAATGAATAAACCTGGGTTTAAATTCACACTATTTCAAATAAAAGCAAATTCCTAAGACTATCTTAATTATGCCCAAATGCCAAAATCTTACTTAATCCTGCCTTTAGCAAGATATGAAGAAGATGTTCGCCGTTGCAGAGCTTCGCTGTTCATGAAGCACGTGAGCCGCTCGTGTAGAAAGCGCAGAGTCTTCTTGGGTCCGGCGGAGCACTTGGGTGGTTCCCGTGGAAAGCAGAGGACTCTTGGTCCGAACTTCAGCGCTCGTGAGGAAAAGTCTCTGATCAGAATAAGATGCACAGCGCTTTTGAGTTAAAAAGGATTCAATCGCTTCTTAACTTTTAACTGCCTGGGCTGCAGTCGTGACGTCACTTCTAATACGAATAAACCGGTTGTAACTCAGGTTGAGTTTAAAGATCGCGCGACTCTAGAGTTTACCTTGGCCAAGGGTAAGAAATCGCGCTGAATGATGGATCTTGCAAGAAAGAGGTGTTTTCGGGTTTGAGAGCATCTCTTCATGCGTCTAGACTCCTTGAAATCCAGACACGAGAGACAAAATGGCGGAGCTTCCACCTGGACTTATGCGCGCATGGCGGACTGACGTAGATGATCCCGCCCACGCGTGACGTAGGTCACGCGGAAGAGGACTGGGACTTGTAGTCCCCAGAGACAAAATGGCGGCATGATACCTACAACTTGCTCAGCAGTCCGAAGCCAGGAGACAGAGACAGAAAGCCTCCAACCAGACTGACAGACCATCCTCAGTCTTCATCTGCCAACTGTGCCAGAAGGACTGCCATTCCCGCATCGGACTCATTAGTCACACTCGACGCTGTTCCCGATCCTGATTTGCAACCAGAGTGCAGACCCATAGTCTCCCAAGACTGAAGGATGCCTACATGATGATGTACCTGAGACTGCTATTATTATTATTATTATTTTTTTTAAAGCAAAGGGTCGTCTCACACCAAATATCAACTTTGTTTCATTTATTATGGCTTACTGCTGTTTATAATGTTTTTTAATGTTGAAACATTTCATTTCATGATTTTTAAGACATTTTTTGGTCTACAGTATTTATTTACATGTGCCTACGACTTTTGCACTGTACTGTATATCATCATGCAAGACTGTAGTCAAGACCTCTATCATCAAGTCTGAGACTACGACTAGCCAAGATTGAGTCAAGACAAAGTCTTCAGGGGGTTGAAACTAAGTAAAGTTTGAGTCCAAATGAAACAAGACCAAATCAAAGTCAAGACCAAAAACTATTAAATCCTTTTTGAGATCAAGCCCAAGTAGTAGCTCAACTATTTCAATTAATTTGTACATTGTACCAATGATTAGGCTGTTTATAGAAAAAGGAATGCTATCTGGTTAAACTTTGTGCATGCAAAAAGAAAAGACAACATGAACATTATTTTTACAAACATTTACTCAAGACTAAAACCATATTTACTGAGATTAAGACTGATTTTGAAGATCAAGACAAGACCAAATTGATACAGAAACTTCTTGAGACAGGTCTGAAGTCTAAATCTGGACTCGGGTCCAATAGCCATATCATCACGTTCATGTGGTGGTTTGGTAAAACCCAGTTGGATATTACTGTGGCTCAATTTGAGCAAACAGCTAACAATAATTTAAAAGATTGTGTTACTTTTTTGGGGATAAACTGCTTGAACTTTATTTGTGAATAAAGATACAGGGAAAAGATAAATACTTCAGTTCAGGAGAGAAAATGCCAAAATATCACAGTGTGAATGGTGTCTGATAAGTGCGAACTTGCCTGTCGATATGGAGTGACATAGAGTGATTCAGCCACAAAGGTTTATTAAAAATGAAAAGTTTCAAAAAATGAGTCCGTCCTGCGAAGTGCAAGAACTTGAAAAGTTGAAGCAATAAACAGCAAAGACATTTTATCAGAATGTCAGAGGAGAAACTGGGGAGGGGGGCATGTCGCGATGCAGCGTTTCATCTCGGCCGTTCCATTTTAGCCTTATCTAGCAGAGTTGGTCTATTTTAAGCGTGGGCTCATTACAGTGCGATGGGTTCATGACAAAGCTGATACAAAGCTGACTAAAGCATTCATCTGTTTCATACAGACCAGACGCATCCGTGTGAAATTAGGCCCTGGTGCAAACAGCACAGTGTGTGTATGTGTGTGTGTGTGTGCGTGTTGCAGCATGATGAATGTGTTCCCCCTCATAATCTATGTGCTTCAAAATATGATGTATGTGAGTATGAACTTTGAATTATATCCTAAACAGAGGGCCATAAATCTTGTAACTTTGGTGAGCAGCGCTCTCTCTTTCTCTCCCTACCTCTCTCTCTCTCTCTGTCTCTCTCTCTGAGTGTGTGTTGTATGAATAATGCAGCTGAGAGAGGCCAGCTGCTTAGAGTCACTGGGTGAGACTGACTGCTGATGGCAAACAAACGGCTCTTTCCCATCCTGAAGGTAAAAAAAAGAGAGAAAGAACTCACTGGACTGTCTTGGATTAAAGCTACTTTACTTTCACCTGCTGTGAAGGTCATGCCAAGTCGGCATCCTAGAAATTTGTGCGTCTGTGTGAGCTGTGACCTTGGACTTGTTCATATATATATATATATATATATATATATATATATATATATATACACACACACACATTCACTGGCTAGGAGTAATCGTGCGCTCTGATTGGCTACGCTACTACTAGGCTATCAGCTCATATACTGTGAGTAGAGAAAAACAAAATGGTGCAGCATATTGATCAAGTATTTAAAAGAAACAGAAATAGCTCAAAGAATATAGTTTTTTGTTTGTATGTTTTCCCCCCCAATATCTCCTGTTCCACACTCCAGCTCAGTCGGTGGCGGTACTGCACCTTTAAGTTGGTTTGCCAACCACCAAAAAAAAAAGAACCCTAAAGAATAAGAACAAACCCCCCCCCCAAAAAAAGCATCAAAATATGGAATGAAAGTATTTGATGGTAAGAACATATCTTTTTTTATTGTTCAAGAATTATTATTATTATAGCATTTTTCACAAATTGCTACTGTCATTTTGCCGGTTTGTTTACATTCTAAGCGGAAATGATTTTGCCGGACGTTTTCTATAAAGTTTTTATTTATTGAATTTGCAAAAAATAAAAATAAAAATGGTCTGTTTCTCAAAAGCCAGTGAATGTGGATAGAACAAAACAATTATTACACTCAATCTGGTCATACATGGCTTATAGCCAACACAGCGCTACGTGCCTTGTCAGCCATCAGCTCATGTATGGCTCGATTTCGTGGAATAACTGTTAAATATATCCATTCATTACCTGTAACCGCTTATCCTGTGCAGGGTCACAGGCAAGCTGGAGCCTATCCCAGCTGACTATGGGTGAGAGGCGGGGTGCACCCTGGACAAGTCACCAGATAATCACAGGGCTGACACATAGGTGGGGTTTACATTAGACCGTATCAGCGGATCATCAGATTAACGTTTTTAAAACGATTAGTGTGCACACAGCAACGCCAATACACGATTTGCGTGCACATAGCAACGCCAATACACGGATACGCTCGGCTCCGCAGGCATCCTGTGCTCCAAATCACTCCGCCCTGAACAGCGAGTGCCCTCTGGAGGGTGCGCACTCCGGCCCTGCGCAGCTCACAGAGCGCGCGAGTGAAGTGCACGAGCAGTAATTTGGGACTGAGCCGCTGTGTGTGTGCTCTCAGTGCATATTGGGTATGCGCGTCACTTACCACTTGCAAGTGGAAGGATGGCAAGCCTAAAGACAATCATAACTACACAATGGGCAGTATTTGCATCAGTATTTGCAGTATTTTCATACTTTTATACTCTTTAATGAAAGGTGATACAAGACGGAAGTCCGCGCCGTTTTTCAGCAGTCGCATCACATGACCAACGCCAGCGAATCTGGAAGGTGGATGTCACAGTGACGTTGTCCAATGACGACGCTCAGCACAGCGTATCCGCGTATTCTCAATGTTTACACAGCACCGGATCAGACACGATCTAGATTGAATACGTGGACCCTGGCGGATTCCCGTTTCCCGGCGTTTCCAGGCGTTTTAATGTAAACGGACAGTGCATCCGCGAAGAAAACGAGACAGATACGGTCTAATGTAAACTTGGCCATAGAGACAAACAACCATTCACACTCACATCTATGGTCAATTTAGAGCCACCAATTAACCTAACCTACATGTCTTTGGACTGTGGGGGAAATCGGAGCACCTGGAGGAAACCCACACAGACAGCTTGTGAGGCAACGGTGCTAACCACTACACCACTGTTAAATATATATTTATATTTGCAGTTATCCTTGCTCAGACAGAAGTGTAAATATACAGGCTCGTCCTGAGCGAATGCAATTTGTGCTGTGATTGTATAGACATTCTGAGATTAGTTATACACACGACATACTGTTATTTCATGTGTGTTTTAATAATGTAAAAATACTGTTTGTAATCTAACAGTAGCCTAAATCTTATGCTTGCCTTAATGATTGCATTCTTTTCCATTATTTTCCCCTACTAGTATTGTAGTATGCTTATTATTTGATTTCATTGAATTTATAATGTAATTTTAACAGCATCCACCATGTAATTATAACCGTCTTATATTGCAGTGATTACTCATCTACTGTGATGTGCACATGTGTATTTTATGATTCACTGACTGCAAAACAATTCTAAATGCAAAACGCATCTGTACATTTATAAAAGTGGACACTGAACCAGAAAGCATTATTGGATTTTAATCTAATTTGAGACACCAGTTATAGATCCTGGTACTTTGATCCTGACCTTCTATAGTTTTGACTCATTTCCACTGCCCAGTGATTTCCCAAAAAAACACTTTATAGACTAGTCACAGCCTTGCTTCAGTGGATAATCTGACCTGGATACTGTAGATTTGTACCAAACCACTGTTTGTAAATATAAAAACTGTCCTGTGCTTATCCCAGGACTCTAATTCATACAGCAACACACTCACTATTTTTCTATACCTGTATACAGAAATAATTTATAATCCTACTACCTAGTGTTACCCAGAAGAGCACAGGCATCATTTGGAGTCTGGTTTCTCTCAAAGTTTCTTCCTCATCCGTTCTCGAAGAGCTTTTCTTTGCCATTGTTGCCTCTGGTTGCTCACTACGAATCTAAATCTACATGCAGATTTCTGTAAAGCTGCTTCATTACCAAGTCTTTACTCAAAGAGTCTTGTCACTGTTCATTCACTACTATCAGCTATTATAAGGGATAACAATGAACTAAAATATTTCCATAATCTCCCACAATAAATTTCCATGATATACGGCCAAAACAATATTTCTGTGAAATGGCCAAGACAGTCACAAACAATAAAATGTTATGCTTTATAACATCATTATAAGATACATACGAGATTGTATTTAAAAATGAACTTTTAATTATAATTTAATTATTTAGAAATTTCATGTACAAATGTCCAAAATCATAACCATTATTTAAATTGAAGTTTGTGAGATGAGGAGGAGTTGCATTTGATACTGAAAGCAAACCACAGCAATTGTTAATTAATTAATATTTAATTAAATTAACATTATCCTCACAACAGATGTCAACATATCCCCAGTCACAAAAGTCACCAGTTAGGTAAAATATGGATTCATTAAATATAGAGTATAATCCTAAAGTTTTCCATTATATAGACATTTTGATGTCTCATGTGTAGGACAAAATCATGAGGAGGAAGTTTGAGTATGCAGATTTATATGTTATCTTTCTTTATTATTGCTTGGTTAATAAAGGAAAATAAGCTACATTCATTTTTCCACTTACTTTTTCTAAAAATTTAACCTATTAATCTTTATAATTAACGTATGATCTTCAGTGACATCCAAGATTTATTTTGTAATTAAATTCTCTGTTGAAGTTTTTTTCATTAAATAATAATTAAATTCATACTTTCTTGGAGTCCTTAGGTGGGGTGATGGAAAGTGCTCTATTCTATTCTATTCTATTCTATTCTATTCTATTCTATTTTCTACTGGGGGACTCCAATATTCATGTGAGTAACAACAGTGAAACCTGAAGGGGAGTGATTGGGATGGACGGCCTATCTGACCTGAACCCAAGTGGTGTTTTGTTATTTGACTACTGTGCTAATGACAGCTTGTCAACAGTGAACACCATGTTCAAGCATAGGAATGTTCATAAGTGCACTTGGCACCAGGACACCCTAGGGTGTAGGTCGATGATTGATTTTGTTGTCATGTCATCAGATCTGTGACCATATGTCTTGGACACTCTGGTGAAGAGAGCGGCTGAGCTATCAACTGATCACCACCTGATGGTAAGTTAGATCAGGTGGCAGGGGAGGATGCCAGACAGACCTGGTACACCCAAAAGTATAATGAGGATGGACTGGGAATATTTGGCAGAGGCTCCTGTCTAGAAGATCTTCAACTCCCACCTCTGGCAGAACTTCTACTGCATTCCGAGGGTGGTCAAAGATATTGAGTCCAAATGGGTCATGTTCTGCACCTCCATTGCTGAGGCAGATGTACTGGGCTGTGGCTGTGAGCTTGGTTAGCTTGTATTACTCTGGAGGCAGCCGACAGATACCACCTGGCCAACTGGATTGTGACTTTGGCATTTGCAGAAGCAAACACATGGGTGTGAGAGGAGTTCAGTGAGGTCAGCCTTGAAGAGATGACTCAGGAAGGGGAAGCAGTGCTTTGCCCCAACTGTATAGACCCCTTTTACATGACGTCACCGCGCCGAGAGATTTTGTTAGGCACCATATTGGAAGCAGGGGCGCAGATACGTTTTTTTGAACTGGGGGGGACAAAAAACTGGTGGGGACAAAGCTGCCAGCAAACCAACCCCAACCCAGATATGCCTGTCAAGCTTGTTGTGGGTTACCATAGCAACCAAGCTCGAGCTCGCAACCTGTGCAGTCTGCGCAGCTCAACCAACCGAATATCAGTCTTTGTTTTGTTTTATGTGAGTTGTTGCAACTATGTATACACTGCCGTGCACCTCAATAAACCGAATGGTAATTAGTCTTTTGATCTTTCCGTGAGGTTTGCCTTATGCAAAGAGAGACAGCATAGACATTTTTTCCTCCCTATAAGTGGGGGGGGACCGAACGAGGTGAATTTAAATCTGGGTGGGACGAGTCCCCCCCATCCCCCCCTCTATCTGCACCCGTGATTGGAAGACCAAGTACATGCACTCACAATATAAAACAAAGTACGAGCGAGAGTAAAGTGACACGATGGATGATAATTCTGGTTATGTGAGTACATTACCAGTTGCAGAAAGGGCACGATATGTGGAGAAACTGGCTGTGATTGATGGGTTTGACCCATATGATAAGACTCGGGGCAAGGGAGAATGGAAACATAAGGAGGACCGGACACCAATTCTGCCATCTGTTTGCTACCCAGACATTGTAAACTATTTGTTGTTTACACCCAGTGCCTACACTCAGTGTTCGAACTATGCCGATATTTTTGGGGGGTCCCTTTTTTTCCCTTGGGGGGGGGGTGCTTGTGCTTGTCTCAGAGCGCGGATCTCCAAACACATGAGAAGCCTATCTTACGCACATATCACGTGGACTCGACACCTCCACACATGCATCACGTCTGAAGTCATAACTCATCAGGGGAAATCGTGTCCGCATTGGCATGTTCAAAAAACAACCTCGCGTCAACAATGATACCACACGCAAGAAAAAAAAAACAGTCAGGCTACTCAACAACCAACCTGGCAGCAGCAGTCGTTGTCATATCGGTTTATTTTATCTTTGATGTAAACACAACACTTCGGATATGCAAATGCTTCCCGTTACACACGATTGCTATGTCAATAAACATCATTTTGCCAATATTTTAGAGACCCCCCCAACATTTCCCAAATCATGTTTTCAAGGGATCTCATGTCTGTTTCAGGGGATCTCGGATCCCCCGAGTACCCCCGTAGTTCGA
Organism: Neoarius graeffei; assembly: GCF_027579695.1. Taxonomy (NCBI): domain Eukaryota; kingdom Metazoa; phylum Chordata; class Actinopteri; order Siluriformes; family Ariidae; genus Neoarius; species Neoarius graeffei. Next base: position 23,948,498 of record NC_083584.1, on the reverse strand, counting down.
ACACTGCCTACACTGCTGATGACTTGAAAGCCTCCAAAGGGCTACAGGCTTACAATTATGTTGTTAGTGGCTTGGTTCATGATATTACAGCTGTTATTAAGAATAACCTACACATAGTTATGGCCAAGGTAATCTTGTTGATATTTATCTTTTAATAATATATCTTTTCAGTTGAAAAATTAATACTTTTTGTTACTATTAAGGTATCCATAATTTAGGTTAATTTATCCAAATTATACGTATTTATGATATATGCCTACACAACAACTATGCTTTATTTATATAATAGGAGGGAGAGCAAGCCCCAAACCATCCTAAATTATTGTTATCATTATTATTATTAGGGCGGCACGGTGGTGTAGTGGTTAGCGCTGTCGCCTCACAGCAAGAAGGTCCTGGGTTCGAGCCCCAGGGCCGGCGAGGGCCTTTCTGTGTGGAGTTTGCATGTTCTCCCCGTGTCCGCGTGGGTTTCCTCCGGGTGCTCCGGTTTCCCCCACAGTCCAAAGACATGCAGGTTAGGTTAACTGGTGACTCTAAATTGACCGTAGGTGTGAATGTGAGTGTGAATGGTTGTCTGTGTCTATGTGTCAGCCCTGTGATGACCTGGCGACTTGTCCAGGGTGTACCCCGCCTTTCGCCCGTAGTCAGCTGGGATAGGCTCCAGCTTGCCTGCGACCCTGTAGAAGGATAAAGCGGCTAGAGATAATGAGATGAGATTATTATTATTATTATTATTATTAATAAATTGTAGAAGTCTGGGAGGCTTGCTCCTCATACAGTTATCAACTTGGGGCCAATTTAGCATGTTTTAAATCAGAATTTCTTGCGTTTGCTTACCTCAAAGTGTCCGCAGATCATGCACAGACTTATCCATTATATCCACAGTTTTTTGCCAAGTCTCACACAGGTTTCTTTCAAGTCTACTGTTGGGCCAATAAATCATAAATAAAACAGCTCAGATTTGTTTGTTTAAGTCGTTTGCCACTCCACTTTATTCTCGTGGGTTCACTTATTTCCCCCTAATCACGAGTTTGTTGGTCTTCCAAAATGGCGCAGGGTCTGTTTACTTCCGGTTTCAGGTGACGTCAGTGAAAGGGGTCTATACAGTGGGGATGGAGTGCTGCTGACCTGAACTAAGGACATAGTCAGGAAGTGGATGGAGCACTTTGAGGATCTCCTGAATCCCACTGACATGCCTTCAAGACAGGAAACAGAGTACAAGGACAGAGCACAAGAGTGGGATTCTCCCTTTACGAGGGCTGCAGTCACTGAGGCAGTTAACAAACTCTTCAGTGGCAGGGCCCCAGGGATGGATGAGATCTGCCCTGAGTTCCTTAAGGCTCTAGATGTTGTGGAGCTGTCATGGTTAATACGCCACTTCAACATTGCCTAGAGATTAGGGACAGTGCCTTTGGATTGGCAGACTGGGATGGTGGGCCCTGTTTTTAAGAAGGGGATCTGTCCATTCATCAAAACTCTAATTCAAGAGGGACAATGTGGTTTTCTTCCTGGTCATGGAACACTGGGCCAGCTTTTTACCCTCATTTTTACCCTAGAGGGTACATGGGAGTTTGCCAAACCAGTCTGCATGTGCTTTATGGACTTGGAAAAGACATACAGCTATGTCCCTCATGGTGTCCCATGGGCAGTGTTTTGGGAGTATGGAGTACTGGGCCTGTTGTTATGGACCATTCAGGTCTTGTATAACCTTTCTCTGAAGGGTGTCTGGGCTCACCCTTAGAGATAGGATGAGGAGCTTGGACATTCAGGAGGGGCTCAGAGTAGAGTCAATGCTCCTTCACATTGAAAGGAGCCAGCTGAGGTGGTTTGGGCATCTGTCGAGGATGCCTCCCAGATACCTACTAGGTGATGTGTTCCAGGCATTCCCAACTGGGAGGAGACCTTGGGGCAGATCCAGGACATGCTAGAAAGACTATATCACTCAGCTGGCTTGGGAATGCCTTGGTGTCCCCTTGGAAGAGCTGGAGGCAGTGGCCAGGGAGAGGCAGGCCTGGGCATCTCTGCTGGAACTGCTGCCCTGTGACCCAGACCTAGCAGAAAATGGATGGACTTTTTTTTTTCAAACTTCTTACATCGACATGCTGGTCTATTTTCTCTTAACGGTTTCCCACATTACTGACAATGCCTTTTGAATACCTAATAGTAGCACCCATGGGATTTAGCCCTTAAAGAGAACACTATACCATCCCTTTCATCTGTCCAGCACTCTCACATCCTCATCTGCACACACTTCCCAAGCAGTTCAGCTTTCAAACTGCCAATGTGCTTTCAAACTGCCAATGTTCATTACCACCGTCAATGTCATCATGCTTGTTATCTTGCTAGTTATCACTAACTAACAGACCCAATTTTTTTTTTTTTTTGCCATAACTAAGCATCATATAGCTGCATTACATTCTGGCACCATTGTCTCTGATAATCCTATACTGCATTTCTCATAAATATTATGTTGAAATGTGCTGGAAAATGGTGAAAGAGAAAAAAAACCTCTTGCCCTTTTTGATTTTAGCTAACAATAAAATCTGACTGCTATGCATTATGTGTGACATTACTGAAAATTTTCTCCTATTAAACACCATTGTAACTGCACTAGCAATAACCACAATCATTAACTTCTCATAAGAATAATGAAAATACAGCACCAACCAGCAAATTAGCACCAAAATCACTAAACACATAACAAATATTTAATGTAAAAAAGTTTTAAAAATAAACAAAAATATGTTTAATAACTCTTCTAAAACATTCACAAAGTTGGGGAAAAAATAGAATTAATGAGTTCACTAATGGTAATTGATAATGAACAAATTTAATATTTAGGCTATTTGTTATTAATATTCTCATCAGTCTGCTGAAGATATTGGAAGAAATCTAATTCATCCAGTCCTTCTTCATCATGTAGGTGAGCATGAAGCCCTGAGTATGTTTTAAATTAACATCTAGCATCTCACAATCCCATAATGCTGATGACTTCACTATTTGACTGAGTCTCACTGCATCTGCACTTTCTTCATTTCCAGCTGATAATGATGTGTGGAATGATCTGATTCCAGTGCGAGCTTCATCACCTTGAGAGCAGGACAACGTTTCCCACTAACATTTCCATCACACATGCATCAGCATCAGTAACACTTCATAAAACAGTCCACCAATCAGCATTATGGGACTGCGAGATGCTGGGTGTTCATTTATAGTTCATTTTAAACTCACTGTATGCTACAGATAAAATCCAACATTACTAGCTTTCAAAAGCTCCTGAAGGGGCTGATAGACATCATTATGAAGTAAAAGCTCACAGATTTCTAAGAGCAGGAACAAATACTGAGTAAGATACAAATATAGAGATTTGGCTGAAATTTGGGTTAAGTTGGAAGGGTAGAGCTGACACAATTCAATTTTCTTTTAGTTAAATTACTCAACAGAATCCATACTTTCCACAACATATCACACATATGTTTGTTTCATTTATTAATTATTATCTGCAAATTTATACATAATGTCAGAGAGTTCTTTACATTTTTACTGAAACCAAAATGAGTCTGAAACAGACAGTCCCACAATTGTAACATTACATGGGTTGATTGTAATACCATCCAAAGTAAAATCCTGTAAACTTACATGAACATAAAGAAACTTTAATTAAAATGTCATACATTTATTACTGGGGCGGCACGGTGGTGTAGTGGTTAGCGCTGTCGCCTCACAGCAAGAAGGTCCGGGTTCGAGCCCCGTGGCCGGCGAGGGCCTTTCTGTGTGGAGTTTGCATGTTCTCCCCGTGTCCGCGTGGGTTTCCTCCGGGTGCTCCGGTTTCCCCACAGTCCAAAGACATGCAGGCTAGGTTAACTGGTGACTCTAAATTGACCGTAGGTGTGAATGTGAGTGTGAATGGTTGTCTGTGTCTATGTGTCAGCCCTGTGATGACCTGGCGACTTGTCCAGGGTGTACCCCGCCTTTCGCCCGTAGTCAGCTGGGATAGGCTCCAGCTTGCCTGCGACCCTGTAGAACAGGATAAAGTGGTTACAGATAATGAGATGAGATGAGACATTTATTACTTTGTATAATATACAATGAAAGGTTGCTTGAAATAGTAAGATTATAAAATTGAATTGGGTGCCCATTATACCCATTGAAGGGAGCACTTCATGCTTTTGATGAGAAGGCATCCAGACTAGCACACTATATGTCAACTGGTCCAAGACCAAGCTGATGCATATAGGTGATGGTCTTGACCCACCACCCATCACCAATGGCACTGATTGCATCAAGTTTGTCACGTCATTTGTTTACCTGGGATCAGAAGTCACCAACAATGGCGACCTCCTCACTGAAATCAGTAGGCAATGTGGACTGGCAGTAGGTGTCATGAGAAGGCTTTGGAGACCACTCTGGAGATGACGTGACATCTCTCGATGCACCAAACTATGGGTCCACAATGCTGCAGTTTTGTCTGTGCTGCTCTATGACACTGAGGCCTGGCCTCTCAGCAAGACCTTGGCCAAGCATGTCCTCAGCTTCAAGACCCATGCCCCCAGGACCACTGAGGGGGTGCTCTGGTATGACCATATCTCCAACAAGGAGTTCCACCAGAGGACTAACCAATCAAACATCCTCCAAACCATCACAGTGCTGTGTTTGTTGGCTTGGACACATCCTGTGCTGCACAGATGACCACCCCACAAGAACCATTTATGAGTTTGACCTGCCAGTGGCTGGATGGAGATGCCCTTGTGGCCGACCATGCACCAGTTAGAACTATGTCATTCGTCAAGACCTCCAGCAGATCAAGTTGAGGCTGGAGGACATCCTGGCACTTGGCCAAGACCGTGAGACATGGCAGAGTTCGGTGGCACTGTTGGGCTCAACACCATGCTGGCATGAGGTTCAGGAGGAGGAGGAGCCAATTATACACATGTGGAGAGGTGCACACAAAACAATCACCCATTTTAACATGTAATGTAATTAATTAATGATACAGAGCTTTCTTTTTTTATGTTCATTTTTTGGTATATCATTGTAACCATGTGAGGTGTAATAATCAGATGATCAATGCATTGGATCAATGCATCTACTTAAAGCAGAATTCAGTAGGACTGAAAAGAAAGGGCACTTGAAAATCTGAACGAGTAAACCTTCCAGGTCCCTCCCTCTTCCTCTCAGCCCGACCTCGAAAGCCCTTCCTTGCAGATTATCTGTCTTGCATATGCCAATCAGAACATAGTGACAATTTTAACAAATATTACACAAAGTTATTTAAATATGGGTTACATACTGCAATTTTAAAAGGTGATGATTTAAATTGATGTATCTAGGCAACAATCATCCATTATCTGTAGCCACTTTTCCTGTGCAGGGTTACAGGCAAGCTGGAGCCTATCCCAGCTGACTATGGGCAGGGTATATCCTGGACAAGTCACCAGCAGGGCTAACACATAGAGATAAACAACCATTCACACTCATACCTATGGTCAATCTAGAGCCACCAATTAGCCTATCCTGCATGCCTTTGGACTGTGGGGGAAACCAGAGCACACCCATGCAAACATGGGGAGAACATGCAAACTCCACACAGAAAGGGCCTTGTCAGCCATTGGGTTCAAACCCAGGCTGTGAGGTGACAGTGCTAACCACTACACTACCATGCTGCCCAGCAACAACCATAAATTGATTATTATTCAATACAACTGATTATGTTAAAAAGGAAAGACAACTAGTGTGTAAAAAATATATATTTTAAAACTGATGTGTAAATAGTAAATGGGTTAGAAATGTATTTTCCTGTAAATCTAATACTTAAAATAGTCCAGAGGCTACTAAATTGAGTTGTATCGCAATGCAACAGATTCAGTGGTATTGTTGAATATTGGATTATTGCCTCATTGGAATCATATCATAGTGTGTGGAAGGCTGAGGTTTACGCCACTAGTAATCATTATTATTATGGTAATATGGGATATGGTTACTACAGTTCAACCATAATTCTACAACTATGATTAAAAACATTATAATGCTTTATGAGCTCTAAATCAATTGCATTCCATCTTTACGCAGGTGGAAATTATTGTGGGAGTCTTTTCTGTCTCAGTGCTGCAACCTTTCAGTACTCCTAACAGGCTGAGACCCTCTGAAGTGAGATATAATTCATACTAATAGGTTTTACAATTGTACACTCGTGTTCTCACAATCTTGCTAACAAAAGTAGCATGCATGAACTCTGAAAAGTATGCTAACCGTTAATGAAGTGTACACAACTGGGACATTTTTTTTAACAAATATACCCACCTGGTGTATATAGATTTTTTTTTTCAGACAGACACAAAAGTGACAGTTTGTCTCTGCATGTAATGAAGTCATAGTCGCATTTAAAAGAAACAAGTATGCTACAAATGTGTTGTGTTACAACTGTGCCTTCTCCCTTTAGTGACAAACTTGCACAAGTTCTACAACACTAACACTCAACAATATGAACAGAGGCTCAGATTACTGTTCTGCTACTGTCCAATTGTGGTTCTGTGTATGTTTGTGTTTGTCTTCAAGTGTGTATGTATATGCATATGATGCAACCAGGATGTCTCTGATTTCGCCCTTGTCAACACTCTCGCCTGTCCACCATCACTCATCCCTCCCCTCCAGCAGACTGAACCCAAAGATATCCATGATGGCCAATGCAATTCAGCACATTCCTCACTCATGAATTTTAATTAAATATGCCGCCTCCCTTCGCTCACTCTCCAAAACAAATGGGCAGAAAATATAAGACACCTGCCCAGAATATAGCATTTACATTTCTGTGACAATAAATCATACAACAATGTCTTGGGTATCATTGAGATGGAGTATGTGTGTGCATGTGTGAGAGTGTGTGTAGAACTGTAGCACTTTATCAGCTATTTATCAATCACTTCAGTTGAATATGTTGTAACATTGCTCAATGCCTAAAGTGTATTATTAATGCTCTGTTCACATTAAAAAAAAAAAAAAACCTGATCACATTGCTTGCAAGTTACAGTATCATCAGTTTCAATTTTAGATTTGGATGTCTGGCAAAGATTAAGAAGCAAAACAAATAATTTTTAAAAAATTAATTCATGATAATTAATTTCATGATGATTCAACGGGGGTGGCATAGTAGTGCAGTGGTTAATACTGTCCCCTTAGAGCAAGAAGTTTATGGGTTTGAACCTGCTGATTGACAGAGGCCTTTCTGTGTGGACTCTGCATGTTCTCCTCATGCCTATGTGGGTTTCCTCTGGGTGCTCTGGTTTCCTACCGAAGACATGCAGGTTAGGTCAACTGGCTACTCTAAATTGCTTTTAGGTGTGAATGTGAGTGTGAGTGGTTGTTTGTGTCTGTGTCAGCCCTGCAATAGATTCGCAGCCTGTCCAGTGTATGCCCTGCCTCTCACCCGAAGTCAGCTGGGATTGGCTCCAGCTTCCCCCATGACCCTCACTGGATAAGTGGTATTGATTACTTTCACATTACCCATAATGCTTTGCATCTTGGGGAGGTAACCAAAATATAAACAAATTAAAACAACATGCCATCGCACACTGACAGTAATTTTTCACATTTAAATCTCCATAAAACCTTCAAAGAAGTGTCAGAACTAACTAAACCAAAGCTTAAAGAAATCTGCAAAGCCTTTTCTGTGGACTTCGAGAAATCAATCAGTAAAAAAAAGTGCTTGTAAATATCATATCGAATGCTTTGAACATCTCTACTTCCAGTGACAGTCAGCAGCCTTCTTCGTTTGTCAATGTTCCAACAATTACTGACCTGCAGAAAGTAAAAGATTGGCAGGAGAATTGAGAAAGATTGACACTGATAATAGAGGAATCCACAGTGAAATCGTTTTTGCTGGGTGCTGGTTATGACCAGAAAACCCTAAGAAAGTACAAAACGCTTCGTGCATGGGAACACAAGCAAGGAATTCACTCAGTCAAGTCAGTACTGTAAACACAGCAGAACTGTCAAATTTCTTTTTTAAGTATAAGTTGATTTTGATTTCCTTCACTCTGATTTTCCTCAAGCTCATATGCTACCGGATTACAACAATATTTGAGCTGTTGGAGAAAGCTGTTAGGGCTACAGGGTCAAATACTACAGCCGCTCTACCTACAGAAACACTAAAAGGGGAAACACATGTAAGCTTACTGTAGAATTCAGACCAGGTGGGTGGAGCACAGAAGCTCAGCAGGCCAGAACTGAGTTCTCAAAAACCACTTTATTCTTAGCTTTTCAGCTTTTGCATACACTCTCCCAGGCATGCATGCACGCACACAAGTGTTCTGGTTGAGGGACAGCTCTCTTCCTCTGCTCTTGCTCTCCTCTTATAGGGCGCGGTGACTGGGGAAGACACACAAACACAGGTTAATTCCCATCAGGTGCAGTGACTCCGCCCTCCATTCACAGACCAATGCTTGACCACGCCCCTGCTGCCACATACCCCCACCGCCCGACTCAGGCCGGGGAGCCATCCGGCCTGCAGCCGACTCCCCCCCCGACGGGAGAGGAAGTCCACCACGACCATCTGCGCCCCCAGCCTGTGGACCACCTCAAATTTAAATGGCTGGAGTGCCAGATACCAATGGGTGATCCCCGCGTTGGCAACCTTCATGCGGTGGAGCCACTGCAGGGGCTCGTGGTCCGAACAGAGGGTGAAACAGTGCCCCAGCAGGTAGTAGCGGAGGGTGAGGACCGCCCACTTGATGGCAAGGCATTCCTTTTCTATTGTGCTGTACCTGCCCTCGCGCACTGACAGCTTCCAGCTGATGTACAGCACGGGACATTCCTCCCCCTCCACCTCCTGGGACAGAACAGCCCCCAGCCCTCTGTCCGACAACAGTATGTGTTATGTAACAGTGGCCCCTCACACAGTGCAGCCTTTACCTTAGAGAAAGCCTGCTGGCATTGCTCCATCCACTGGACTGGATCTGGTGCTCCCATTTTAGTGAGATCAGTCAGTGGGCTGGTGACATCCAAATAATTAGGTATAAACCCACAATAGTAGCTAGCCAGCCCCAGGAACTGTCTCACCCCCTTTTTGGTCTTGGGCCTCGGGCAGGCCGCAATCGCTGCTGTCTTATTAATTTGGGGACGCACCTGCCCATTGCCCAAGTGGAAACCCAGATACCGTACTTCCACCCACCCAATCACACACTGCTTTGGGTTGGCTGTGAGACCCGCTTGCCTCAGCAACCTAAGGATGACCCTTAGGTGTTCCAGGTGCCGCGGCCAGTCATTACTGTAAATAATAATGTCGTCTACGTAGGCGGACGCGTAGGTGGTGTGGGGGCGGAGGACCCTGTCCATAAGCCGCTGGAACGTAGCGGGCACCCCAAACAGCCCAAAAGGAAGTATGATGAACTGGTGTAAGCCAAACGGTGTGGAAAAGGCCGTTTTCTCTCGGGATAGAGGAGTCAAGGGGATCTGCCAATATCCCTTTGTCAAATCCAGTGTCGAATAAAAATGAGCCGTGCCTAGTCGATCAAGCAACTCATCAATACGAGGCATTGGATACGCATCAAATGTATCCACTGCATTGACTTTTCTATAGTCCACACAGAACCGGACCGACCCGTCGGCCTTGGGAACCAAGACCACCGGGTTGCTCCAGTCACTGTGGGACTCCTCAATGATGTCCATTTCGAGCATGGCCTCGAGTTCTTCCCAAACCACCTTTTTTTGTGTTCGGGCAGTCTGTAAGGGCGGCTACGCACTACTACCCCCGGGGGCATCTCAATGTGGTGTTCTATGAGGTGGGTGCGGCCAGGCAGGGGCAAGAACACATCAGAAAATTCTGTCTGCAACTGGGCAACCTCCGTGAGCTGGGTCGGGGTGAGGTGGTCTCCACAGGGGACCGGAGTGGTGGGCGATGTCAATTTTCCTTTTTGAACCTCCGGCCTCAGCTCCGCCTTCTCCAGAACCACCGACACCAACACCACAGGGACCTCCTTGTTCCAGCGTTTTAGCAGATTGAGGTGGTAAATCTGTAATGCCCCACCCCTGTCTGTTCGCCTCACCTCATTGTCGATGTCCTCTACTCACCGTGTGACCTCAAAGGGTCCTTGCCACCTGGCGATCAATTTGGAGCTCGACGTGGGCAACAACATGAGTACTTTATCTCCCGGTATGAATTCCCTAAGGCACGTGCCCCTGTCATACAGACGGACTTGACATTCTTGGGCCTGCCACAAATTCTCCTGGGTTAGATGCGTGAGTGTGTGGAGTTTGGCACGCAGGTCGATAACGTATTGAATTTCATTTTTACTGGTTGAAGGTCCCTCTTCCCAATTTTCACGTAGCACATCCAGAATGCCACGCGGCTTACGCCCATATAATAATTCGAATGGGGAGAACCCCGTGGAGGCTTGCAGGACCTCTCACACTGTGAATAACAGGGGCTCGGCAATTTATCCCAGTTATGTGTGTCTTCGCTTACAAATTTTCTAATTATATTCTTGAGGGTGTGATTAAACCGTTCGACTAAGCCATCCGTTTGTGGGTGATAAATGCTGGTGCGGATAGGGTTATTTCCCAGTAACCTATACAGTTCATGCAGTGTGCGTGACATAAACGTAGTGCCTTGATCAGTCAGAATCTCTTTGGGGATTCCGACTCGGGAGATGACACGGAAGAGCACTTCTGCAATACTACGTGCTGAGATATTGTGAAGAGGCACTGCTTCCGGATATCGCATTGCATAGTCCGCCACAACTAAAATAAACCGATGTCCTCATGCTGACCAATCTAATGGCCCAATGAGATCCATCCCAATTCTTTCGAACGGGGTCTCGATTAATGGCAGAGGGCGCAAGGGCGCTTTTGGAATGGCCGCGGGATTTACTAACCGGCATTTGCGGTATGCCGTACACCACTTATGGACATCGCCGCAAATCCCTGGCCAATAGAACCGGGCCATTATTCAGGCTAGTGTCTTATCCTGCCCCAAGTGTCCGGCCATGGGATTAAAGTGAGCCGCCTGGAATATAAGTTCCCGGCAGCTCTTTGGGATTAAAAGCTGTGTTATTGGTTCCTTAGTCTGAGTGTCCTGCGTTACTTGGTATAATCTATCATTAATAATGGAAAAATAGGGAAAGGATGGTGTGGCGTTTGGCTGGAGAGTTTGACCATCAATTACTCTCACTTGGTCAAATGCATGCCGCAGAGTCCCGTCTTGCGACTGCTCTAACGGGAAATCTGCAAGGGAATCCCCGAGAGAGGGAGGAGGAGCAGGCTGCTCCTCACTCTGACGCGGTGATGATGTAGACGGCTCTGTGACAGCTGCTCCCGCCAATGCCACTCCAGGACCTCCCCTCGCTAAACTATGGCAGGCCCCACTCTTCACTAAATGCGTCATTAATTCCATAAATCCCGGCCAATCAATCCCCAGAATTATCGAGTGGGTAAGGCGAGGATTAACCGCCGCCTTTACTCTAAATTTTTCCCCTTGAAATAGAATGTGGACTGACACTAAAGGGTAGTTGTAAACATCCCTGTGCACACACAACACCTTCACCAATTGTGCTCTCCCTAATGCCTCATCTTGCACCAGGCTTTGGTGGATTGAGGTCTGATTACAGCCGGAGTCCACCAAAGCCTAATATGTATCCCCTTGGATACTTACCGGTATGTGATACACTCCGGCCCGATCGAGAGCGGTCCCTGGTGCGTTGGGGATCCGGACCACCATGCCCACCTCCATAGCCGAGCACTGATGCTGGAGGTGCCTTGGTTCCCTGCAGAGCCTGCATACCAGCCCAGGCTCTCCCTCTGCACCGGTGTTCTGGACATCACTCACCTGAGGGAGAGAAGACACAGACAAGGAAGTAGGAAATGGTAGGGCACCGTGGGTGCAGTGGGCCGGCTGGGGTGGAGCCGGCCCCCGCCTCCACAGTGGGGGAATGGAGCGAGGACAAGGAGTAGAGGAAGAGAGAGAAGAGAGGGGAGAAGAGGAGACACACTGTCCTGCCGTAGGAACGGCCATCATATGGTCCTCCGCCAGCTCGATGGCACTGATCCAGTGACGCTGGGCGATGGCACTGGACCCACTCCGCTGTTCCTTCTGGAAGTCGGGCGACAAATTGTTCCAGCACCACCAGGTCGACAATTCCTTCGCCGTCGTGGTTGTCGGCCCTCAGCCACCGCCGGCAGGCATCCTGGAGTTGCTGGCCAAACATGAACAGCCAGCCAACCTCCTCCAGGCGCAGCGTGCGGAAGCGCTGCCATTGCTGTCCTGGGTTTTAGCACCACTGTAGAATTCAGACCAGGTGGGTGGAGCACAGAAGCACGTCAGGCCAGAACTGAGTTCTCAAAAATTAATTTATTCTTAGCTTTTCAGCTTTTACATACACTCTCCCAGGCATGCACGCACGCACACAAGTGTTCTGGTTGGGGGAGTGCTCTCTTCCTCTGCTCTCCCTCTCCTCTTATAGGGTGCGGTCACTGGGGAAGACACACAAACACAGGTTAATTCCCATCAGGTGCAGTGATTCTACCACTTCCCTGACTCCGCCCTCCATTCACAGACCGATGCTTGACCACACCCCCGCTGCCACACTTACTTACACTGCTTTGTTTGCGCTTTGCTTTGGGAGTTGATCCTTCAATATAGTTGTCCTTTTCAGTTCTTTGACTTGTCCTTGTTTTTTACACTTTTTTATGACTAACACAAAGACAGAGGGGCTGTAGGCTTTATGACTTGGATCATCAGACTTTACTCTGCACAGAGCACAGTCACGTGTTGTCTGTCAGTGTAAAATTTTGATAGTGAATTCTATCTAACCACACTTTTTGCAGCTTAGCTTCTTTAGGTATTCTATAAAACTTTAAATCAGGAAAAGTTATTTTTCCCCATGTGAATTCAAAGAAATGACTGAGGTTATCTTACTTAGTAAACAAATAGTGCCTGGTTAACCCCCAAGGCACAAGGCATAATGGGTATGTGAAAGTAGAGAATAGATACGGTAGATGGATTGATGGATGGCTATTCAGTCAAACAACAAATATTCATAATGTTCACCTTGAAGTGATGAAAATAGTCTTAGAAAATAGTTTTGGACAATTAAAGATTATTTATGAAGAATAACAAACTGTTTGGGGTGCTCCGGTTTCCCCCACAGTCCAAAGACATGCAGGTTAGGTTAACTGGTGACTCTAAATTGACCGTAGGTGTGAATGTGAGTGTGAATGGTTGTCTGTGTCTATGTGTCAGCCCTGTGATGACCTGGTGACTTGTCCAGGGTGTACCCCGCCTTTCGCCCGTAGTCAGCTGAGATGGGCTCCAGCTTGCCTGCAACCCTGTAGAACAGGATAAAGTGGCTAGAGATAATGAGATGAACAAACTGTTTGAAATCATTAGCTAGGTTGTAACATAATAGTGGTGTTTCTAACAATTGTCTCAGGTTGGCGCAAGTAGGATTTTAGTATTTGAAGCTCAATTTAAATCGCCATATTCTGTGAGCAGTAAAAAAAATATATTGCATGGGTTTCAAAACTTTCTTAATAACTAGCATTTGTTCACTCAGCTAGTGATAAAATGTGGATTTTATGTGGATTTTAGAACATTTTTTGGTGAGACAGTTTCATGTACACGTGGACAAATTTGCTGGTACCCTTCCATGAAAAAAGAAGAATCTACAGATTTCTTTGAAATAAATTGAAACTGACAAAATTAATTGGCATCCATCATTGTTTATTCCATGTTTAATAAAAATCAGACTTTGCTTTTGATTTTTGATTCAACGGAATATTTTAAATCATAAAACAAACAAATATGGCATGGACAAAAATCATGGGAACCTTAATCTAATATTTTGTTGCACAATCTTTAGCAGCAATCACTGCAAACAAATGATCTCTGTAGCTTTCAATGATACTTCTGCATCTGTCAACAGGTAGTCTGACCCACTCTTCCTGAGCAAACGACTCCAGCTGTCTCATGTTTGAAGGGTGACTTCTCCACACTGCATGTTTCAGCTCTTTCCAAAGATGTTCAAGAGGATTAGATCAAGGCTCATAGAAGACCACTTCAGAATAGTCTAATGTTTTGTTCTTCACCATTCTTGGGTACTTTTAGTTGTGTGTTTTGGCCCTTTATCCTATTGAAGGACCCATGACCTGAGACACAGGCAAAGCTTTCTGACACTGGGTAGTACGTTTCACTCCAGAATGCCTTGATAGTCTTGAGATTTCATTTTGCCCTGCACAGATTCAAGGCACCCTGTGCCAGCTGCAGCAAAGCAGCCCCAAATCATACCCAAGCCTCCTCCATATTTCACAGTAGGTGTGGTGTTCTTTTCTTTGAAAGCTTCATTTTTTTTCTTCTGTGGACATAGAGCTGATGTGACTTTCCAATGAGCTCAGGTTTTGTCTCATCTGTCCAAAGGATATGCTCCCAAAAGCAGTGTGGCTTGTCAATATGCATTTTAGTAAATTCCAGTCTGGCTTTTGTTTTTAAGTTTTTCTTTCAACAATGGAGTCCTCTTGGGTCTTCTTCCATTGAGCCCGCTGTCACTCAAGAAATGAAGGATGGTGCAAGCAGACATTGATGTACCTTGACCTTGGAGTTCAATGTTTATCTCTTTGGAAGTTGTCCTTGGCTCTTTGTCTACCATTGGCACTATCCTTCTGTTCAATCTGTGATGGATTTTCCTCTTGCAGTCATGTCCAGGATGGTTGGCTACAGTCCCATGGAACTTATACTTCTTAATAATATTTGCAACTGTAGTCACGGGAACATCAAGCTGCTTGGAGATGGTTTTACAGCCTTTGCTTTTAGCATGCTTGTCGAAAATTTTCTTTCTGATCTCCCCAAACAACTCTCTCCTTTGCCTTCTCTGGTCCATGTTCAGTGTGGTGCACACGATGATACCAAACAGCAGAGTGACGACTTTTCTCCATTTAAATAGACTGAATGACTGATTACAAGATTGAACCCATGTGTGACACTAATTAAAGAAAACAGTTAGTTTGAAATATCACTATAATCCAATTATTTATACTCTTTTCTAGGGGTACCAATAAATCTGTCCAGGCTATTTTGGAATATCTTTGTAGAATAGGCAATCAATTTATCTCTTTTCATGTTTTTTTTTTAAATAAATCACACAAATAATCCGTCTCAGCATATAAAACTGACTAACTCTTAGTGCCTTCACATCCACACACAAGCAAATCCCAGGCTTCAGGCTAGCTCTTTAGCGAGTTACGGTAGCTGGTTAGCATATTCACTAACAGTCCAGGTCACTCCATGATGATTATCGGAGTTCATTATTAACATGGAACTGTAAAAATCTATATCCATAAACAAGAAGATGCAGAAGAGCTGCTTTTGTAATTTATCCAAGGAGGGAAAGTATTAATCCTTAACCCGATGCAATTTTTTTTTCGTGAATCAACGATGCGACGATGCTAACTCCCAGCGCCTTCAAATCCACACACAGGCAAATCCCAGTCTTCAGGCTAGCTCTTTAGCGAGTTAGCCAGTTAGCATATTCACTAGCAGTCCAGGTCACTCCATGATGATTATCTAAGTTCATGTGTGACACTAATTAAAGAAAACAGTTAGTTTGAAATATCACTATAATCCAATTATGTATACTCTTTTCTAGGGGTACCTATAAATCTGTCCAGGCTATTTTAGAATATCTTTATAGAAAAAGCAATAAATTTATCTATTTTCATCTTTTGGTTTTTTTGTTGTTTGTTTTTTGCTTTACTCTATGACATACCAAAGGCATGCAAGTATACATGAGAAAATTGCTTTCAATTTCATTACTTTTCAGGAGGAATAAAGCATCGTTTCAATGAGCTGTAAGAGTACCAATAAATTTGTCCATGCCCATACTAATTTGCACATCAGTGTCAGTTTTAAATGTAAAAATATCAGTTCAGTATTGTGTTAACAAATCAGACTCAAATACCAAATTTGGTTAATTCTTATGTGATTCCACAATCCTAAAGTTTAACTTACAGTTAAGGTGTACATTATGGACATTGACAATGTTTACCTTATACACCCTTTATACCAAAGAAGCTGTTGTCTCAATTCTGATTCATCAGTAGTTTCAGCTGCAAGGTAAATAACAGGCTTATATTTATGTGCCTGTTGGAAATATGCAAGCAAAATAACTTACCGTACATGGAGTTATATGGCAAACTCTCCACATCCTCTTAGACTGATCATAAATGGGTTAAAAATGTGCTGCTATTGAATAAAAAAAACATATCACATTGATATAA
The DNA here is from genome assembly GCF_027579695.1 of Neoarius graeffei. Taxonomy (NCBI): domain Eukaryota; kingdom Metazoa; phylum Chordata; class Actinopteri; order Siluriformes; family Ariidae; genus Neoarius; species Neoarius graeffei. The sequence continues at coordinate 23,932,238 of NC_083584.1, read as the reverse complement.
TGAAGTTTACTGTAAGGAGGTGATGTTCATTTAACATTTAAGCAAGGGGTCTCCAGTGTAAATATTGTTTAAGAGTCAGGAGGTTTTCCTCCATGGGAAAGTCTTCAGGACAGAGGGTTTTCTTCCACAGCGTCATTGTCTTATTATCTTTAAGAAAGAGGAAAAAAAGAGACATTGGCAAGGGTAGAGGTGTTTATAGTTGTTATAATGAACAAACTTGTTTGATGGATGTTTTACAACCTTAAATGTAACTATAAATAAATAAAAAGTATTATTATATCCACATTCACTGGATATGAGCAATCGCATGCTCTGATTGGTTATTCTACTACTAGGCTATAAGCTCATATATGTCAGTCCTGCGCACTGTGGTGCGTGCACCTGAAGGCGCGCCTCGGGCTGTGTGCCGAGTGGACTCCAGCACACGTGCCATGAACAAAGCGCACCTGAACTCAATTAGAGAACTGTGTTTACCTATTTAAGGACTGAGCTGAGGCAAGTGCATCATGAAGTATTATGCTACGTTAAGTATGCATTACCAAGCCTTTCTACCCGTGTTCTTGTTTTCCTGGTTTCTTGATTCTTGTGCCTGTTTCTTGTTATTGTTCTCGCTTAGCCTTTCATGTATTGTTTGTGCCTCGACCGACCCTTTGCCTGTTTTCACGTGTCTGATCTTGCCTGCCATTTTGGACTGTTTGCCTTTGTGTTTATTTGTATTTATATATGCACTTTATTAAACTGAACACTTCTGCACATACATCCGCCTCCCTTGTGTATCTGACAGAATATTTCACCATACAATGGATATAGCAGAAGCGTTTCAGTACACGATCCCATGCCGCTTCTCAGCTCCTCACTTCGTATTTTCGGCTGAAGACTGACTGACTGGAGCCCCCCGGTAATCTACTACAGAATATATCACCCTATGGAATTCAAGCTACAGTGTGATTTCTTCTATGAGGACCTCCAAGAGCCCAAACCACCCGAACCCATCTGGGTAAGCTTCATATCGTACTAAAGTTTATTGCTGGACGAGCATGCAGATGGGTGGATTACCTGATTCGTGTCAAGCACCCATGCCTTTGAAGTTCACAGACTTTCTTTGCCATGCTGAAGTTCATTTTCGAATCATTAGTAAAGGAGGAACCCCATGAAAATTCTTGGGGAGGGGCAATCACTTGAGTGACTGACTCAGTCGAGGAGACCATCGCTCCAGAGCTCCCTCCAGTGACCAACCCAGCTGGGGAGGCTGTTGCTCCAGAGCCCCCTCCAGTGGCCGACTCAGCTGAGGAGACCATTGCTCCAGAGCTCTCCCTAGTGGCTGAAGGAGAGACAGCAGAGGAGGCTGTTGTTCCTGAGCCCCTCTTGGGGACTGTCTCTTTTGAGCTGGTTTCTCAGCCAGAACCAGCACCTGAACTAAAGCCTGAACCCGTGTCTGTATCAGAATCCATGCCTGAGCCATTGCTGGCGTCCCTGCCAGCACCAGTGTCTGCTCCAGTGCCAGAGTCAGAGTCAGTGCCAGTGTCTGCTCCAGTGCCAGAGCCAGAGTCAGCACCAGTGTCTGCTCCAGAGCCAAAGCCAGAGTCAGTGCCACTGTCTGTTCCAGAGCCGGAGCCAGAGTCAGCGCCACTGTCTGCCCCAGAGCTGGAGCCAGAGTCGGTGCCACTGTCTGCTCCAGAGCTGGAGCCAGAGTCAGTGCCACTGTCTGCTCCAGAGCTGGAGCCAGAGTCAGCACCACTGTCTGCTCCAGAGCTGGAGCCAGAGTCAGCGTCACTGTCTGCTCCAGTGCCGGAATCAGAGTCAGCGTCACTGTCTGCTCCAGTGCCAGAGTCAGAGTCAGCGTCACTGTCTGCTCCAGTGCCGGAGTCAGAGTCAGCACCAGTGTCTGCTCTGGAGCCAGAGCCAGCTCCAGTGTCTGCTCCAGAGCCAGAGTCAGACCCTGCGCCAGCTTCAGTGCTGGTGCCAGAGTTAAGGCCAGAACCTAAGCCTGTTCCTGAACCTGTGTCAGAGGACGTCAGAATGACCTCTGCTTCAGCTGGCCATGAAGATGTCTGCGTCGTCCCGTCGCCAGATCCTAACCAGGACCAAAGCAGTGTGCTGACAGAGCTCGAGCCTGTACCTGAGCCAGGTCCACAGTCTGAAAGAGAGCCAAGTCCAGAAGCTGAGTCATCCCCAGAGCCTGAGTCTTCTCCTGAGCTGGAGCCAGAGTTGTCACTGAAGCTCAAGTCATCTCCTGAGCTCGAGTCCAGCCCTACGTCCAAGCCAGTTCCAGAACTCCAGTTTGAGTCATCTCCTGAGCTGGAGCCAGAGTTCAAGTCATCTTTGGAGCTCGAGCACACTTCCAGCCCTGTGTCCAAGCCAGTTCCAGAACTCCAGCTTGATTTATCTCCTGAGCTGGAGCCAGAGTCGTAACTAAAGCTCAAATCATCTCCAGAGCTCGAGTCCAGCCCTGAGCCTAAGCCGGATCCAGAGCCCAAGCCTGAGTCATCTCCTGAGCTGGAGCTAGAGTCCAGCCCAAAGCTCAACTCATTTCCAGAGCTCGAGTCCAGCCCAGAGTTTGAAGCCACCCTCAGTCGTGGATCCAAGCCTAGTCCAAGATTCAAGTCAGTTCCAGAGTATGAGCATGATTCTGGCCCAGAACCCAAGTCAAGTCCCCAGCGCAGGACCCACGTCATGTCCTGAGCCTGAGCCCGAACCCCCATCGGGGCCAAGTATTATGGATTTTAGCTCCCAGAGGGAGCTCTGTGGGAGGGGATTCTATCAGTCCTGCACGCTGTGGCATGAGCACCTGAAGGCATGCCTCGGGCTGCGCATGCGCCGAGTGGACTCCAGCACGCGCGCTGTGAACAAGGTGCACCTGAACTCAATTAGAGAACTAAACTAAACTGTTTACCTATTTAAGGACTGAGCTGAGGCAAGTGCATTGTGAAGTATTATGCTAAGTTAAGTATGCATTACCTAGCCTTTCTACCAGTGTTCTTGTTTTCCTCGTTTCTTCATTCTTGTGCCTGTTTCTTGTTATTGTTCTTGCTTAGCCTTTCATGTACTGTTTGCGCCTCGACCAACCCTTTGCCTGTTTTCACATATCTGATCTTGCCTGCCATTTTGGAAAGTTTGCCTTTGTGTGTATTTGTATTTATATATGCACTTTATTAAACTGAACACTTCTGCACATACATCCGCCTCCCTTGCGTACCTGACAATATAGGCCTACTCTGAGTAGAGAAAAACAAAATGGCAGAGCATGTTGCTGATTCAACTGAGAACAGGGGAAAAAAAACTCTGAAAACAAAACTACAAAAAGTACAAAAAAGCAAATTATGGAATAAAAGTATTTGATGGTAAGAACATATCTTTTTAAAATTGTTTTTCAAAATTTTTTATTATATCATTTTTCACAAATTGCTAATGTCATTTCACCGGTTTGTTTACATTCTAAGTGGAAATGATTTTATTGGATGTTTTGTATAAAGTTTTTATTTATGGAATTTGCAAAAAATAAAAACAAAAATACTCTGTTTCTCAAAATCCAGTGAATGTGGATAGAATAAAACCATTATTCCATGTACATGGCTTATAGCCGCTATCCGCTCATATATGACTCGATTTCATGGAATAACTGTTAATTATGTGTTGTTCTTTAATAAATAAAAGTTTTATAATTGGCAAATTGCTGTGGTATAAGAGGAATAAGACACAACAGGACGTGCTGCTATAGCATTAAGGAAACTGTTTCACACCACTTCATGTCTCAGTACTGCATCATGGATTATTTTCCTATAGCAGGAGATATGAATGTTTTATTCCTAACTTAGGTGACTAAATAAGCAGTACATTGTAGGCACAGTTGTACTCAGGAGTTAGTTAGGCAAGAGACTGTAGTGTGTCTTCGATCCTATGTATCATATGTCAATCTCCATTGCTGTATTTCTTACTGATATAGAATGAGGCAGTTTATTAGGTTCATCTATTACCTATGAATGCGTAATGTTTCGTCCATTGATTGTATTGGTATTGACTGTGGCATTACTTTGGGCTACTTTAATTCTGCTGCAGTCAGTTCTTTGCTCTGCTGGAAGTCCCTGGCAGGATTTGAGGTGTCTCTTGGCCGGGCTGCACGGATGCGGCCTGTGTGCTTATTGGTTTATACCTGATGAAGCGACAGCAGTCACTACTCCATCTTGTGCTAATTGAGTCTGTCTGGGACAATAATCTGATCTGCTTCGGCACTGGCCAAACACACAGACTAATTAACAAACTGAGTCTCTACTAGACAGGAGAGAACGAGAGAGTAAGAGAGAGAGAGAGAGAAGAACAGGATTGCACTGAAATGAAAAGCAAAACACATTTGACAAAGGTTGATTTGTTTGCACAACCATTTTATGATGTGAAAGTGCACTTATGCGATTGTCATATCTTTGTCATGATGCACTGAAACAGCCTGAAATTGGTGGCCATGATATACCCACCGTGTCCCTGTTTTTATTGTAGACAGCCTATCCTATTTCTTACACCTTAAGCAGGTCAGTTTCCTGAGCTGCCTGTGTCCGAACCTTGATTTAAAACGGTCACTTAAGAGTTGAACACATTGTGACAGAGCACTGCGCTGGAAAATGGCATCAGGTAAACCTTTTTCCCTTTAAAATGTAAAAGCCATCATGCCAAACCCAGGCATTTGGCTTCCCTCACAATGAAAGAGCGATTTGTGATTTATTCTGCGTCGGGTGGTTGTCAGGGCGTTCCTACAGCGCTCCGACAAGCTTAATTTCTACTTAAATTGCCTCAGAGGAGAGGCTGGAGAAGGGGCTGACACCAGGGGGTGTGTGAGTGTGTGTCCCTTGAACCACACCCCACCCGTTTACCCCCTGAAACACACACAGAGTATCCTGCTACCTCCTAATGCTCTCATCTCCTCCTGCTATTACCAGCACTCCAGGGTTAAAGGGAGCACTCGAGGGATCAATCGCGAGCGAAAGATGCCAGCGGACAACGGTTCCAGGGTGCAAAATGAACGCTTTACCTCTTAATTGATCAAAAACTGTTGCCTGAAGGTTCAAAAGGTTTTTTTCTTCTCTTTTAAAAAAATGACTGTCATGCTAATTTAGTGGTGCTGTCGCAGTGAGGGTGGAGGACAGTAATGCTCAGGGCTTGACTCCATAATGGCTTTAGGGCAGGTTTATGGAGCACACAAGCCCAGCTGTGTCAGTTAAGTGGCTCATTTTCTGTGTACAGGTCATGAGTGTGTAATTTATGACTTCAATTTGAACATGTAGATTTTTTTTTTTTTACAGAAATGTCTACAGAAACCCTTAATAGCATTAAGAGGACTTGTATATGTTTGGAAGCTTTTTAGAGTAGAGGTTGGTTCCGGATAAATTGCTGATCAGGGTGGAGATGGGTCATGGGTGGTATACATTTCATCCCAACAAATCAGTTAGTTCTAAGGCTACATCCACACGACAACGGCAACAAGATTTTATTAAAAAAAATATCGCGTCCACATGGGCAACAGATCAGTAAAATATCAGGTACATATGGCAATGCAACGCTTGCTGAAAATGATGCAATACACATGCCACACCTCTACGTGCGCTGTAAGATGGTCCCATCGGAGACACCAGAACAATAGAAGAAGTAGGACGCATGCGCATAAACCCCTTCTTCTACCAGGCGTGAAGTACTCACAGGAACAAACACACAACAACAAGAAGAAGATGGCTGCGACTACGCGAGGAAATCGTGCCTTCTGTGTGTACAAATTAGTTTTATTAGTGTGCATAGTTTTATATAACTTAATTTTCTTATTGTGTGTGAACATTTTGAAAAGCATTCTGTATAATTTATATAACTTTTTATATTGTGTGTGAACATTTTGAAAAGCAGTCTTATCCAATAAAAAAAAGAAATTCAAGAAATGGTTCAGTTACTTGTTTATTTAAAAGAAAAGCTGTATACAAAAGTGAATGCAATGCAGTGGTTCATACAAAACAGCGAGAGTGCTGCTTATTCTAGTCATGTGGTTGTGACGTCATCGTAAACAAATCCGTTCTACTCATCCAGATGACTTCACAATGGCGCCGTTGCCAGATTTTTCTACTCTGGAACCCATTCTCAAAAAATATCGTTTTGGGGCACCCAAAACGCCGGTGCTGTGTGGACGCCAGGCCGAAATGATAAACAATTTTATCAGATTCACCTGAATCCATTACCGTGTGGACAGGGCCTAAATCAGACATACTCATTTCCTCTACAATGCTAAGAAATTGTGTGTGTGTGTGTGTGTGTGTGTGTGTGTGTGTGTGTGTGTGTGTGTGTCTAGAGGGTCCTTAAACAGTCTAGTGTCCAACTAGTGGCACCAAACCACTTAAAGGAAAGCTTAAAGGAATACTCCAACATTTCTTTAATACAGTTCCTTTTAATGCAGTGCGATTAACAGTTATTCCATGAAATTGAGTCTGATAACCTATGAGGCACATAGCACCAAGTCAGCTATAAACCATGTATGACAAGATTGAGTGGAATAACTGTTTTATTCTATCCACATTCACTGAATTTTGAGAAACAGAGCATTTTTATTTTTTGCAAATTCAATAAATAAAAACTTTATACAAAACATCCAACAAAATCATTTCTGCTTAGAATGTAAACAAACTGGCGAAATGACAGCAATTTGTGAAAAATGCTATAATAATAATAATTATGAGAAAAAATGTTATTACCATCATATACTTTTATTCCATATTTTGTTGCTTTGTTTTTGTATTTTTTGTGTTTCTTCGTAATTCTTCTGTAGGGGTTTTTTTTTGCGGTTGGCAAACCAATTTAAAGGTGTATTACCACCACTGACTGGGCTGGAGTGTGGAACAGTAGATACTAGGAAAAAAAAAACTTCATTCTTTGAGCTATTTATGTTCCTTTTAAATACTTCATAACAGTTTTTGGGTTTTTGTTTTCAAGTAGTTTTTATTTCGTCCTCAGTTGGTTCAGCAACATGCTCTGCTATTTGTTTTTCTCTACTCACAGTATATGAGCTGATAGCCTAGTAGTAGAGTAGCCAATCAGAGCATGCAAATATTCATATCCAATGAATGTGGATAGAAAAATATTACAATATATTATTAATATCATGGCAAATTATATCACGTTACATATTTCAGATATTGCAATATCTTTTTTGAAATAACTTTTTTGTATTACTAATAACAATTATCTGATTTGATCATTTTTTACTGTTTAAATATTTAAAACTTATTTTTTTCAGATTTGAATATCTGGAAAGTTTTAATTTCTTTTAAAAGCAATAAATAAAAGTAGAAGTAAAAATATGTTAAGAAACATACATTCTCTCTCTCAATCTGGCATATTGCTGCAGTGATGTGACTGCTCTGATGGCTTCAACCATCAAAGTCTCTAGGGAAGAATTACAGTAGTGGTTTCCCATTGCCTTCTACTGGATTATTATAGAGGTTTTCTCCTCTCAATCATACACACACACACAGACAATTTAGAGTAGCCAACTAACCTAATTGTATGTCTTTGGACTGTGGGGGTAACCGGAGCACCTGGAGGAAACCCACACAAACACAGGGAGAATATGCAAACTCCACACAGAAAGGCCCCCCATCAGCCGCTGGGCTCAAACCCAGAACCTTCTTGCTGTGAGGCAACAGTGGGGGAAACCGGAGCACCCGGAGGAAACCCACACAACTGCACCACTATACCACCCAAACATATGTTAGGAAACATAAATATTGTGATACACATCATGCGTTGTAGAAAGGTCTCGACATACATCCTAATAAATTTTTTTTTTAAATATCATCATCCACCCTGGGTCTAACATATATTATCTGTGTAATTACCATAAACAAGAATTATACCATGTTTCCATCTCTGAAATAAAGGCACTGGGGGTACATCTTTTGTAGGTATGTATCTTTTACCTGGGAAGGTGCACACTGTGTCTCTAACTTTTAGAGTAAAGCTTGAAAAAGGTACATCAGTGGTCCTTAAAGTGCATATCATGGGTAAATTCAGGAGCAAGATCAATGTAATTCTCCTATTTTATATTAAACTTTGGTCAAATATCTGTCACATTTTGCAGTTTGTGCAATTTTTTCACCTTGCGCAATTCCAGAAAAATTCAGTTGAAATCAAGCCATTTGAGGCGAATTGGCCCGCCTCTGAAAAAACTTGGCATTTGGATTTCCCGGGAAACATTGATTTTCGTGACGTCATGTGCGGGATGCCTCCCTCTGAATCCTATGTCAGCGTTGGTTTGTTTATGAGAAAACGACGTCGTGGTTTTCTGCAAATTTCTTCAACATTATCACATAATTATTAAAATGGTTAACAGATGTATCGTAGGAGGGTGTAGCAACACCAATCTTGATGGGATTAGTACTCATCATTTCTCACATTGCGCTCAGGTGACAATTCCATATTTCAATGCAAAATCGCTAGCTGCTAAACTTGGTCTACACAGGCTGTGCACTGAAACTGTGCAAGCTCTCACAGCCTGCTGGCGCTTCCGCAGGTGACATCACAAATCTGGCTCCAGACTTCCTTGGGATTTTTCTAGACACGTTTTGTTATTTTATTTTTTTCTGCTGTAGATAGATGGCCTTGTGCAAAATTACCCTTCTGGATGAGTGTGTAAAGGGACATTCTTTCATATTAAAAAAAATGAATTTGGTCCAGGATATGCACTTTAAGGCCTAATTATGGACTTTCAAAAGGTACACTATATTCAAGTTTTCAGGTGAAAGCACCAAGTAAACCAAATAGCAAGTGTTCTGCTAGGAAATCTTGAGTCCTGGCATTTATTTAGATATTACTTTGACATGTACCACCTCCTTAAACATTGCTGCAGACCAAGTACACACCTTCATGGCAACTATATTCCCTAATGGCAGTGGCCTCTTTCAGCAGGATAATTTGCCCTTCCAGACTACAAAAATTGTTCAGGAATGGTTTGAGGAACATGACAGAGTTCAAGGTGTTGACTTGGCCTCCAAATTCCCCAGATCTCAATCCAATCAAACATCTGTGGGACATACTGGACAAACAAGTTCGATCCATGGATGCTCCACCTCGCAACTTACAGGACTTTAAGGTTCTGATGCTAACGTCTTGGTGCCAGACACCACAGCACACCTTCAGAGGTCTTGTAAAGTCCATGTCTCCACAAAGGCACAGAGGGTCAGAGCCTCCAGGCACTTTAGGAAATGCATCAGGGTGTTGCCGGTGGAAGTCAGAGATGAGGGTTGGATCCAAGATGAACCTGGCGGGGACTCAACTTCTCTCCTTGGGACTGTAACCTTCCCAGTCCACCAGGTACTGGAGTCCTCTGCCTCACCGCCGCACCTTCAGCAGCTTCTTGACTGTGTAGGCTTTGCTGCCATCGATGAGGCTGGGAGGAGGAGGTGGTTTGGAGGGTGGGAGCAAAGAAGAGACCAGAGGTTTAAGCTGTGACACGTGGAACATGGGGTGGATGCGTTGCATGGTGAGTGGTAGTGCCAGTCTGACAGAACATGGGTTGATTACCTTTTTGATGAGGAAGGGCCCTAGGTACCTGGGAGCCAGCTTGAGGGAGATGGTTCTGAGTGGCAGATGGTGTGTGGAGACCATGACTCATTGCCCCACCCAGTAAGTGGGTGCCTTAGAGCAGCATTTGTCGGCCTGCCTCTTGGATGCTAGGGCGGAGTGAATGAGTTTTCTCCGGGCCAATGCCCACGTCCTCCTGCAGCGGCGTATGAAGATCTGGGCAGAGGGTACGGTGACCTCCTCCTCTTGGTTGGGGAAGAGTGGTGGTTGGTACCCTAGGGAGCACTGGAAGGGTGAGAGTCCTGTGGCAGATGAAGGAAGAGTGTTATGAGTGTACTCGATCCAGGGTAGGTACTTACTCCAAGACCTGGCATCCCTGGACGCCATGCACCTGAATGCAATGCCTGGTATGCCCGTTCTGCCTGGCTGTTGGTCTGTGGGTGGAAGCCTGAGGTGAGACTACAGGTGGCCCCGATGAGTTTGCAGAAAGCCCTCCAGAATTGCGCAGTGAACTGAGGACCCTGGTCAGAAACGATGTCAGTGGGCAATCCATGTAGACGGAAAATGTGCTGGATGAGTAGTTCAGCGGTTTCTTTGGCTGAGGGGAGCTTGGGCAGAGGGATGAAATGAACAGTCTTGGAGAAATGGTCAGTGACAGTGAGAATGCATGTGTTGCCACCTGAGTTGGGGAGTCCTGTGACAAAGTCCAGGGTGATGTGAGACCAAGGTCGATGTGGAGTCGGGAGGGGTCTTAGCAAGCTGGCAGGGGATCAATTGGCTGTCTTGTTCCGAGAGCATGTGTCGCAGGCTGCCACGAACTCCTGGACGTCCTCCTTGATGGATGGCCACCAAAAGCACTGCTGGATGAGTGCCAGGGTTTGGGCGGCTCCCAGATGACAGGCCAGCTTGGAGCCATGACCCCACTGCAGCACCTGGATACACAAAGGACCGGGAACAAACAGATGGATGGAGGAATGTTGTTTGGGTTACCTTCACTAGGGTCCTGCTCCAGGGCCTTCTGCACGAGCATCTCAACCTCTACAATGGTGGCTCCCACCAGGCAGTGTGGAGGAAGGATGGTCTCAGGTAGCTTGGAATCCTCTTGGTGGGAGGAGAACATCCTGGACAGGGCGTCGGGTTTGCTGTTCTTGGAGCCTGGGTGGTAGGAAAGTGTGAAGTTGAACTGGGAGAAGAAGAGAGACCAACAGGCTTGATGGGAATTAAGGCATTTGGCAGACTTGAGGTATTTCAGATTCTTATGGTCGGTCCAGATTAGGAAGGGGAACTCCGACCCCTCGAGTCAGTGCCTCCACTCCTCCAAGGCTAGTTTAACAGCCAATAGTTCTCGGTTGCCGATGTTGTAATTCCATTCGGCTGGGGATAGCCGGCGGAAGAAGGAGCATGGGTGGACCTTGTCACTGGCCCTCTGGGAAAGTATAGCTCCAACCCCTGACTTGGAAGTGTCAACCTCGACAATAAATTGCTTGGTTGGATTGGGTATGGTGAGAATGGGTGCTGTGGTAAACCTGTGCTTGAGCATGGAAAAGGCTTTCTCTGCTTCCTCCCCCCACTTGAATTGGGTCTGGGTCAAGGTCAGGGCTGAGAGAGGTCCAGCCACCGTACTGAGGATGCGAATGAAGTGCCTGTAGAAGTTGGTGAATCCTAGGAAGCGCTGGAGCTCTCGTCTCAAAGATGGGGTGGGCCAATCGCCAACTGCCTCGAGCTTGAGGGAGTCCATCTGGATCCTTGCTGTGGAAAGGATGAATCCCAGAAATGAGACAGAGCCCTGGTGAAATTCACTCTTTTCTGCCTTGATGAACAACTTGTTCTCTAGCAGGCACTGGAGGACCTGCTGGACGTGACCCCGATGTTCCTCCAGGGAGCGGGAGAAGATCAAGATGTCATCCAGGTACACGAAAACAAAGATGTTTAGGAAGTCCCTTAAGATGTCGTTAACGAGTGCCTGGAAGACTGTGGGCATGTTGGTCAGGCCGAAAGGGACCACGAGGTACTCATAGTGACCAGTGGTGGTGTTAAAGCCTGTCTTCTACTCGTCCCCCTCCCTGATCCTGACGAGATGGTATGCATTGCATAGATCTAGCTTGGTGAATACCTTGGCTCCCTGGAGTAGTTCAAAGGCCGTGGTCATGAGTGGTAGTGGGTAGCAGCTCTTGACCATGATGGCGTTGAGACCCCGATAGTCAATGCAGGGGCGGAGTGACTTGTCCTTCTTTTTGATGAAGAAGAACCCCACCCCTGCTGGGGAGGAGGAAGGGCGGATGATCCCAGATGCCAGCGACTCGGTGATGTACTTTTCCATGGCTTGTCTTTCGGCGGGAGAAAGAGAGTAGAGGCGTCCCTTGGGTGGCGCTGTCCCAGGCAGGAGGTCAATATCACAGTCATAGGGTCTGTGAGGAGGGAGGGACACTGCTCAGGTCTTACTGAAAACTAGCTTAAGGTCCAGATATTCTGGAGGCACGTGAGAGAGGTTGGGAAACTCGCTGGCTGAGGGCTGTGGTGGTTTGGTGGGAAGCAGAGCGGAGTTCAGACAGGAGGCCAGGCAGGAAGGACTCCAGCCTAGGATGGTGTTATTAGTCCAGTTAAGGTGGGGATTGTGCTGCGTTAACCATGGTAATCCTAGGACGATGGGTATGTGGGGGTTGTTCATGACATGAAGCTGGATGGTTTCTGAGTGGTTACCGGAAATCCTTAGGGTGAGCGGGGTGGTAAGGTGGGTGATGCTGGTCAAGCCAGTGCCATTGAGTGTCAGGACAGTGAGAGGGACGTCAAGAGCAAGTAGCGGGATTCCCAGACGCTTGGCAGTGGCAGAGCAGATCAGGTTCCTGTCCGCCCCTGAGTCGGCGAGGGCCTGGAGGCGGTGATGCTGGTTGTCATGGATAATGATGACAGGAAGTAATGGACGATTAGTGGGGGACTGGTTCCGAGCGTTGCACACTTGATTCACTGGTGGGCTTGTCCTTTTAGTGGGCAGGCTCGGCAGATGTGTCCCAGCTGACCGCAGTAGAAGCAGGCCTCTGTGCTCCACCGGCAATGTCGTTCCTCCACTGACACCCGGACCCGGTCTATCTGCATGGGTTCGACGGACGCGGCGGGAGGTGGAGGGGAGGTGAGTCTGGGGCGGTTCTTCTCTCTCCTCCATTATTGGATCTGAGCGTCGATGCGGTTGGCAAGGTCCATGAAGCTGGAGAGGTCTGACGGCAGTTCCCGCGATACCAATTTGTCCTTGATGGCATCGGACAAGCTGTGCAGGAATGCGTCGATATGGGCATTCTCATTCCAACCTCACAAAGCCACCAACGTCCGGAACTCGATGGCGTAATCCGAGGTAGACCTGGATCCCTGCCGCAGCTCCATGACCTCTCTGGCCGCCTCCCGGCCGGACAGAGAACAGTCAAAAGTTTGCCTCATCTCCTCAGAGAAATCCTTGAAACTGGAACAAAAGGGTGCATTGGCATCCCAGACCGCTGTTCCCCACTCTCTGGCCTTGCCAGTGAGAAGCGTTATTGTATATGCTACCCAGGAGCATTCTTTGGGGAAGGCCAGAGGTCTAGGATCAATGAACATTGAGACAAAAACAATCTGCAAGTACCTGGTTCTCCATCGTAGGGCTGAGGCGCTGGAAGTCTCGGTTTGTGGAGAAAGGTGGTGGCAGGAGCTGAAGTAGGAGATGGCTGAGTAGGAGTAGGCATGACTTGACAGTGCTGCATCTGCATGGTGAGAAGGTTGAGTGCATTGGACAGGGTGGCAAGGTTCTGGGTAATTTGTTGTAGGTCTTGTTGGTGAGTCCCGAGGAGAGTCCCTTGCTGCTGGATGGCCATTCTCAGATGGGCAAGTTCCGCTGAATCCATGTTGGCCAGAACGTGATGTTAGGTTGGGTGGAGGTATGGTGAAGTTAGGATCCACAAGCAGAACACAGACAGCAATTCAATAAATATGATTTAATTCAGGGAAGAAAGGGCATGGCAAAAAGGTAAACAAACAGGACAAAAAACAAATGGCAAAAATAGTCTGGACAAAATGAGACAAACAACTTGACAAAAACATGAGACAGGCAAAGACAAAAACGCTGGTGCAAAAAAAAAACATGAACAAGAAAAGACCCTTCGTGCAAGAAACCATGAATCAGAAACAACCCTTAGTGCAAAAAACACCATGAACCAGAAGAGTGCTAGTGCAAAAACCATGAACAAGAAAAAGTCACTAGAGAGAATAACCATGAACAGCAAGAGGGGCACAGAAACAGCTAAAGAAGCAAACGAGACGTTCTGGCAAAGTCTGAGTCTGAGAATGGCTTATTTATACACAGCAGTGAAAACCAGGAAGTGAATACGGGTGAGAAGGGATTCCTGTCCCGGATCTGGATCAGCGCTGGCGTGAGAGATCCATAATCTCCGGAGTGGATGTCCGGGGCGGAGCATGATACTTGGGTCTTCTAGATTATACACAGAGATAAGTGCATCATGATAGTAAGCTTGTAACAAGAATTTAAACTGTATGAAAGAAACCTGGGTTAACCTAAAATGTTCAGGAAGAGAGTTCCAAATTGTAGTGGTTCTCACGAAAAATGCGTATTGATGTGTCACAGTTCTACACTTACAAGGATGAAAAGAGATTACATTGGGATTTGCAGTAGATCTAGTTAATCTAGTTGGTATCAAACAATTGGGTAAAACATCAGACGTGATTGTTACAATGCCATTTATGACTTTAAAAAAAGAATACCATGTCCAAAAATGTGTGCCAATAGCAAACTGGCAAAAGGTTAATGGCAACAAGTCTGTCCCAAAAGCTCTCTGAGCAAAGAAAGGGGAGGTCTAAAATAAACTTGGATGCCCAACAATGAATGCACTTGACAAACTCATGAGCTCCCAGTTGAGAAGCGGACATGCTAACCACTAGGCCAGCTCACGGTTAAAATAGAATGTCTTTATTCCATTGTATTTTATTATATTCTACTGTATAGTCTTACATTTGTCTTTATTCTATGATATTTTATTCTTTTTTTTAACTCCCTACTTGTGTCTGTACTGCAGAGTGCCTTGCCAGACGGCAGCAGGTACCATTTTTATGATGGTCTTTAGTATGACCCAGCCATGAGAGGTGGATGTGTTGCAGGCAAAATCTGTTCTCAGGTTAAAACTGTATTCAACCTAGGTTGACTTGGTGAACCACATTTTAGCTAGGTTAAATATATAGACACCATTCAATCTACATTAAATTTATAATTTTTGTATGTTTTGAGACAGCTTTTTGTTAGGGTTTGGGTTAGTTTTAGTTTAGGGTTTGGATTAGCTTTTTGTTAGGGTTAGCTTTATTTTAGGGTTTGGGTTAGCTTTTTGTTAGGCTTTGGGTTAGTTTTAGTTTAGGCTTTGGGTTAGCTTTTGGTTAGGGTATGGGTTAGCTTTTTGTTAGGGTTTGGGTTAGCTTCGTGTTAGGCTTTGGGTTATAGCTTTTGGTTAGGGTATGGGTTAGCTTTTTGTTTGGGTTAGCTTTTTGTGAGGGTTTGGGTTAGTTTTATTTTAGGGTTTGGGTTATAGCTTTTGGTTAGGGTATGGGTTAGCTTTTTGTTTGGGTTAGCTTTTTGTGAGGGTTTGGGTTAGTTTTATTTTAGGGTTTGGGTTAGCTTTTGATTAGGGTTAGCTTTTTGTTAGGGTTTGGGTTAGCTTTGTGTTAGGCTTTGGGTTAGCTTTTGGTTAGGCTTTGGGTTAGCTTTTTGTTTAGGGTTTGGGTTATAGCTTTTGGTTAGGGTATGGGTTAGCTTTTTGTGAGGGTTTGGGTTAGTTTTATTTTAGGGTTTGGGTCATAGCTTTTGGTTAGGGTATGGGTTAGCTTTTTGTTTGGGTTAGCTTTTTGTGAGGGTTTGGGTTAGCTTTGTGTTAGGCTTTGTGTTAGCTTTTGGTTAGGCTTTGAGGTAGCTTTTTGTTTAGGTTTGGGTTATAGGTTTTAGTTAGGGTATGGGTTAGCTTTTTGTTTGGGTTAGCTTTTTGTGAGGGTTTGGGTTAGTTTTATTTTAGGGTTTGGGTCATAGCTTTTGGTTAGGGTATGGGTTAGCTTTTTGTTTGGGTTAGCTTTTTGTGAGGGTTTGGGTTAGTTTTATTTTAGGGTTTGGGTTAGCTTTTTGTTAGGCTTTGGGTTAGCTTTTGGTTAGGGTTAGCTTTTTGTTAGGGTTTGGGTTAGCTTTTTGTTAGGGTTAACTTTGTGTTAGGGTTTGGATTAGCTTTTTGTTAGGCTTTGGGTTAGCTTTTTGTTAGGCTTTGGGTTAGCTTTTGGTTAGGGTTTGGGTTAGCTTTCTGTTAGGGTTTGGGTTAGTTTTTGTTACGCTTTCGGTTAGTTTTAGTTTAGGGTTTGGGTTAGCTTTTTGTTAGGGTTTGGGTTAGTTTTCTTTTAGGGTTTGGATTAGCTTTTTGTGAGAGTGTGGGTTAGTTTTATTTTACGGTTTGGGTTAGCTTTGGGCGGCACAGTGGTGTAAGTGGTGTAGTGGTTAGCGCTGTCGCCTCACAGCAAGAAGGTCCTGGGTTCGAGCCCCGGGGTCAGCGAGGGCCTTGCTGTGTGGAGTTTGCATGTTCTCCCCGTGTCCGCGTGGGTTTCCTCCGGGTGCCCCCACAGTCCAAAGACATGCAGGTTAGGTTAACTGGTGACTCTAAATTGACTGTAGGTGTGAATGTGAGTGTGAATGGTTGTCTGTGTCTATGTGTCAGCCCTGTGATGACCTGGCGACTTGTCCAGGGTGTACCCCGCCTTTCGCCCGTAGTCAGCTGGGATAGGCTCCAGCTTGCCTGCGACCCTGTAGAAGGATAAAGCGGCTAGAGATAATGAGATGAGATGGGTTAGCTTTTTGTGAGGGTTTGGTTGAGCTTTTTGTTAGGGTTTGGGTTAGTTTTATATTTTAGGGTTTGGGTTAGCTTTTTTCTGGGGTTTGGGTGAGTTTTAGTTTAGGGTTTGAGTTAGCTTTTTGTTAGGGTTTGGGTTAGTTTTATATTTTAGGGTTTGGGTTAGCTTTTTTCTGGGGTTTGGGTGAGTTTTAGTTTAGGGTTTGAGTTAGCTTTTTGTTAGGGTATGGGAGAATTTGCAATGTTAACCTGCATAGTGTAGTGGTAAACACTGTGGCCTGGAGGCTGTGAGTTCAAATCCTGGTGAGTACAATAAAAATTATTTATTTCATTGTGATTTGTTGAGTGTGTGTTGAGAAGGTATGACATCAAAGGAAGAGAGTCCAGGTGATGAGGACCAGAGAGGAGAGGTTAGTGGGTAGAAAGAGGATAGAGAGGGAGAGCATGTGAGAGAAGATGGCAATGTCCATTTTCTTCTTTATACATACACACACACACACATTATATATGTGTGTGTGTGTGTGTGTGTGTGTGTGTGTGTGTGTGTACAGTGGTACTTGAAAGTTTGTGAATCCTTTAGAATTTTCTATATTTCTGCATAAATATGACCTAAAACATCCTCAGATTTTCACACAAGTCCTAAAAGTAGATAAAGAGAATCCAGTTAAACAAATGAGACAAAAATATTATACTTGGTCATTTATTTATTGAGGAAAATGATCAAATATTACATATCTGTGAGTGGCAAAAGTATGTGAACCTCTAGGATTAGCAGTTAATTTGAAGGTGAAATTAGAGTCAGGTGTTTTCAATCAATGGGATGACAATCAGGTGTGAGTGGGCACCCTGTTTTATTTAAAGAACAGGGGTCTATCAAAGTCTGATCTTCACAACACGTTTGTGGAAATGTATCATGGCACGAACAAAGGAGATTTCTGAGGACCTCAGAAAAAGTGTTGTTGATGCTCATGAGGCTGGAAAAGGTTACAAAACCATCTCTAAAGAGTTTGGACTTCACCAATCCATAGTCAGACAGATTGTGTACAAATGGAGGAAATTCAAGACCATTGTTACCCTCCCCAGGAGTGGTCAACCAACAAAGATCACTTCAAGAGCAAGGCGTGTAATAGTTGGCGAGGTCACAAAGGACCCCAGGGTAACTTCTAAGCAACTGAAGGCCTCTCTCACACTGGCTAATGTTAATGTTCACGAGTCCACCATCAGGAGAACACTGAACAACAATGGTGCGCATGGCAGGGTTGCAAGGAGAAAGCCACTGCTCTCCAAAAAGAACATTGCTGCTCATCTGCAGTTTGCTAAAGATCACATGGACAAGCCAGAAAGCTATTGGAAAAATGTTTTGTGGACAGATGAGACCAAAATAGAACTTTTTGATTTAAATGAGAAGTGTTATGTTTGGAGAAAGGAAAACACTGCATTCCAGCATAAGAACCTTATCCCATCTGTGAAACATGGTGGTGGTAGTGTCATGGTTTGGGCCTGTTTTGCTGCATCTGGGCCAGGATGGCTTGTCATCATTGATGGAACAATGAATTCTGAATTATAACAGCAAATTCTAAAGGAAAATGTCAGGACATCTATCCATGAACTGAATGTCAAGAGAAGGTGGGTCATGCAGCAAGACAACAACCCTAAGCACACAAGTCGTTCTACCAAAGAATGATTAAAGAAGAATAAAGTTAATGTTTTGAAATGGCCAAGCAAAAGTCCTGACCTTAATCCAATCGAAATGTTGTGGAAAGACCTGAAGTGAGCAGTTCATGTGAGGAAACCCACCAACATCCCAGAGTTGAAGCTGTTCTGTACGGAGGAATGGGCTAAAATTCCTCCAAGCCGGTGTGCAGGACTGATCAACAGTTACCGGAAACGTTTAGTTGCAGTTATTGCTGCACAAGGGGGTCACACCAGATACTGAAAGCAAAGGTTCACATACTTTTGCTACTCACAGATATGTAATACTGGATCATTTTCCTCAATAAATAAATGACCAAGTATACTGTTTTTGTCTCATTTGTTTAACTGGATTCTCTTCATCTACTTTTAGGACTTGTGTGAAAATCTGGTGATGTTTTAGGCCATATTTATGCAGAAATATAGAAAATTCTAAAGGGTTCACAAACTTTCAAGCACCACTGTAGGTTGAATACACATTTTGCCTAGGTAAAATGTGGTTCACCAATTCTACCTAGGTTGAATACAGGTTTAAACTAAGACCGGATTTAACCTGAAACAGATAAGCTAAACAATAAGCTAGCCCACAGTATTAAATGTAACTATAAATGGATAAAATATATGACATGCCATTCTATAAATATTCTTTTAAATGTAATCACTGGCAAATTGCTGTGGTACAAGACGAATAAAACACTTTGGGATGTGTTGAATGTAATGAACCTTAGTGTGATAACAGTAACTCTATCCATCACAACACCCCATCATTGATTACTTTTCTTTTCCACATGCCCCACTATTTTATCCCTTACATCACATCCTGTGTAACTGGACCTTTGTGGCCAATAGGGATGTTTGAATTCTGATAAAACACTGTTTGAAAACATTAATAGCACAAAGTCTGAACCTTAATAATTAAAGTATGCTAACACTATCCTGATTTTTAAATGTGAATGTGGCATAGATTGGGAAAAACCACAGCATTGTTTTAATCCAAGATCACACTTTCACTGTGTGTGCCCGCTCCAATCAAAGCGTGTCTGCATATCCCAGTGCCCTACCTTTGACAACAAGCCAGCTGTTTCCATTTGAACTACATACATCTTCTTTGGAAACTGTCAAAGCCAGAGCCAAGATGGAGGATGTACAGCACATTCAGATACATTAACAACCTTGTTACCACTGATAAAGGCCTCACACGGCCTGGAATCTTCTCCCGGGCAAGACAAATCTAAAAACGGAGTATATGCCGCATATCTGAGTGAGAACGATTAGCCTTCACCACAGTTGATTTATGTATGGCGGGGCCAATCCTTTCCTCGTGTGTGTGCAGCAGTCATTTCCTCCTGTCTGTAATTCCCAGCATTGCCTATGTGTGAAAGCCCCTGATACTCTGTTAGCCCCGAGGTGTAATGCTTGATAATATAACTACTGCTGCCGTCAGACCGTCTTCTGTGCGAATACATTACAGGAGCTCGGGACTCCAAAGATTTATACGAGAGCGCAGCGAATGAGGGAAGTGTGAAGAAATATGCATTGATTAAAAGCCCAAGATAGTGCATCCAATACCGCCCAAAGTACATCAGTTATTTTGCATTCTGACGCAGCGATTGATAACTCAAACACGAAGCAGGAATGACAAATGCAGATGGAAAGTGGCTTTGACAAAAGCGATAACAGCATCAGTCTCCGGGGGCCACGGAGGTACGGGCGCGAGCTGCTTAAAATATTTAATCATTTTGTGAAGGCTGCAAGATGTTGTTTGACCCTGGAGGAGGGTGAATGTCACATGGATCAGAAAATTGCCAAGACTTTGAAGTGAGACGAGGAGGGGAGCGGATCCTGTAATAACTCCTACTTGATGTATTGTAATTTTCACACGTTTTTCTGTCTCTCTCTGTCTGGAGGATACGTAGAATCATCTAATCCCAAACAAGATGGGAGAGAGAGTGCAAGAGAGTGAGAGAGAGGATGTGTGATGGATTGAATGTTATCAGACAACTGCATCGAAGCATACAGCATATATTGCTTGTTGCCCATTTGCTCACCTCCGGTTAATACACAATAGCGCAATGTTCACGGCAATTTTCATACATCACTGTACTGGGCTATGGATGAGTGTCAATAGCCACATTTATCCTGTTAGGACTTGAACACTGTCACCCCAGTTACAAAGAAAGAACATTTACAAGAAGTCTAACAGACCTTTTCGAATAAAACAGGGGTACTAGACCAATAGGGAATAAAGTACCCAACATAAATGACCCAATTTAATTATAGTAAAGACACCTTTCTGGAAAATGAGTGAGTAACCCATGAGAAAACTACTCATGCAGAAGTTTGAGTGTATATATAATAGTATCAAAAGTTGGACAGTGATTTTCTTTTTCCTGCTCTATATATGACCTAAAAGCAATATAAGCCCAATCTACCCTGAAAAATGCCCTCAATTATATCTTGTAATAATAGCTGGTAGTCTGCATCCCCACTATAACGAACTCCTTGGACATCCAAATAGTTTGTTCTACAGAAAAGTGCATAATACTGAAATGGACCCACTTATCATACCAAACACTCAGGTTATAGACAAAATTTTATGCACATTCTCCTTATCACAAAGTTCTCCTTCCGAGTCACTATCATTGTTCATTGACTGAGTTAAAGGATCACAAACAGAGGCAATGATTTCTTCATCTGTTCTGGAAATGATGGAGCTTACCAATGTATCATTGTCAATGTTCACCCACTGACTCGCACTGACTTGTTTTCTAAATCTTCATCATTCAGTTCATCCATGGGTTGTAAATGACCAATGTGCACTTTAACTAGGTGTTCAGTTTAGCAGTCATTTTGTCCTTTTATCCATCTTTTGGATATCCATCACCGTTCTCTGTTACTGATTGACATCTACCGGTACACTCACTGGCCGCTTTATTAGGAACACCCATCCACCTGTTGTTTTATGCAGTTCTCTAATCAGCCGATCCCTTGACAGCAGCACTATGTATAAAATCATACAGATACAAATCAAGAGCTTCAGTTAATGTTCACTTCAAACATCAGAATGGGGAAAAATTGTGATCTCAAAGTGTCACTTTCTTTCACTGTGGCATGGGTGTTGGTTTGAGCCAGATGGACTGGTTTGAGTATTTCAGAAACTCCTGATCTCCTGGGGTTTTCACACACAACAGTCTCTAGAGTTTATGATGCAAAAAACAAACAAAAAAAAAATCAAGTGAGCGACAGTTCTGTGGGTGGAAACAAACGCCTTGTTGATAAGAGAGGTCAAAAGAAAATGGCCAGATTGGTTCGAGCTGCTAGGAAGGATATACGGTAGCAACTCATAGTAACTCTTTACAACCGTGGTGAACAGAAAAGCATCTCATCATGCAACAGCAGAAGACCACACTGGGTTTCACTCCTGTAGCCAAGAACAGGAGTCTTAGAATCAAGAACAAGTTCCTATTAAAGTGGCCAGTGAGTGTAAGCGAGGCTAGTTAAGCCTTTGTTTTATGGCATTATCACGTATTGTGACATATTGACTGCGGACTTGATTACTTACTGTTTGTGTCTGGTGGGAAGAGGAATGCATGGCTCAGTGATTTTTTTTTTTTTTGGAAGACTCCGACTCATTGTCATTAAAGGCGAGGGGGACACAGACTTAGTTCGCTATATGTGAAAGATCATTGTAAAAGAGTTTGTTATAGCATGGTTGCAGTGTAATAACAACACAGACAGACACAACATGCTTTTCAGTATATCCATGGAAGGCAAATGAAATTTTAAAGATTTATTTTAAAGATTGCTATTCTTGTCTGTATCAGTATTGATATTGATGATCAGTTTTGTTAACCCTTTATTTCACACCTTTTCAAATTGTTTGTTCATTGATTCATTTTCAGGAACTGCTGTATCCTGATCAGGGTCACAGTGGATCTGGAGGCTATCCAGGCAACACTGGAAAGAAAATATGAACACACCCTGGAAGGGATAAAATTTCAATGAGCTAGTACACTTACTGGCATGTTTCGGAAGGTCAGAGAAGAGTTGGAGGACCTGAAGCAAGTGTATGTGAACATGGGAAGAACATGCAGAACACCACACAGACCATAATCTGAGCTCAAGATCGAACCACAGACCCTGAAGCTCTGCGGAAGCAATGCTACCTGCTGCAGTTTACAACTTACTTTGTCTGAATCAGTTTTTTTTTCTTAATCGTAGGCAGTATTTTGGGTTACTTTGCCATATGGCAACATTGGCAACAATGAAATTGGAAACTGTGAATTAATAATGTATAACTGTTTTTTACTACTGCCAAAGCAGATGTACATGCTGCTTTTAAAGTACTGAACTCATTGCACCCAGTGGTTTTGCACTTTCCTTTTGTTTAATAGACTTTTCTACTTTTGAATCAGTCTGTGTTGACTTTCTTTCCAAAATATTTTAATTAGATACAAAATTTACACATCATCATAACACTCCTCAAAGCACATACTTTTATTCTCTTCTTGAGTTGCGACTAAAACTGACACTTCTTCACTTTGCCCGCTCCTTAATACAATCAAACTCATCATCACTGGTCATAAAACTCTTCCATATCCTGAAGCCTGTGCTACTTGCTCTCGATAGCACTGGCTTGACTGCTTTATTAGCATTCGCTAACACTACTGATGAACGCTACACTGGCTGGAAGGTGACTTCACTGCTGCACTGATGGCGCCAACTCGCAGTTAAGCTCATATTGGCCTTTGAGAGGTGATAAATTTGGCCTAGAGCAATAAATGTTTGGTCCATCTCACTACAAATCAATATCTGATTGGTTAATTCATCTGTTACTTCCTACATAAATGTATACTGCCATGGCCTTCTGTCCTGGCAATGAAGTCCTAACCAATGAGTGAGGACTCTCTCTCTCTCTCTCTCATATATATATATATATATATATATATATATATATATATATATATATATATATATATATATATATATATAAATTCCAAAAAGAATAGCAGTCATAGCACTTTGCCGAAATGAATCTTTATCATACAACGATAATTGTTTTTTCTTTTTCAAAAACAAGATTTAAACAATACCAGAAAGTAATTTAAATGGCAATAATTTTGATAGTGCAAATTTTATGTGCAACAACAAAAATATGTCAGTAGTTTATTTTCACTGATTTTATGAAGGTGGCTCAAAATAAGGGTCATTGTGGGGGGAAAAAAAAGGACTGGATTGGATTTACATGTCATGTGTCATCAGTGGCAAACTGTTACTATTAGAGCTGGGGCTTCAGCTCAGCCAAAACTTAGCCAGACACACCAAAAAATCAACAGGGCAAAGGATTTTGCAAGGGATTAACAGCAGGCCGCCAGCTCACTCCGTTGGGTGTAGCTGTCGATGTTGATTTTAAAAGTAACTAAGTAAATTACAGAGGGAAATGAATACTGAAGTCTGAGTGAAAAATACTGTCGCAAACATGCAGTGTGGAAGAAGGGTCTGGAGACAGAAATCTTAGTTTCTTAGTCGTTAGCCTGTGCTACTTGCTCTCCATAGCATTGGCTTGACCGCTGTATTAGCATTCGCTAACACTACTGGTGAACACTACACTGGCTGGAAGGTGACTTCACTGCTGTGCTGACGGTGCCGAGTCGCGGTTAAGTTCACGTTGGCCTTTGAGAGGCCAAGGGCAACACATTTTTGGTCCCTCCCATTATAAATCAAAGTCTGATTGATTAATTCATCTGTCACTTCCTACACAAACATACACTGCCATGGCCTTCTGTCCCGGCAATGACGTCCTAACCAATGAGTGAGCCAGCTCTAAACTCTTCTCAGCCTAGAGACAACAAACAAACAAAAAAAATCTCATTGGATAACTTTTTTTTAATTGTTTTCAGGACAGTAACCCTTTCATTTCTGGAGCAAATTTGATAGAAAACGAGGCCAAATTAGAATTAGAATAGAATAATTATAATAAAACAATGAAAGCAATTAAATGTAACATTTGAAATGCTGATATGTTTGGGCCTTTTCTGAAGGTCTAGAAGGGCCTGATGGTTCCCGTCTGTGTCATCATCCAAGTGCATACCTAATAAATCTAAAACCCACTCACTAAAAAAAGGCCAATCAGCTAGTGTTTTTTTTCAAATGCTTAAAAAATGGTTGCATGTGGCAACAACAGTCAGTGACTGTATGACCATCTACACTGATTATGCTCACTCAAGTATGGACAAAATCACAGACTGCACTCATGGCAATGTCAGTTGAACTTAGGCTACTAGGAGCTAGCACTCCAGTGATCAGTGCTACCCTGCTAGCCTACCTGAGCTAACCTGACAAGATTTCTCAGAGGATTTTTAAGCAATAAAACGTTCACTTGTAATATGAATAAATAATTTACTTTAGAGTTTCATTCAGAGACAGAAGAACAGATTGACAGACAACACTGCGCTCATCAATATTGCATAAGTGCTTCCAACTGTTGAGACTGAAAATATGTTCATTCAAACAAAATTATTGTCATAGCATAAAATTATGGATGAATTATAAATGAGTGGGTTATCATAAATAAAGGGTTAATATTGCTGTACGTACAACATAGTAATCATTGGTAAATCACTGTGGTATAAGTAGACTGTTATAACACACTTCAGACAGGTATTACTTACTTGTTGCCAGATATTTGTAGAGAAAGTATTTTTCTGTCATACTGAGTATAGTTATAATAAATGGATTTGTATAAGTTTTAATGAAATATAGAGCTTCCATGATTACAAATCACCTTCTGTTTGTATTTACATTGTACACATCTTCTCAACTTTTTTGGAATTGAGGTTGTATATCTTGAGATGCTCAGGGAAATTTAACAGAGTGAAAGAAGCAGTTTGCTTCTGAAAATGTAGTACAGTAAAATGAGTTAAAATTAACATAATTAATTAGATTGGATTATGAGTCTGGCCTTTTTTTTAAATGCTGTAACTAGAACAGGAGCTCATCATTCTGAATCCCACCGGCTGCTTCACTACACACATCAGCCAAGGCGAGGTGTTCTGCCAGTACAACTATTTTCACAAGGCAGCTTAATTAGCTGAAAAGATGCCATGACGATATTTTTTGAAGCAGGGACAAGCAGGTACATGAGAATACTGATGAAACTGAGCAAAAACCATCATATAGCTTTCCTGCTAGCATAAGATGCAATCACTTGCTGGTTAAACATTTCAAATAAACAGATATGAATAATATACAGAACATTACAGGCATTTAGTAGACACTTTTATCTAGAGCAACATACAATATACCTGGAGCAGCCACGGGTTAGGTGCCTTGCTCAAGGGCACTTCAGCCATTCTGAAGTGCACTTCACTGTGCTTGAAGTGTGCATGTGATGAATAAATAAAGGTTTCTTTCTTGCTGGTCCAAGGAATCAAACCAACAATCTTTTGAGCCAAAAGCTGCTTCTCCAACCATTAGGTCATGGCCACTACATGGTGGTGTAGTGGTTAGTACTGTACCCTCACAGCAAAAAGGTCCTGGGTTCAAGCCCAGCAGCCGACAAGGGCCTTTCTGTATGGAGTTTGCATGCTCTCCCCGTGTCTGCGTGGGTTTCCTCTGGGTGCTCCAGTTTCCCCCACCACCCAAAGACATGTAGGTTAGGCTAATTGGTGGCTCTAAATTGACCGTGAGCATGAATAGTTGTGCGTGTCAGCCCTGTGATGACCTGGCGACTTGTCCAGGGTGTACCCTGCCTCTCACCCATATTCAGCTGGGATAGACTCCAGTTTACTGCACAGGATAAGCGGCTACAGATAATGGATGGACGGTTTGTTCGTGACTAACAAATTGATTTATTTTGGTTTGTGTGACCAAAAGAGTTGACCCTCCAGCATGGCTCAGGTGGTAAAATATTGTTCACATAAGAATAAAATTTTTTTTTCAGCAAAGGGGGAAAAATAGTGCCATATTGCCATACTGTGCCATCTTTCAGCTTTATGCATCAAGGACACATACAGTTAAACACTAAACTGGCATAAATGAAATGAAACTACATATTCATAAGGAAGGACAGCCTTAAACAGCAGACCTCTTTAGCATTGTCCTCTAAGCATATGAAATGACTCGACAAAATGGCATATCTGAGGGTCATAAAATGGCACAACAATCTGCCTGCATGCTTATCAGAGAAGGCGTTCGCTCCTCTTTCTTTACCCTTCCAGAAAAAGTGACAATGTATTACATCACGCTTAAGAACAGCTAAAATCAGAGCAATTAAAATCACCTACTGGTCAAAAATCTATCTCCTGGCATCAGGGGCGCCATTAGGGGGGGGAGTTAGGATGATTCCAAGGGCCCAGCATTGACAGAGGGCCCTCAGAGGACAATATTAATATTATAACCATCTGTAAGTTAATTTAATAAAAATATTTTCAATAATTTTGTCTCTTATATTGAGTAAATACAACAACCTTCCGGTTTGGTTTTCCATTTTTCCACAAAATTATTAGAATAGATAATCTTTATATTTCACCCCTCTCCCTACTCATTACATGGTATAGTCTTGTGTAGGCAAAATTACACGCAACACTTCCTCTGGATAAACTAAGGGTTGTTTGTTTGTTTGTTTTGGAAAGAGGGAATATTATATTCTTTCATAGAGCCCAACATTTCTAGCGGCACCTCTGCCTGGCATTGGTTTCATCTAAATACTGTATACTGTTTGCAAGAATGAGTTGTTATCCTGCCCTCTAGGCGCTCACGGGGCTGTTTCCGATAGGGCCGAGTGCTTGTCCAAGGCCCAGGCCACTCTCTCCATATGGCCACACTGCAGCGCTATCAGCAGGGTGCTGCTCAGATCAAAGAGCTCCAAATCACTCGTCCGGCCCGAGGCCCTGTCCTCTACTGCCGCTCATCAATGCTAATACGCCAACAAATTAGCCCAACAACATCGCAATCGGATTAGGCCAAGTCTGATGTCTGTGAAGAAATTCTGACAATTAAGAAATGCTCACTAATGAAGAAGATTAGAGACTGATATTAAAGACATGGGGGAAAAAAACACACTCTCTCACACTCTCTCTCACACACACACACACACACACACACACACACACACACACACACACACTGACTGAGTGTCTTTCAGAAAGCCTAGAGGTTTATAAATATATTTAATATCTAATTTATATTTCTACATTTCAGTGCGTATATAAAATGAGCCCACAGTCACAGTTCTGACAAGAATATTTTAACTGCACACATGACTATTTGATTCAACAGTGTGTCATAATACAAGCACTGAATACAGCTTAGTGCTACAGACTCAAATGATCAGTTGTCAATTTTATGATAGTTGAATATTCAAATAATATTGGCTGGCTTTTTTTCGTGGTCTATCAGATATATTCCATTCAGCTAGCATGATATTGAACGAGTCTTCGACTCGTTCAATATCATGCTAGCTGAATGGAATATATTTGATAGACCACGAAAAAAGCCATTATTATTATTATTATTGGGACGGCACGGTGGTGTAGTGGTTAGTGCTGTCGCCTCACAGCAAGAAGGTCCGGGTTCGAGCCCCGTGGCCTACAAGGGGCTTTCTGTGCGGAGTTTGCATGTTCTCACCATGTCCGCGTGGGTTTGCTCCGGTTTCCCCCACAGTCCAAAGACATGCAGGTTAGGTTAACTGGTGACTCTAAATTGACCGTAGGTGTGAATGTGAGTGTGAATGGTTGTCTGTGTCTATGTGTCAGCCCTGTGATGACCTGGCGACTTGTCCAGGGTGTACCCCGCCTTTCGCCCGTAGTCAGCTGGGATAGGCTTCAGCTTGCCTGCGACCCTGTAGAACAGGATAAAGCGGCTAGAGATAATGAGATTATTATTATTATTATTATTATTATTATTATTATTATTATACATTCCTTTCAGGTGTTCAACGCGTCTTTCTCTTTCAACATTCTCTCAAAACCTTCCATATTTAACAAAGCAAACCTGGCGGCCATGTTTGTTTACAAATTGTCACAGTCACTCGCTAGCGCGGAAGTGTTACATCTCTGACGTGTGACGTCATGTTGTCTTGACAACCATGCAATATCGTAAACCATATTCAACACTTATTCTCCACTGGGTAGAGTGACGGACGTAGGATAAGCAATATGCTAACAATATTACATGCTATCACACCAAATGAATGGAACCTGCTAGAAGGGAATAGAACACGTTTTTATTCCATCAAAAAAGTGTCCTATATGTATAATAATTTCTGTTAATGACTTTATCATCTATAGTATTTGTAAAAATTGTATACAAATACAATTACGTTTAGATGTAATTACACCTGGAACAAGTTATATTAAATTGGAATTTAATGTATGTTAGGTAGACATTCAACAGGATTTTGTTTCTTACCAGCGTCTTTCTTTCTTTCTTTCTTTCTTTCTTTCTTTCTTTCTTTCTTTCTTTCTTTCTTTCAGTTTATATTTATAAATAAACTTTGTTTTTTCACTGGTGTTATCTTTAAAGTTAAACAAAATATGCATTTGTCATATATATAAAGAGTATTTTGAAATAAGTCCAGGTAAGCTGATGTGTTATCACCACCACTGGTTCTACAAAGCACCTTTAAGGGCTAATATTAAACCAAGCATCTAACCATCCAAGCATCAGCCACTGACAGCAATTCATTAACTGTTAAAGTGCTAGTCTTACGAAAATGACATCATAAAATCCCGGGTTTTCTGTGCGTGAGATGCTCAAATAGATTGTAAAGTTCACCGATAAATAAAAAATTGGTCTGAAAAAGAAATTTTTTGCATCTGAATTCTGTTCCAGAAATCACTAAAAGCTTGTCTGCCATAAGATCGCAGCGATTTATTGGTCAGCGGCACTGCATGTGTGATGTCATATGCACCACTGCCTTCTTTTGTAAAGCTCTGTATACTGTACAACTTTACGACAACAAGGATGAAGAAGTGACTCAGAGTAAATAAGCATGTTTTGGTTTGCTTTTAGATCAGTAATTGCCTGTCATCTATCTAAGTATTATATTTGGCCACATAGAAACTACCTTAGAATGTTACTGATTTGACTAAGGACAACTAATAAATATCCATAACTGCTTATCCTGTGCAGGGTTGCGGGCAAGCTGGAGCCTATCCCAGCTGACTATGGACAAGAGGCGGGGTACACCCTGGACAAATCACCAAATCACCGTAGGGCTGA
This sequence comes from Neoarius graeffei, assembly GCF_027579695.1. Taxonomy (NCBI): domain Eukaryota; kingdom Metazoa; phylum Chordata; class Actinopteri; order Siluriformes; family Ariidae; genus Neoarius; species Neoarius graeffei. The sequence goes on along the minus strand of NC_083584.1, from coordinate 23,902,926 downwards.
CACATAGAGATAAACAACCATTCACACTCATATCTACGGTCAATTTAGAGCCACCTATTAGCCTAACCACATGTCTTTGGACTGTGGGGGAAACCAGAGCACCCAGAGAAAACCCATACAGACATGAGGAGAACATGCAAACTCCACACAGAAAGGCCCTCATCGACCACTGGGCTCAAACCCAGAACTTTCTTGCTGTCAGGCGACAGTGCTAACCACTACACCACCATGCCATCCATCACTCAAATCCTTCTATATGAATTTGCCTCATAAATTTATCTTTTTCAAACTGTATGGAGCAGACACCAGACTGTCTTTTCAGTTTGAAGTTGCCTCTCTTTGTCTGTACAAATCAAACCTATTCATTCCGTAAGTGTCCTGCCGACTTTGGGCTATAATGGATGGAAATTCCGCTTTTTTTATCAGCTACACTGGAACAGCCTTGAATGATACACTTCTTAGGAGGCATGCTTTGGTTTTAATTTTGTTTTGGAATAAAATAAATCATTAACACATGCTACATTTTGCAAAACAGACAAAGCCTGAAATGCTGTGAACTTTCAAGCGTTGTGCGTATGACGTCACTTCCTTTGAATTAACAATAACTCACCAGGAATGCATTTGTGTAATGGTGGACTCAAAGAGGCAAACTCTACTGGCTAAATAGAACATGTTCCCAGTCTTGCATTAAAATACAATTCGGACAGTAAACTATTTAACATGTCTAGTTTTATAAGGTATAATTTCCAGGGGTGAGGCCATTTTCGTAAGACTAGCACTTTTAGGCCAAGGGTGCGATCGGCAGCTCCAGAGTCCCTGGCTGGATCCGGATCTCAAGTTACTGTCTTGTGTTGCGTTTCACATGTTCTCCCTGTGCCTATGTGGATGTCCTATAGGTTTCTTCCCACCTCCCAAAAAATACCATTAGGTCGAACACCAACTCTAAATTGAATGTGTGTGCATGGTGCTCTACAATGTATTGGCGACCTTATTCGGGGTGTGTTCCTGCCTTGCACTCAGTATGGAGGCTCTGTGACGCTGACCAGGGTAAAGCAGTTCCTGAATGTGAATGAGTGAAATGATTAAAGTCATAAAATCTATTGGTTAAGGCTCTGGGTTATTGATCAGAGGGTCACAGGTTCGAGCTGCCACTCTTGGGCTGTAACTCAAGTCCAACCTATCCACATCAACCCCACATAAAATATGTAAGAATAATTATGCAGGTATTACATGTAATATTTTATGGACTTATACTTATTTGATCATGCAATATGGAATGAGTTCAGTCCAACAGCCATACGTTCATATAAATATTTATCATCGTAGTTCTTCACTAGTCACTCACCCCCATTAAGTGGGTACCAGACGTGCAGTCTTAATTAAACGCATCAGATAAGTTGGGCTATTATGGTAATTAGGATCCATTATTATACAGGAAGCTGATATGAGATTTGCCTTTAGGCTGGAGTCTTAACAGTATCCCCCTGCTCTCTCCTTAAACATGACACGTAGGCCCTCCCTCTGACCTACTTACACACACTCCCCAACCTCAAATAAACACCCTGGACCTTAATGGTGTGGATTTACAATAACTGGGCCTCTTTGAAGAGCATCAAAGCAGCCTCGATTTCATGATTAGTCTGGATCCAATATTTCAGTGCATAAGATTTTGCAGAACATTTGTGAGCTGCAGTTCAAAAGTATATAGTTGCAGTCCACTTTACGAAGGCACAAGAAGTAGACTCCACGAAGCAATTAAGTTAAAATGATATAGCAATAACATCAGTATCCTGATATCATACAAATATTGTGCGAGAACAATCTCATCCAGAAACAGATTGGTCCATATGCCACACTAACGCCATACAGCTTCTGCCCTGGCAGCATTTTCTCTCTGCTCTATAAATAAACCATTTGCCATGCCTGTGCCAGCGTCCCTCTCTCTGTGCTACTCGGACAGGAAGTAGTGCCTAGTACTGCACTCAAAGCCTCTGTGCCAATCTCGGTTGCTCCAGGCTCCTTTCCCTGAACTCAGTGTGCCCTTGAAAACGCTGGCCCTTTTTCACACCTGCGATGCCATCATGCTGCCACTCATCACACTTTACACACATCACACTGTGATTACACACCGGAGGATGCATGGGCCTAAAGTGTGTGTGTTTGGGGTGAAAGGATCACTCCTTATCTCTGTATTGTCATCCTATTAAAGGAACACATTACAGGCAGATTTAGTGTCTTGGGTATTACTTTTTTATTCACAGTTACCAGGCAGACAAGTAGGAAAAAAAAAAAAAACACTTCACTTGGCATGTACAGTATGTTTAAAATGACACACTTCATGGTGGTATGATATTCTGACACCCGAAGCCTGATGCACTACACACATAGACCAAGTTGATCTAGCGCACAGTAAAACAATATTTACTCGGTGCATTAGTTAGCATGCACATAGGCTGCCATACACTGTAACTCTATTGCTTACTACAACCCCAATTCCAGAAAAGTTGGGACGCTGTGTAAACTGCAAATAAAAACAGAATGCAATGATTTGCAAATCATGGAAACCCTAGTTATCATTGAAAATAGTACAAAGACAACATATCAAATGTTGAAACCGAGAAATTTTATTGCTTTCCCATATGGAAAAGATGTAGATAAATCTTATAAACTTTGTATGTCCTTTGTCTGAAACTTGTATGTACAGTAAAGCATACAACAGTGAAACCAGGTATAAGATCCTTAGTAAATTTGAACAAAATGAAACTTGTATGATTTGCGTATTTATCAGAACAATATATGACAGTAATGCAAAAGTGGCCACTTTCAGGAGTAGATTACATTACTAGATTACATGAAACATAAACTGAAGGTGATGGAAAGTTATATTTTTTTATAAGTTTCTTCTATTTCTTTTCCATATGGGTTTTGAAAAAAATACATGCTCATTTTGAATTTGATGCCAGCAACATGTTTCAAAAAAATTGGGACAGAGGCATGTTTACAACAGTGTTGCATCACCTCGACTTTTAACAACACTCTGTAAATGTTTGTGAACTGAGGAGACCAATTGCTGTAGTTTTGAAAGAGAAATATTGTCCCATTCTTGCCTGATATACAATTTCAGTTGCTCAACAGTTCAGGGTCTTCTTTGTCGTATTTTGAGTTTCATAATGCACCAAATATTTTAAACGGGAGACAGGTCTGGACTGCAGGCAGGCCAGTTTAGCACCCAGACTATTTTACTATGCAGCCATGCAGTTTTAATATGTGCAGAAACGGGTTTGGCATTGTCTTGCTGAAAGAAGGAAGGCCTTCCCTGAAAAAGAATTTGTCTGGATGGCAGCATATTGTTCTGAAATGTGTGTATATATCATTCAGCATTAATGACGCCTTCCCAGATGTACAAGCTACCCATGTCATGTGCACTAATGCACCCTCATACCATCACATATGCTGGCTTTTGAACTGTGCACTGATAACAAGCTGGATTGTCCCTCTCCTCTTTAGCCTGGAGGACGTGGTGTCCATGATTTCTAAAAAGAATTTTTACTTTTGATTCGTCAGACCTCGGGACAATTTTCCACTTCGCTTCAGTCCATCGTAAAAGAGCTCGGGCCCAGAGAAGGTGGCGGTGTTTCTGGATATTGTCTATATATGGTTTTAACTTGCATTTGTGGATGCAGTAATGAACTGTTTTCACAGACGATGGTTTTCTGAAGTGTTCCTGAGCCCATACAGACACATGTCTGCTTTTAATGTACTGTCACCCAAGGGCCTGAAGATCACAGGCATCTAATGTCAGTTTTCAGCCTTGTCTCTTGCATACAGAGATTTCTCCAGATTCTCTGAATCTTTGAATGATATTATGTACCATAGATGATGTGATCAACAAATTCTTTGCAATTTTACACTGAGGAACGTTATTCTTAAATTGTTGCACTGTTTGCCCATGCAGTCTTTCACAGAGCAGTGAACCCCTCCCCATCTTTACTTCTGAGAGACTCCGCCTCTCTGCAATGCTCTTTTTATACCCAGTCATGTTACTGACCTGTTGCCAATTAACCAAATTAGTTATTTTTAGCATTACACAACTTTTTCAGTCTTTTGTTGCCCAGTCCCAACTTTTCTGAAATGTATTGCTGACACCAAATTAAAAATGAGCATATATAAAAAAACAATAAAATTTCTCAGTTTCAACATTTGATATGTTGTCTTTGTACTATTTTCAATGAAATATAGGATTTCCATGATTTGTTCACATTCTGTTTTTATTTATGTTTGACACAGTGTCCCAACTTTTTTTGGAATTGGGGTTGTACTTCTGTGTTTAAATTGAGTTCACTGACTATGTTGGTAACACAAAAACACCATTTAATGCCAACAATGCACTAAATTATTGTTTATTGTGATATTCCATCAGAAAAAGCAGTCTAATCTAGATTCCTAGCTTTGGAATGGAAACAGGTTCTGAATTCCTGCAAGTAATGGTACTTTGTAGAAAAGTTTATTGGGATAAATACATTTATACGAACAAATTTATAAATTCATAGGTTTAAAATGTATATGCGGAATTTGATTTTTTCTGTAAAGCTACTTTGTGACAATGTCTGTTGTTAAAAGTGCTATGCAAATAAAATTGTCCTGATTTGACAAGTTGTTTTGTTTTGTTTTTTGAATCTTTAATATTAACTGATCAGCTTAGACAAGAAATAAAAAGGCTGGAAAATAATTCACCAGCTGACAAATATGGTGTACCAGTTTGACCAACTCTGCTAGTTTTTGGCCATTGGTAGCTAATCAGACCAATCTGAATTTTTAAGCATGAAAAGGATAAGTTATACACCAAATTATGTACAAGTCTATCACCAACTTTGTATGTTTAAAGCCATTCATGTGGACATTTATTGTACTGTGGTGTTCATTCAAATTCTTGCTCAGATTTGCTTATTGACTGAACAGAAGCATTTCCATCTCCAAACTCAGAGCAGCATGTGACAGCATTGTAAGCTTCTTAATATTAAGACCAGTTGGAGCACTTGCTGTTCATTATTGTCCAAGTAACAGCAAAAGTGACAGCTGTAGATAAAAAAAAAACAAGAGAGAAGACACAATAAGCGAACATTGTAGAGAATAAAAAGCCAGCGCCACAATGGCGGGAAATTGATTTTGAGTTTTGTCAGCCACAATACAGGCGACGTTCTTTCAGAAACACTTCAGAGAACAAAATGTGCTATTAAGACAATAATAGGATTATTATTTCTGTTTGTTTGTTATGGTGGATCAAGTAAATCGGGGTTAAAAGAGAGGAGATTAACTCGCTCTCGTTATCGTCGCTTGACGAAATTAGTGCCAGCCGCACAACTCATCTGCATACGCATTTATTGTGGTGCGAATCTGCCCTGTTAATTAGACATCGAGAAGAGATCAGGGCCGTTCTGATAAACACTCAAAGCACAAGCTCTTCGCTGCCTGGGTTTTTGTGTGGCAGGAGAAACCTAGAGGCTTTTCGACACCTAGACAAGTTCAAGTGTGATAAAGAAGTGGGAGGTGATTTCGTCTTCTGTTATATCAGACTTAAAAAGCAGGCATGTGCAACGCTGAAGTGCGTCAAAGAGGTGTGTGTTTGTGCATGTGAGAAGACACGAGGATATATATATATATATTTTTTTTTTTTTTTTTTTTTTTTTTTTTGGCGTAGCGGCACGGTGGTGTAGTGGTTAGCGCTGTCGCCTCACAGCAAGAAGGTCCTGGGTTCGAGCCCCGGGGCTGGCGAGGGCCTTTCTGTGTGGAGTTTGCATGTTCTCCCCGTGTCCGCGTGGGTTTCCTCCGGGTGCTCCGGTTTCCCCCACAGTCCAAAGACATGCAGGTTAGGTTAACTGGTGACTCTAAATTGACCGTAGGTGTGAGTGTGAATGGTTGTCTGTGTCTATGTGTCAGCCCTGTGATGACCTGGCGACTTGTCCAGGGTGTACCCCGCCTTTCGCCCGTAGTCAGCTGGGATAGGCTCCAGCTTGCCTGCGACCCTGTAGAAGGATAAAGCGGCTAGAGATAATGAGATGAGATAATTTTTTTGCAATCCTTTACGGACACATGACTCACCTAAACAAGTCACATGACTTTCACATGTGAATAATCACGATTCAAATGGGGAATTTTTAAAAAGTGTTAAATTTTAGAAATTTCACAAATTATGTTTCACGTGTAATAAGCTTTCACATGATTTTTTTCACACATGATGTTCTCACATGAAGCATTTATTTGCATGTGATTTTTTAACAATTTATCTTTGCATTATTTTACCAGATGATTCCTTCATTTTCATGTGATTTTTTCTAAATTATTTATTTATATATATATATATTTCACATAATTAATTTTGCACCTGTGATTTTTTACACTTTGTTAGTTTTTGATTCATGTATTTTCACAAGTGCATTATTTTTTATTATTTATAATTCATTTTATTTTTATAATTAATTAATTTTATGCATTATTAATTAATTTTTACTTTTGATTTTCTCATAATTAATGTTAGTGTTTTTTAAATTAATTTATTTTTGCATGTGATTTTTTTCTTCCACATTTCTTTATTTTCACATTTTTTATAATTCATTTATTTATGCAGGTAATTTTTTTTTACAATGAATTTATTTTCAGGTGTTTTTTGATAATTAGTTTATTTTCATTTATGATTTTCTTGCATTATTAATTAATTTTCACATGCTTTTTTACACCTCATTATTTACATTATTTTTTTCATGAACTCTTTTTTTGCATGTGATTTTATCACATTGTTTTTGCATGTGATTTTTCACACTTTATTTTTATGTGTGATTTTCTCACATAATTAATTTTTCATGTGATTTTTAAAACAATGCCTTTATTTTCACATGATTCTTTTCACATTTTCCTTATATTCGCCTGTAATTTTATCATATCAACTTATTTTGACAATTTCTCACATGCTTTTATTTTTCCCATGATGTCACATTTTTGTTTTTCTGTACATGTATTCATGTGAAATTCACATAAGCATTTTCAGAGCATCATGTGGTAAAATGTACCATCACATTTTTCACACGTGAAATGCATCTGATTATTTTACAAGAGATAATTCACATGTCCTTCCTTTTCTACATCTTAAGTGCTAAATGGAGAAGCCAGAAGTTTTTATTTTTTAATTTTTTAAATTATCGTATGTGAATTGTGAGAGTCCTTGAAGCGGGCTGATTTTGAAGACATGTTGTTCACCATGAGAAGATAATGTGACAGGTTGTTAATTAAAGTTACCAGTTCTTGTCATTCGTAGAGCCTACACTGCCTACACCTTTCGAGTCACACTGAAGAAAAAGAAAAGCACGTTCTTGAAGAAACATACATGGTTTTGTCTTAGGGCCTCTCACCTGGGAACAGGTTCAAACTAAAGAGCCTGAATCAGATACATGCAACAATGAAACATTTATAGGATCACCTGAGGGCAATTGGAAGTGTGCTTCACAGCTCGCTCTGGCCACTACAGGTGAGATTCAGATGGGAACACCATCTGTGCAATAGCCAGGAATATCCAAACATCTCTCTGTCCTCAGCTCTCCACTGTTCTTCTCTCAGGCATCCTTGTTGTAACCGGTCGTTCTTAAAATTGTGCCTATTTTTCCTTCTACACACTTGAGACATAAGCATTCAATTTCCCAGAATCAGACTAGGGCTGTGGTCTTGTTGAAAAATATTCTGTAGCCACTAAGATCTTGTTTCATAGTAAACAATCAGAATTAATTTCGAATACATTTCTGCAAACAAAGGCAAAGTGATATAACAATAAAACCACAAGACTAATCTTGTGTAGGTTCCCTTGTGCTGCCCAAACAGCTCTGACTCACTGAGGCATGGACTCTACAAGACCTCTGAAGGTGTTCTGTGGTGTCTGGCACCAAGACGTTAGCATCATTACCTTTAAGTCCTGCAAGTTGCGAGGTCGGGCCTCCATGGATGGGACTTGTTTGTCCAGTACATCCCGCAGATGCTTGACTGGATTAAGGTCTGGGGAATTTAGAGGCTAAGTCAATACCTTGGACTCTTTTCATGTTCTTCAAACCATTCCTGAACAATTTTTATAGTGCATTATTTTGCTGAAAGAGGCCACTACCATTAGGGAATACCTTTGCCATGAAGGGGTGTACTTGGTTTGCAACAATGTTTAGGTAGGTGGTATGTGTCAAAGTAACATCCACATGAATGCCAGGACCCAAGGTTTCCCAGCAGAACATTGCCAAGAGCATCACACTGCCTCTGCTGGCTTGCCTTCCTCCCACAGTGCATCCTGGTGCCATGTCTTCCTCAGGTAAGTGACGCATATGCACCCAGCCATCCACATGTTCTGTGGGGTTGGGCCAGATGGGCTAGACTTTGTTCCCCATGCACATCAATGAGCCTTGGGTGCCCATGACCCTGTCACTGGTTCACCAGTTGTCCTTCCTTGGAACACTTTTGGTCGGTATTAACCATTACATACAAGAAATACCCCACAAGACCTCACATTTTGGAGATTCTCTGACCCAGTGGTCGAGCCATTGCAACTTGGCCTTTGTCAAAGTTGCTCAGATCCTTACACTTGCCCATTTTTCCTGCTTCCAACACATCAACTTCAAGAACTGACTGTTTTCTTGCTGTCTAATATCACACCCCTTGACAGTTGCCATTGCAATGAGATAATCAGTGTTAACCACATGATAATCAAAAACCACATGTCCTGCATCTGAAGAAAACAAGAAAAGAAATGAATCATGTATGACATTTCATGTGAAGAATAAAAACGCATGCTCTACAGGTGAAAAATGAACGTGAATCACCAAAAATAAACCACATGATAATCATGTAATTATTTAAATGTGAAGGTCATGTTTGTTTTCTGTAAAGGATCTTTAGTATACGATATGATATGAATATATTGTGGCTCTGTGAAGGGCTTTCATGGCAGTCCTAAAGAATAAAATAATTGCTTTTTTGAAAAACTGTAGCTGTTAAAGGCAGTCAGAGCTCTGTGTCCAAGTCTCTTGTGTTAAAATTATATTTTACATTTGGGTTTTTAGTCGACTCTCTCTCTCTCTCTCTCTCTCTCTAATATGTCTGCTCTGGCTCTCTCCGAGCACAATGTTCTATTCACATGACTGCATTGCAAGGTTGGAGGAAATGGGGCTCTACCTCGCATTATTCTCTGAAGAGCAAAATCAGGGGCCGACTTGTTCAAGATCGACAAAGCCAACAGAACATCGAGAAATGAGCAAGATGGCACACTGCATCAACCTTTCTCTCTCTTTCTTCTTCCTTGTTTCACACACACTCTGTGTCTGTCTGTCTCTGTTTCTCTACTTCCAGGCTTGTCCAGCGAGTCTTGAGCATGTGTCCATCATGCAGATCAAAACCCTGTTCCTGCAGCCTGCAGGCCCTCCAGGTAGACCAACTAAATTAACCCTGTCTTTGCCAGAGCACCATGAAGATCCCAGTTAACAAAGTAATGCGAACTTACTTGTACACTAAACAGACTATTGCTGCCTCACAAGCAATGCTATAGAAATCATAGCTCGCATTTTGAATTCTTCTAATGGCAATGCAATGATGAAGAGCATTTCATTATTTTAGATGCTGATAAGCTTCAATGACTTTTTCTCCTGGGTGGAGTCTCAAAAATGAACATCTGCAAAGAACAACCGAATGTTCTCAGATTATACACATTGGCCATATTGTGATGCTTGAGGCTGAATTCCTGAACAGAGCCAAGATGGAAAATCATATATAAAAGTAAGATCCGATCATTTTTAAAAGCCAAAATCAAATCTAATTCTGATTTGACTTACTTCTTCTTTAGTATTCTGCCTGATGGCAGGTCCAGCTCTGACATCCATCAGAGTTTCTAGGGAACAATACAGTAGTGGTTTCCTGTTGCCTTCTAGTGGATTATTATAGAGATTTTCTCCTCTCAACCATTCACACCTATGGACAATTTAGAGTAGCCAGTTAACCTAATCTAGGGTGACCAGACATCCCGGTTTTACCGGGACAGTCCCAATTTGGGGTTGTGTGTCCCGAGTCCCGACAAAAGTCTGTCGGGACACGGATATGTCCCGGTTTTCGCCACTCGCGACGTTTGCGACTGAGCAGCATGGGAATCATTAGCGGAGAAATGTCTGCATTTACTATTTTGATGAATTGACAGGAATCGCAAACTTTCTTGGTTACTGCCCCCTGGCCCTGTGGCATGGGTGTTTATTTAGCCACATTATTCCAGACAACGGGGCAGCACGGTGGTGTAGTGGTTAGCGCTGTCGCCTCACAGCAAGAAGGTCCGGGTTCGAGCCCCGTGGCCAGTGAGGGCCTTTCTGTGTGGAGTTTGCATGTTCTCCCCGTGTCCGCATGGGTTTCCTCTGGGTGCTCCGGTTTCCCCCACAGTCCAAAGACATGCAGGTTAGGTTAACTGGTGACTCTAAATTGACCGTAGGTGTGAATGTGAGTGTGAATGGTTGTCTGTGTCTATGTGTCAGCCCTGTGATGACCTGGTGACTTGTCCAGGGTGTACCCCGCCTTTCACCCGTAGTCAGCTGGGATAGGCTCCAGCTTGCCTGCGACCCTGTAGAACAGGATAAAGCGGCTAGAGATAATGAGATGAGATTCCAGACAACAGAACGGGTTGCCATGCAACAATAAAATAAACATTAACTGGCGCGAATGTTCTTTGTCTAGCAGCTAGCAGCAGTTATGCTGCAGCAATTATGCCGAAAAGAAAATGTACCTTTTCCAAAGATTTACAGGGCACCTACCCCTTCCTCCGAGAGGCGCAGAACAATGCGCACGAAGCCGACTGCACACACTGTAAGTGTTTTGTTCTTGTACTGAGTTGGGTAGCCTATGCTGCAAATGCTGTGCGCTCCTGTGGGGGCTTTCCTCGGGCTGCCGCCCCTCTCCTCCTATTGCTGTTTTGTTTCAGTGTATATTTACGGAAGCCGCGAGAGGCCCTTCATATAATCTTTTTTTAATTCTCCTTGTTATCCCGAGATAACGACATAATTAATTCAGGATCTCGAGAAAACAACACAACTAATTCGAGATCTCGAGAAAACAAAACCGTTATTTCATGATCTCAGCTGGATCACTGTATCTCCGTCGGTAGAGACGAAGCCGGGCCAGTCTTCTGCGGAGGTGCCGCGGACTAATTTTGAAATTATCCCATATTAAAAGACTTAATGCAATCTCTCCCTGTGTCAACCCCTGATCAAAATATTGCCTTATTAGGTGATCGATTATTCCAGACATTCTAATGGCGAAAGTTGCGTCTATACAGAATGAGAAATAGCCGCAAAGTCAGCATATCACAAGTCTCTTGGCGCACCTGAATGAACCATTTCTCAGCTGTTTACTCGAGATCATGAAATAACAGTTTTGTTTTCTCGAGATCTCGAATTAGTTGTGTTGTTTTCTCGAGATCCTGAATTAATTATGTCGTTATCTCGGGATAACAAGGTGAATAAAAAAAAGGATTGTATGAAGGGCCTCTCTCGGCTTCCGTAGGTATATATTCTCAAATCACTTGTCTCTTTTTTGTTTCTGTTGAACATACCATTCTGACAGTTTGGCCATACTGCTGTGTTGAACAGCTTGTTGCACCTTCCATTAAAGTGTTCACTTTTGTACACATCTTCTTGCTTTATTCATTCAGTTGTGGGGAATGGTTAGTAAGGTTGATTCTGATCTAGGCTATGTTGAGGTCACATATCTACTTTTTAAGTTCATGCTATAGTGCATACAATTTTAGAGATATAGCCTACATGTGCATATGCATTCTTCCTGGTGTTCTCACAAACAGGTGAAATAAATCAGTTTAAATTTGGCCTATGGACATAGCCTGGCCTATTCTCAGCCATTACAAAATCTGTTGTCTGACCATAATTTAACTGATCTGTATACCACTATGCTACTAGATAACAAAATGCCTGTTTGTTTTATTTCATGTGAGATGTTGATAAATGTGAGCTTCAACAAAATGATAAGAGCACCTCTCTGAGTGTCACGTTTACGTAAAAAAAAAGGTGTGCGTGCGCGAGCATGGTCACGCGCAAAAGTGTCCCGGTTTCAGACTAGGGAAATCTGGTCACCCTAACCTAATCGTATGTCTTCAGACTGTGGGGGAAACCCATTCAGACACAGGGAGAACATGCAAACTCCACACAGAAAGCCCCCCCGTCAGGCACTGGGCTCGAACCCAGAACTTTCTTGCTGTGAGGTGACACGGCTAACCACTACACCACCCAACTTGACTTAATGTTCATGCTAATGTCAGTCGGGAAATAACCCTTAATTCATTCAATCAGTTTTGATCTATTGGCTAAATTTTTTCTTATTAAGATATTTTTGTTTGGTCATGGAAACATTTTGAAACTTTGCCTAATGTTGACCGCACATAGAGTCTAAGCAAGCTTCTTTCTTCTTTGTTTTGATGCTAACTAGCAGTAATTGCCCATGGAAGAGAGGAGACGTAGTAGTTATTGCCCGTCACTGAGGAGACGTGGACTCGGCCCTCGTGGAAGTCTCCGGTGAGGAGTGCTGATTGCGAGGTCCTGCACAATCGAAACTCCCAGGCGAATGGGGGAGGGGATTCCCTGCCGAGGCTGTGCACAGTGTGTTAGCACGAGCATGTAGCCTATGGGAAATGAATAGTGTGTTGGATTAGCATTAATTGCTGGGTTTCAGTCACATGACTTTTCTTAGTGGTTTTACCGGAAGTGAAATAGCTGGTGGTCTAAATGGTTGCCGTAGCGCAAACAACTAGCAATAACTTATCAGAGTATGTTCGTAATCTAGAAGCCACTGCTCACTTAAGATATATTCAGAAGATTTATTTATATGTGCAATGGAATCGACCCCTACAGTCTGGGAAAGAAGGATTTGTCATACGATCTCGAAAACTACCCTTCAGTCGAGTTCCCCGACATCTCGAACTATCTGGTGCTGCAGACATCCTTCTACACCATAAAACAGATGAAAGCGTGGAAGAGTATGGAGGCTTACAACTTTTTTGTATGTAGCTGAGTAAAGGATCTCGGTATCAAGTCGCTGCCAAATGAATCCTGTATTGTTTTTGCCTGTGTAAGTTATGCTTTTTTTTAAGCTTTTCATTCACATCTTTACAACGAAGCGCTGCAAGTTGAAGTGTAAACAAACAACAGTCCGCTTGATTCTCACTTGTATTCGTGCTTATCTCTCAGGTAAATCATTCACAAAGATGATCAGAAACCCCTTTAAAGACCTGGATCTTAGTTAAACAAGATGGAGAAGTGATCACGGTGCATTGTAACTGTATGGCTGGGTAAGAATTTTGTCGTGACCTTCATGCATATGGACTTTGTGAGGAGTGAGGAGTAAACAAAGAAACAGCTGGGGACTTTAGCGCTTCATGGTGAAAAAAAGTACCGAAAACTGACAATACATAGCAAGAAAAGTACTTGGAAAACACTAACAACATAGCTGAGAGGGATATACAAACCATTCACAAAGTGATCACTGCAAACTCAAGCATGCTTCGACTCGGCTCCCTTCAATTTCAGTGAGAGGTTCAAAAGCCACCTTTCTCAATGTATTTTTGTGAAATCCTGTGTTCGTTCACCCTTTTTTATTAGTTCACGGGGAACCCTGAAGAAACTTTTATGTTTCACAGTTTGATCGATTCGAACAACCTAAAACAATGCAAGTGTAAGGCATTTTTCATGCGAGCAATGCATCTTCTCCATACAAACACTTTGTCAACTCAGTTTTGGTAGACCACCAGCTAAAGTTTCGAATAATTCATGAGGTGGCTGTGACATCACATGAAACCCAGCAATCCCATGTTTTGGAAAATGGAAAATGTTGTCTTGGGCCCCTCTGGGGTGTCACCAATCCATGTGCAAAGTATGGAGTGTATGTGTCCAGCCGTGTCGATTTGCATAGGTGAACAGACATTTGCCGCTTTTCCACTACAAATGCGGCTGAGTCGGGCTGAGCCGTGCCGTGCTGAGTCGAGCTGAGCGGGGCTGTTGGAGTTGCATTTCGACTACAACCGCGCTGAACCGTGCTGGCTGGAAGTGGGTGGACACATTGGGTGGAGTTAGCGAAAGTGGGTGGACGTCAGGTGATGTCGTTAAGCAGCGCAAACAGTGACATCAGTGATCTTTTAAGCGGTAGTCTCATGACCCGGATAGTAAACAATAAACATGGAGGACATGGAGTCGTTAGTGTTGCTGGTCTTGGTTCTGTGGCTTGTTGTCACCGACAACGGCAACAGATACTGGCAAGAGCGTATAGATGAGGCGAGGCGCATAAGGCTTCAGAAATTCTCGTAATTCGTAATTCTTCTTCTTCCGGGTTTACGGTGTTTACAGATCCCAGCGCGCTCGCGGGGCGTGTGTGGGCATGTGAGGACACTCCTCCTCACCAATCAGTGCACAGGGGAGTGTCTGCTCACGCCCCCAGCCTCACTCGGCTCGGTTTGGCTCGCTTCAGCCCCACTCCAAAACGGTGCGAGTTTTAGGGGCTAAGCAGGGCTGAAACGAGCTGAGTCGTGCTGGTTTTTGGTAGTCGAAACGCAAGCCGTGTCGGGCTGAAGTGAGCTGAAGCGAGCTGAAGTGAGCTGAAAAAGGGTAGTGGAAAAGGGCCAATAGAGACAGCCTTCCTTTATTCCTTTAGTAGATAGATAGATAGATAGATAGATAGATAGATAGATAGATAGATAGATAGATAGATAGATAGATAGATAGATAGATGTGAAAGCCAAGGCAAGGATAGACTTTAACAAAAAAATTCCATGTTGTATTGGTAAAATAGTTATGTTTTGCTAAAATAGGGAAGTCAAAGTATGTTATTTGGAGAAACAAACTCAACTTTTGATCAAAATCAGGTTTCCAGATCATTCATCTTGAGTATCCAGCTTATCTTGATCAGTGTCAGTGGATCCAAGGAATACTGGGTGTATAAGGCAGGAATATACCCTGAATAGGACACCAGTCCATCACAGAGCACCACACACACATTCACAATCTCATTTACACCTAGGGGCAATTTAGCATCACCGTTCCACCTCCTGGCATGTTTTAAGGAGGTGGGAGGAAACCGGAGAACCTGGAGAACACCCAGACAGACACAGTGTGAAAAAGTCAGAGAATATATAAGGGTAGCATTATAACATTAAGAAGGCTGCGTTCAATACTATAACACGCATCCTGTGAGAAACAATGTCACACTATAGCTTATTTTTAGACAGATATGCCTTTTCCAACTTTCAAGCCCTGGATCTGTTCATCATTCTTTGTGTGCCGCGCATGGCTTTGGTGACATGTTTGATTTGTCAACTTGCTGGGTGTGTGTACGTATGTGTGTATAAATACCAGAAGTGACTCTCCTGACAGTGCTTTGTGAGGAGGAAAAGTGAGGATTGCCAGTTCTCGGCTCATCTCCTGGCCGCCTCAGCTCTGACAGTTCTGATCACAGAGTGATGACAGCCTATGATTGTCAAAATACGTGTCACTGACTGGCAGCGCCGACTTTGGCACATGCTGAAGCTCAATTTTCCTCTTTCTTTCTGTCTGTCTTCCTTTTTTTTCCCTCCCTCCTCTCTTGCTCTACACACCACAACCACCACCACCCCTCTCACCCCACCACCACCACCCCTCTCTTGGCATCTCGGTTTGGGTTAACACCAGCCGAATGTGGACAAAGAAACATACGCGGGCGGGAATTAACTCGCCACGTGGTTGTGTGTGTGTGGCTTTGTGTGTTGTGCTGGAGTTGTCACACATTGTGGTGGTGCGTGTGTGTGTGGGCGTGTGCTCCGTTGGAAGTGTTGCACATCGAAGAGCGTGTGCATGAACGCATGTATATGTGTCTATGTGAGGTGACAACGAGCAGCGAAGGGACGTGTCAGCCCAGGAGTGGAGGCAGCAGTGACTGAGCCATGTTGGAGATAGAGCAGGCCCTGCTTCTCAGATCTGTAGAGAGCGAAAAGGGGGAACATGAATGACAGCTTGCCTTGTGGTTGTTGTTTTTCAAAGGGTGTCAATAAAAATAGTGCTGTGTTACAGCAGAGCCTGCTGAGAGGTGTTAAAGAAACACACTTCAAGAGAAAGCACTTTTTGTGTATGCCTCTGTTGATAGTATTTTTAAAAAATCTTGCTGCTTTGTCCATGATTAGCTAATGCTTAATATATTTATTTTTTGCTTATGATCCTCACATGAATATCTTTTTTTTTCCTCATAGAGGGACCATGGCCTACATTCAGTATAACACCTTATCCAATGTGACACATATCAGACTATTACAGCATGGTGCAAATGATATTAAGTCCCTTGAGAGGCCTTTTCTTCGCTACACAGAACAAAACAGGACAGGTTCTAGTTCGTTTCCATCAGCCTAACAGAAGACAGTAAATGTGGCACCATTGTTAAATCCAACCTGAAAGAAGTGGTTTACCAACTTAGACCAGCTGCAATGATGTGACGAATAAAAAGGCTTGTTGACAGTTTTCAAAGGAAAGCTGGAGCAAACCCAGGTGATACAGGGAAAACGTGGAAAACTCCACCCAGACAGTAATCAGAGGTCAAGACTGAATCCCATCAAGGCACCAACACTACCTGGTGTGACAAGGTGAACACATTATATTTATGCAGTGAGCTAACCAATAATAAACAGTGATGTTTTTGAATTTAAGACATTGATGCTAGCTTCCCAGGCTGTCAAGGGGTTAGGGCCAGCATACTTCCAGAGTCTGATCATAGGGAAGCCTAATGGTTAGCATCTTTGGGACCAAAAGGCTGCTAGTTTGATTCCCTGGATCAGCAGGAATGGCTGAAGTGCCTTTGAGCAAGGCACCGAATCCCCAACTGCTCCCCAGGCTGCTCAGGGTACGTTGTATGTCACGCTGGACAAGAGCATCTGCTAAATGCCTGTAATGTAATGTAATGTAATGTAACGATCCACCCCTACACACCAGCCACATCCTTATGCTCCACTACTACTGGTCACCTGGTCCCTCCTCCTCTCCGCTCCTGCCTAGTCTGCTCTTGACTGCTGTCTGTCCTGGTTCTCCAGTGGTGGAATGACCATCCCATTGAGGATAGAACTGCTAACTCCCTGACCACCTTCAAGTGCAGACTGAGGACTCACCTCTTCAGGCTGCACCTCTCCCTTGCTTCCCTGCCCACTGTGTAACTGCGTATCAGTCTAGACCAACCCAGGCTGTGTACTGTCTAGCCTGGGGTTAGCCATTTGAGTTCTCTATTTAATTGTACTTTATATGGTTGGTTGGTTTCCTTGGCTGTTTGAGTATTGGTACTTCTACAGAATATGACACTAGGTATTGTTATCACTTGTTCAGTTGGCATTAGAATTTTCTTGTCTAGAACTTCAGCACTTCGTGTACCTGACTTTTGCAGTCATTGTGCGTCACTCTGGATAAGAGCATCTGTTAAATGCCATGTAATGTCATGTAATGTAATGTGAGATCAGCAGGTACCACCCATCATACAACTGGAATCTTTAATACTGAACTAATGCTCATGGAAAAAAGTACTGTTCCCACTTTCTGGTGTCAGAACTTCTGTTATTGTGTGCAGTGAAAAAAGCCTTAAAAGAAGTTCTGTACTAGAACTTTCTAGGAAAGCAGTAGTTCCATGTGAAGCATGATACACCATGCTTTTATTATGGATGATGAGGAAGTTTGAAGTGACGCCCACCCAATCTATCTCTTCCTCAACTTCCCTATTTATATACATCCATTCATATGCATGAGACAAGGAACACCGGCGCATTTAACGTTATTGCAGAGATGAACTTCACCCCCTCTGGCAGCTGACAAAGAGAGATTACTCTGGCTGACTGACAGGCAAGTGGCAGCCAGTGCAATAAATCAGCACACGGACAGCATCTATGAAAGTGAAGCTCATCTGCAGACTTGTAAAAATGCCTCTCCATTTCACTTTGGGCATTAAGTGGATTGTTTGTCTCCCGATTAATACATCTCTTAAAGAAGCATATAGCTGAGCCAAAACCAATAAAACAGCAGCGCGACACTCTGTGATTGACGTTCATTAATGGAACCTTGCTGTTATTTCACTCACCGTGCCCGGTGGACTCGAGTAAACTTTGTCTGTGCTTCATCTTCGTGTTTAACACGGGCCGTGACTGAGAAATGCACTCTTCACAAGCAAGGAGGCAGTTAACCTTTAAGCAGATGGATAATTCCAACTTGCACTGTAAAATTAATAGACTCTAAACATCAGTGCCCACAGCAGTCAGCCATGTCGTCCTGAGTGTATATATATATCATTCATCAGTGAGCATCTGTCCCTGACAGATATGGGACATGTCCTTTTGAAGAATAAAAAATGTAAAAGGCTGATGTTTTTATGGACCACACATCCATTCAGGGCATTTCCAAGCTTGAACCAAGCTGATGTTGATGCACTCAGGATTCCATGTAAAATAGAGACATTCTCAGAAAGGGACATAGAGTCAGATTGTTTATACACACCAACCATTATGTTCATTCAAGATTAGGTGTGGACTTGGGAATGGGGCTAACATCTAACATCTTGCATTTAAAAGCTGAGTCAGTGCTGGTTTTCAAAGACCTATTAAATGCTTCACCAAACACTTGAATTGAACTACTATTCTTTAATTATTTAATGTGCTAACATCTTTCAACAAAGTTTTAACTTGATGGTACCAAAGTTCTACAGTGGTGCATGAAAGTTTGTGAACCCTTTAGAACTTTCTATATTTCTGCATAAATATGGCCTAAAACATCATCAGATTTTCATACAAGTCCTAAAAGTAGATAGAGAGCCCAGTTAAACAAATGAGACAACAATATTACACTTGGTCATTTATTTACCGAGGAAAATGATCCAATATTACATATCTGTGAATGGCAAAAGTATGTGAACCTCTAGGATTAGCAGTTAATTTGAAGGAGAAATTAGAGTCAGGTGTTTTCAATCAATGGGATGACAACCAGGTGTGAGTGTGCACCCTGTTTAATTTAAAGAACACAGCTTTATCAAAGTCTGATCTTCACAATACATGTTTGTGGAAGTGTATCAAGGCACGGACAAAGGAGATTTCTGAGGACCTCAGAAAAAGTGTTGTTGATGCTCATGAGGCTGGAAAAGGTTACAAAACCATCTCTAGAGTTTGGACTCTACCAATCCACAGTCAGACAGATTGTGTACAAATAGAGGAAATTCAAGACCATTGTTACCCTCCCCAGGAGTGGTCGACCAACAAGGATCACTCCAAGAGCAAGGTGTAATAGTCAGCGAGGTCACAAAGGACCCCAGGGTAACTTCTAAGCAACTGAAGGCCTCTCTCACACTGGCTAATGTTAATGTTCATGAGTCCACCATCAGGAGAACACTGAACAACAATGGTGTGCATGGCAGGGTTGCAAGGAGAAAGCCACTGCTCTCCAAGAACATTGCTGCTCGTCTGCAGTTTGCTAAAGATCACGTAGACAAGCCAGAAGGCTATTGGAAAAATGGTTTGTGGATGGATGAGACCAAAATAGAACTTTGTGGTTTAAATATTATGTTTGAAAAAAGGAAACCACTGCATTCCAGCATAAGAACCTTATCTCGTCTGTGAAACATGGTGGTGGTAGTATCATGATTTGGGCCTGTTTTGTTGCATCTGGGCCAGGATGGCTTGCCATCATTGATGGAACAATGAATTCCGAATTATACCAGTGAATTCTAAAGGAAAATGTTAGGACATCTGTCCATGAACTGAATCTCAAGAGAAGGCGGGTCATGCAGCAAGACAATGACCCTAAGCACACAAGTCGTTCTATCAAAGAATGGTTAAAGAAGAATAAAGTGAATGTTTTGGAATGGCCAAGTCAAAGTCCTGACCTTAATCCAGTGGAAATGTTGTGGAAGGACCTGAAGTGAGCAGTTCATGTGAGGAAACCCACCAACATCCCAGAGTTGAAGCTGTTCTGTATGGAGGAATGGGCTAAAATTCCTCCAAGCCAGAGTGCAGGACTGATCAACAATTACCGGAACTGTTTAGTTGCAGTTATTGCTGCACAAGGGGGTCACCCCAGATACTGAAAGCAAAGGTTCACATACTTTTGCCACTCACAGGTATGTAATATTGGATCATTTTCCTCAATAAATAAATGACCAAGTATAATATTTTTGTCGCATTTGTTTAACTGGGTTCTCTTTATCTACTTTTAGGATTTGCGTGAAAATCTGATGATATTTTAGGTCATATTTATGCAGACATATAGAAAATTCTAAAAGGTTCACAAACTTTCAAGGACCACTGTAGCTCTCATTAGAAAGTCTGATATTTTCCACCACTAAATATGATCAAGGACCATCTAATTTCCCAAAGAGAGGCTATTTGACTAACACTGCAAAAAGTTAAACTCAGAATTTTCAACATCCAACACATCAGGGTATCTCTTTTACCATGAGGAAGCCATAGCCTAAAGGTTCGAGAATCAGCTTTGGGACCAAAAGGTTCTTGATTCAATTCCCTGGACCAGCAGGAATGGCTGAAGTGCCCTTCAGCAAGGCACCTAATGCCCAACTGCTCCCTGGGTGCTGCAGCACAGCTGCCCACTGCTCTGGGCTCACATCCCCTACTCAAGGCTCTGGATGTGTGCTCACATCCCCAGATGGGTTAAATGCAGAGAGAGAATTTCACTGTGCTCTAATGTACATGTGATGAATAAAGACTTACCACCACCACCACCCCAAAAAAGACAGAAAAAAATTCCCTTGAATGACTGCTTCAAACTAACTTTATAATCATTTTTAAAGATGTGATACCATGAAATTTTTCAATCTGCTTGTGAGATGTAAACTAGGCAGTGAAATGTACCTTGCAGGAGTTTGAAGCTTGTGACCAAAAAAGTGTATAATAGGTGCTTAATGTGTGGAGCAATTAAAGCTGAGTCTATGCAACACCATATACACATACATTCATTCATCCAGCTTAAGTAACTGCTTTATCCCAGTCAGGGTCATGGTGATTCCAGAGATGACCCCAGGAACCCCGGGAGCAAGACAGGAATACACCCACCCTGTATCAGAGTTGTAATCAAGTCACTAAACCCCGAGTCCAAGTCCAGTCTCGAGTCCCCAGTGTTCAAGTCCGAGTCAATTCCAAGTCATTAAAGAAAATTTCAAGTTGAGTCCGAGTCCATTACTGATCCGAGTCAAGTCCGAGTCGAGTCCAAGAACAAGACTCCAACCGCACTATTTGACGGTGACTGTTGCTGCCTTTATGTGAAACCGTCTTTGCTACTGTGTTGGACTAACGTTACTGCTCGACTGCCCAATTTATCGTAAGTTAATAGGCTACAGATAAAAAGCTTGTCCATTGCTCAGCAAGCCCCACCCACTATCAACAGGCAAATAACATGAGAGAGGGTTAACACTAGCTAGTTCATCAGTCAGCAAGCAAGCCCCGCTATCAACAGAGCAATGAACATAGCGTGTCACTTACTTCTCTGGGTGGAGTCTTGCCAAATGATGATTGAAGTTCGAGGTTGTCCCCGTCATCTCCTCGATAGTTCTTTTACATATGGAACACATAGCAGTGCATTTTTTCCCACTGCATGAGGTCTGGATAAGCAAAGTGGACAATGCTAGGGGCGTTCTCTCCAGGCATTTTAGTGCCATTAGCGTTAGTTTGTTCTTGAATATGACGTATAAACAGGTGAATGTGCATTCTCTTGCAGGAAATTAGTATAAAAATTAATGTAGATATAAATATCTTATGCCAAATTATTATGGCATGTTACAAAAAATAAAGAAAAAAATCTGAGTCCTCGTCTCCAGTTTACAAGTTGGAATGCAGTTAATGCACGAGTCCGAGTCCAAGTCTGAGTCATCAGTGCTCAAGTCCAAGTCAAGTCACAAGTCCTTAAAATTAGGGCATGAGTCAGACTTAAAGTGCATATCCTGGACCAATTTTGTTTTTTTATATGAAAGTATGTCCCTTTACACTCATCCAGAAGGGTAATTTTGCACAAGGCCATCTGTCTACAGCAGAAAAAAATAAAATAACAAAACGCATCTGGAAAAATCCCAAGGGAGTCTGGAGCCAGATTCGTGATGTCACCTGCGGAACCACCAGCAGGCTGCGCGAGCAGGCGCAGGCTGCGTGAGCTTTGCGCAATCTCAGTGCACAGCCTGTGTAGACGAAGCGCTCCCATTTCTCTCTCATTGTCCAGTCTTTTGGAAAACGATGAGTACTAATCCCATCAAGATCGGTGTTGTTACACCCTCCTATGATACATCTGTTAACCATTTTAATAATTACGTGATAATGTTGAAGAAATTTGCAGAAAACCACAGGTCGTTTTCTCATAAACAAATCAGCGCTGACGTAGGATTCACAGGGAGGCGTCCCGCACATGACATCACGAAAATCAACGTTTGCCGGGAAATCCAAATGCCAATTTTTTCAGAGACGGACCAATTCGCCTCAAATGGCTTGATTTCAACTGAATATTTCTGGTATTGCGCAAGGTAAAAAAAATTGCACAAAATGCAAAATGTGACAGATATTTGACAAAAATTTAATATAAAATAGGAGAATTACATTGCTCTTGCTCCTGAATTTACCCAAGATGTGCCCTTTAAGTCTGAGTCCTGGACTCGAGTACTCCAAGCCTTCCCTGTATGGGTTGCCAGTCCAGCACAGGCTTGCTCATTGGGGATAAATTAGGGATAAAATTAGCTCATGTTTTTAGTCATTCGAATGTAAAGCTGCTTTACAAATAAACTTGACTTGACTATTCACACTCATTTACTCCTAGGAGCAATTTAGTGTAGCCAGGTTGATTATTTTCTCATAACAACACGTCCCATCATGCTTGGGGCAACACAGTGGTGTAGTGGTTGGCACTGTCGCCTCACAGCAAGAAGGTTCTGGGTTCACGCCCAGTGGCCGACGGAGGCCTTTCTGTGTAGAACTTGCCTGTTCTCCCTGTGTCTGTGTGGGTTTCTTCCAGGTGCTCCGGTTTCCCCCACAGTTCAAAGATTAGGTTAACATTGGGCAGCTTTGGGCTGAAGTACCCTTGAGCAAGGCACCTAACCCCCAACTGCTCCCTGGTGCCGTCACACAGCTGCCCACTGCTCTGGGTATGTGTGTGTCCTCATTGCTCACTTGTGTGTGTGCATGTGTATGTTCACTGCTTCAGATGGGTTAAATGCAGAGGATGAATTTCACTTGCTTGAGTGTGCATGTGACAAATAAAGACGACTTCTTCTTTATTCCTCTTGTCCTACAGGAATTTGCCAATGCTAACACTTTTGAATCTATTTATTAAAGAAGATATTTAACATATGTTTCATCTGTTTACAGTTGTTATGACCTCCCTCACCTACAGTGGTGCTTGAAAGTTTGTGAACCCTTTAGAATTTTCTATATGTCTGCATAAATATGACCTAAAACAACATCAGATTTTCACACAAGTCCTAAAAGTAGATAAAGAGAACCCAGTTAAACAAATGAGATGAAAATATTATACTTGGTCATTTATTTATTGAGGAAAATGATCCAATATTACATATCTGTGAGTGGCAAAAGTATGTGAACCTTTGCTTTCAGTACCTGGTGTGACCCCCTTGTGCAGCAATAACTGCAATTAAACGTTTCCGGTAACTGTTGATCAGCCATGCACACCGGCTTGGAGGAATTTTAGCCCATTCTGCCGTACAGAACAGCTTCAACTCTGGGATGTTGGTGGGTTTCCTCACATGAACTGCTCGCTTCAGGTCCTTCCACAACATTTCGACTGGATTAAGGTCAGGACTTTGACTTGGCCATTCCAAAACATTCACTTTATTCTTCTTTAACCATTCTTTGGTAGAACGACTTGTGTGCTTAGGGTCGTTGTCTTGCTGCATGACCCACCTTCTCTTGAGATTCAGTTCATGGACAGATGTCTTGACATTTTCCTTTAGAATTCGCTGGTGGTATTCAGAATTCATTGTTCCATCAATGATGGCAAGCTGTCCTGGCCCAGATGCAGCAAAACAGGCCCAAACCATGATACTACCACCACCATGTTTCACAGATGGGATAAGGTTCTTATGCTGGAATACAGTGTTTTCCTTTCTCCAAACAAAACGCTTCTCAATTAAACCAAAAAGTTCTATTTTGGTCTCATCCATCCACAAAACATTTTTCCAATAGCCTTCTGGCTTGTCCACGTGATCTTTAGCAAACTGCAGACGAGCAGCAATGTTCTTTTTGGAGAGCAGTGGCTTTCTCCTTGCAACCCTGCCATGCACACCATTGTTGTTCAGTGTTCTCCTGATGGTGGACTCATGAACATTAACATTAGCCAATGTGAGAGAGGCCTTCAGTTGCTTAGAAGTTACCCTGGGGTCCTTTGTGACCTCGCTGACTATTATACGCCTTGCTCTTGGAGTGATCTTTGTTGGTTGACCGCTTCTGGGGAGGGTAACAATGGTGTTGAATTTCCTCCATTTGTACACAATCTGTCTGACTGTGGATTGGTGTAGTCCAAACTCTTTAGAGATGGTTTTGTAACCTTTTCCAGCCTGATGAGCATCAACAACGCTTTTTCTGAAGTCCTCAGAAATCTCCTTTGTTCATGCCATGATACACTTCCACAAACATGTGTTGTGAAGATCAGACTTTGATAGAGCCCTGTTCTTTAAATAAAACAGGGTGCCCACTCACACCTGATTGTCATCCCATTGATTGAAAACACCTGACTCTAATTTCACCTTCAAATTAACTGCTAGTCCTAGAGGTTCACATACTTTTGCCGCTCACAGATATGTAATATTGGATCATTTTCCTCAATAAATAAATGACCAAGTATAATATTTTTGTCTCATTTGTTTAACTGGGTTCTCTTTATCTACTTTCAGGACTTGTGTGAAAATCTGATGGTGTTTTAGGTCATATTTATGCAGAAATATAGAAAATTCTAAAGGGTTCGCAAACTTTCAAGCACCACTGTACCTCTTTTTCTTTCTTTCTCTTGAAGTTAATAAAACACAAAGTGTAGCTTGTCATGTTACCTATAAACAGCAAATACTTTCTTGCGTCCAAAAAAACCTTTCAGCTATAACATTGCTTATAACTATTACACAGCTCTGAAACTAGCGATTCCGTCCAGAAAACTTTACCATATTACTATTTACTAACATTTTTCAAAACCTTTCCACACTTTTTTTACACCAGAATCAGGTATAAAATCATCAACTTTGGAAAATTAGCATGTTTACAAATGGGTTCATAAGACATATTCTGACCATTAAAGTATCTTTCAGCACCTTGAGCTAAATCTTTTGTAGTATTTCCTGACTCAGTGTGTGTGTGCATGTGTGTGTGTGTGTTTTCTGGTGATTCTGCAGTCATGAAATTATTTTGGCTCAACCTTTTGGCCTTTCTAATTCAGAACGACCGTTATGACATGAAATGTCCATGGAGTATAGAAATACTGGAGGTTTTGTCTAATTGTTATTTTTAACTATTAAATAATTCAGTGACATTATACCACTCAGCAAGAGCCAAAAAATGAAATGCCTAAAATCATTCTTAGTCACAGCTTGACCAACCACAACCTACGCTGCACCATTTGCATGACATTGGCCCCCACTGTGTGTGGCTAGCTGCCATTTATCTGACTCCAAACACTACTTAGACCCAACCCCAGGCCTGTGTAGTGTGTTAAGGTAATCAATGAGCCAGATTCAGTGGAGTGTGCGAGATCTCCTCACTGGCCTGGCCTCGTCAACCTTGCTGTGGTCAAACCAGGACCTTCTGTAAGCCCCTGTACCTTGGCTAATCTTGTTATTACACTTAAGATAAGGATTAGCGCCTGTGCAGGAGGAGGCAGCCACCAATATGACCCCTGATATGCATAATGCATGGATAGATTGATGGATGAAGGAGACAAAATACCTACAGAGCAACAGTGCTGCATACATTAAGTGCTGGGCTGGAAAGCAGGAAGAACTCATTCTGAACGTTGATCGATTGTCTGTGGATGCAACGTGAAGGTTTTCATACTGTACGTATAAGATGAACTATGGGTGCCTGCTAAGACATAATTAAAGTATATAAGAATGGATTGGCTTCGTTGTAAAGAATGTTCCTATTTATTGCACAGTAGATGTCAGAGGATGGGGAATAGGTATGTGTCCTACAATGCTTTCTTTTTTACATTTGATCCTTTTCTTGTTGCTCGTCCCAACCAGAAATAAGCAGCATTGTGGCGACATAAAGTAACCAGCCATGTCTTATCTGTCAAATTATGCTGATTCAATTGCATGACAATTGGCACTGGCCTGAAAGGTGATGTCTAACTTGCCAAATAGTGAATCCCAGCGAGGCCCTGTTTGAGGAGGAACCACATTGGCAGGTCCTCTCTTGGACGAAGACTATGATCGCTGCAGTAGCTTTTGAAACGCAGCCCCTCCGCTTCTCTAGCGTCAAGGGGAAGCAGTCGTTTGAGCCCAGCAGAACTCCCCCATATAAAACCCTTCCATCTCTTCCTCGCACCGATTTTCCCCCCGTCCCAGTGTCCTCTGCTCCTGCTGCACGGCTGACAGCATGCCTGCACACAAACGTGGTGTTACCTCCAAATTATGCGCAAGCGTCCGACATGTGTCAGGGCCGCCATGTCTCCGCTGAGCTAATGATGCTGCGCCGGACAGCCCACTGTCCTTCTGCCTGTATGCATGAGTGCGAGTGTGTATGTGTGTGTATCTGTGAGCCAAGGCATGTCAACGTCAGTAGGACCCTTCCATCCGATTAAAACAAACCAAAACAAGCAAAGGCATGTGGAAACTAGCATGCGCTAGTGTCAGGTTAAGCTAGCGGTGGGGTGGACATGCTAGTGCTCTTTGTAGTACTGGAGAGCATGGTGTGGCACAGAGGGCAAAAATTTTCACTCAAAACCAAAGACAGGAGGACTGCACTCACATATATCTACACTTCTGATGCATTGGAACATGGCTGTGTTGCTTCTTTTACATGCTAACAGAGTTCAAGCTTATGCATTTGTGCAGGAATTATGAGAATAATGATTTTAATTTTGATACTTGTTCGACACTATTGTGAAAAAATAAAGGAAGATGAACTCTTTGGTTCAGGATTCGTCTATCTCATGTGTGGTATGCTTATATCATACAGCCTATCAACCTGCCTCTGGTAGAGAACTGTCATGGACCCCATAAGACAGGTTTCCACAAATGTACCAGTGGCACTGATTTCTTGCTGGTAAGAGCACCAGGGACAGGAATTATATTATATATTTCTTTATAAATATGGGTACAGATCCATACTGATCCATCTTTTTTTTTTAATTGTTAATTTGCCAACACACAATCTCTCTGTCTTTACTTTTCACTTGTGCTCATTTTTCTTTTTAAAACACCAATTTAAAAAGAGATTGCACGAAAATCCCATAGCAACATGTGCAGAGGCTTTTGTTCAGTATGCCGCCCTCTGCAATTACATGCTGTGCAAATATCACTCAGGCCTGGCAAAATTCAATCATTCACTCATGAATGCATGTCAGTAAATCACTTTAAGTGGAAAATATGTGCAGCCACCACAGGAAAGGAGGACTGAAATTATAAGATGTTTGCTTTAAAAAGAGCTCTGCCTGATTTGAATCAAATGTTTAACATTCAACAAGGAATTGAAAATTACAAAAACAAGACTAAGGAGTGAGAATAAATAGTTCTCATACTGAAGGGAATTTTATAAAACTGAAAGGATTGAATTGAAATGGGGAGGTCGGGAAGAGATGTTCCTTCATGTCCAAGACCTACAGGTATATTAATGTATATAGTCTTGCTTGTCTGTGGGGGACCATTAACACGTAATCAAAATCAGTACACACGCTACATTCACCGGCCACTTTATTAGGTACACCCATCCACCTGCTGTTTTATGCAGTTATTTAATAAGCCAATCCCTTGACAGCAGCACAATGTATAAAATCATGCAGATACAAATCAAGAGCTTCAGTTAATGTTCAAGTCAAACATCAGAATGGGAAAAAAAAATTGTTATCTCAAAATGTAACTTTCACTGTGGCATGGGTTTTGGTTTGAACCAGCTGGACCAGTTTGAGTGTCTGTGAAGGTTCTCAGTCATCCAGGTCATCATAAACCGTAGGTGCTAAAGAAGGCAGCTGGATTTGCTTGAAATTCTTGAAGACGTTTCACCTCTCATCCGAAAGGCTTCTTCAGTTCTGTCTGACTAGTTGGGAGTTCCAGGTATTTATCCTCTAGTGGACCAAAAGTCAACCTAGAATGACCATCACTGAACAGAGGAGGTGGTCTGAGACACCACTTATCAGCCACCTACAATGCAGTCCTTGGCACACTTCCCAGACAACTGAATACACATCCACACCAAGACTCAGCTGACTTCAATGACTCACATGGTGGCAGAGAGAGCCAACGATCCACAGATCACCCTGTCTCTCTCTCTCTTTTGTATATCAGATGGCCAACTCAGTGTCATGCAGCCACACCCTTGTCTCTGGTCCTAAGTCGAAGAGGCCGGCTTCTGAGGGTGGGCTGTATAGGAGGCAGCCGATGATTATGTACTCGGCAGTCTGTTCAGGTTCACCACACTCGCATGCTGCACTGTCCGATAGGCCCCACTTCTTCAGAGATGACTTAAAGCAGCCAACCCCAGTGCATAGACAGTTCAGCGAGGTCCACAGGTAGCGTGGCAGGTCTTCTCCTTTTACACCGCCTCCTGGGTCCCTGATGTATCATTGGATGCAGGAGGACCCAGCCGTCTCCCATGTCTGTTTCCAGGATGCTGCCAGCCAGGCGTCTCTGGACAAGTCCTCAGGGATAGACTGTAGCATCTCTTGTGCTGCCTTGTTGTAGGGATGGCGAGACTTGAGCCTGTCTGGTGGAGCTGGTGTTATTGTGGCTTTGTGCAGGATGTGCCAGTCATACTTCCAGGCTTTTCTTGCCAGGGTGAGGGTAGCTGCATCCCGTCGGAGACTGGCCAGGGCGACTCCAGCAAGGACTGGCAGGTGGGACACAGGGTTGGGTTTCAGACAACGAGTTACTATCCGGAGGGTGCTGTTGATGGCAGTATCTATCTTATTCACGTGTGGGCTTCTGCTCCAGGCAGGGAAACAGTATTCGGCTACACTTGCGTGGATATGCGAAGGGTCTGGGGGGAAGCTCCCCAAGTCGAACCCGCCAGATGGCAGATGAGTGAGACCCTTGCTGTTACCTTGGCCTTCACTTCATCCAGGTGTTGCTTATAGGACAGTGTCCAATCCAAGCATACACCGAGGTACTTGGGGGCTTGCTGGAACTCCAGGCGGTTGTTGCCAACATACACATCCAGTTCCCTTCTTGCTTCCCAATTGTTGAGATGGTATGCTGCAGACACTGTCTTGCCCACGCTGAGCTGAAGGTGCCACTTCTGGAGGTAGTCTGCCAGGATGCCCATGTCTCAGTTGAGACCATCTTCCATCACCTTCCATGTTGGGCATTGAAGCATGATGGCCAAATCGTCCGCATAGCCGTACTTGGTAGATATTAAATCCAGCAGGTCGTGAATGTCGATGTTGAACAACATTGGTGAAAGGACGGAGCCTTGTGGGACACCGTTTTTCAGCCTGCGGAGCCTGCTGGTCTGGCCATCACTGGTCTGTAGGATAAAGCTATGGTTCGATAGCATCTCCATGATGAACCTCACCATGTGCCGGTCTGGGATTGTCCTCAACAGTTTCAAATGTAGTCCATGGTGCCACACAGTATCATAGGTGGTGGTCAGGTCCAGGAATCCTACTCCAGCTTTCTCGTTATCCTGAAAGCTATCTTCGATGTCCTGAGTGAGTAGGGTTACCTGATCCACTGTTGACCTGTTTCGGTGGAAGCCTGTTTGTTCTGGTGGGAGTTGTGGGTCCACCACTGGCTCAATGCAGCTGTGAATCAGCCTCTCCAGGTTCTTATATGGGACGCAGAGCAGAGAGATGGGCCTGTAGGACTTCGGATCTTCAGTGGGTTTATCTGGCTTTGGCAAGGCTATAACGGAAGCGCGGCGCCAGATCTTTAGAAGCTTGGACCTCCAGAAGCATGCTGAGAAGAACGAGCATAGCCAGCAAGCTGTTCTTTCACTTTGGTGTATGACAAACTCTGGGTGGATATTGTCTCGACCTGGTGACTTGCCCGGCTTCAGTTTGTTAATTGCTGCACTTAGTTTGGCTGCTGTGAAGTCTCCTGAGAGGTTGGCATCGACGCTGGCTGCCCTGGAGAGAGACAATACCTCACACGAGATCAGTCATGTGAAGTTTTTGTCTGCATCTGGGAAGCGGCCATTTTTCAGGAGCTGGAAAGCAATGACATCTGCTGTCACTTGACACCTGAGGGGTGTTGTTTTTCTCCCTGAGAGCAGGTTGATGGTCTGCCACGCCTTCTGGCTAGAGTGGATGAAGTCAATAGATTCCACTACTTCAGTCCACCTAGTCCTTCAGGTGTTGTCCAGCTTCTGCAGTAAGGTTGTTGCTGTTGTGTCCATTTCTTCCCTGGAGCTTGCCTGCTGGTGTTGACGCAGCAGGCAGCTGCACTCCTCATCCCAGCCCAGGATGTAGTTCTTGTTGTAGCCACACGGGATGTTGTGCTTTGCTGCCCTTAGGAGGACTTTACAGTAAGCGGCATATGCAGCATCCACATCAACTGCTTCTGGGTCCAGCAGACCAGCAGTTCTTCTTTCCGTTTCTGCCATAAACAACTGCCAGTTCGCCTTCCTGAAATTCCATCTCCTGACCAGTTTGCCAAGTACCGGCTGTACCAGCAATGGTACTTTGATGATGGATGGGTGGTGGTGTGAACGAGGGAACCTGTCCAAGACACATCTCTCCAGTTTCAGGTCATTACTGCAGCATATGGTGAAGGCCAGGTCTGGGTTGGTGTAAGAATTCCAGTGTGCAGAAAAGAAGCTTGGTGGCTCTTTTGGGTTGAAGAGCAGCAGTGCTTCAATGTTAGAAGCCCACTCACTCAGTGCTTCACCATCATGTGATGTGTGGTTGTAACCCCAATCTGTATGTTGGCAGTTGAAGTCACCTGCATAGATGGCGGGAGCAGGTACAGGTGGAAGTGATGATACAATCAGCACTGTTGGTGGGTGCTTGTATACATTCACAACAGATGTTTCTTGGATTTTGGTGACCAGCCACTCAATGTTGCAGCCAGGTGGAGAGTGGCTGGTGGCTGACCAACTTAATCCTTCCAGGACAAAGGTTGCTATTCCATGTGTCTTGATGTGGATGGACCCAGCGAGGAGGAACCCAGGCAGCTTGAAGTTGTCGTCAGAAACCCAGTGTGTCTCTTGCAGGAGAACAACCATCACTTTATTGGAATCAGCGAGGTGTCTGATGACTTTGAGTTTGGCGATGGTAAGGCCCTTGACGTTGAGTTGGAGCACTGACAGGCCTTGGTTTTCGATGGTGGGGGTATCCGCCCATCCTAAGGAGGACGTTCTCTGCCTTGGTCTTGACCTTGGCTTGTACCTTGGTCTGCCAGCTCGATGATTCTTTGGCACCATTAGTTTAATGAGTTGGTCTTACACCATTTCTCACTACTCGCAGGGGAGGCCGCATGGAGGCTGTCGTCTTCTCTCCCACAGATCACCCTAATGACACTCTAGGCTGCTAACACCATTCACACCCAGCCTCCAGTGACCCTAACAGCTACAGGATGACTGAGAGTCAATGACCCATGTGACCTCAACGACTCTCCTTAGGGTTGCTTTTGGTCCATTAGAGGATAAATACCTGGAACTCCCAACTAGTTAGACAGAACTGAAGAAGCCTTTCGGCTGAGAGGTGAAATGTCTTCAAGAATTTCAAGCAAGTCCAGTTGCCTCCTTTAGCACCTACCGACTGGTTTGAGTATTGCAGAAACTGCTGATCTCCTGGGGTTTTCATACACAACAGTCTCTAGAGTTTACAAAGAATGGTGCAAAAAACAAAAAAAAAAAAACATTGAGTGAGCAACAGTTATGTGGGTGTGAAACAGTTATGTTTCACTCCTGCAGCCAAGAACAGGAATCTTAGAATCAACAAGAAGTTCCTATTAAAGTGGCCAGTGAGTGTATACACACTCTGTACAGATTGTTAAAGTTTTATAAGTGACTGAATTAATCAATTATTATTTCCCCACTCATGTTCGTTCAAACAGAGATTGTGTTTGAATGCCGTGAGTGACTTTTGCTTTATGTGATAAGACAGAGAGTAATATGTACAATGTTGATAATACATACAAAAGGGAAACAGGTTTCAGTTTAGGAGAGCATGCAGTTTATAGAAACATATCTCGATATAGATATTAAGTTTTGACAACGTGAATAGTTTCCCAGGCTGACACATATATAAAAAAGTGCTTCACAAAGGCTATGAGGAGTACTGAAGCGTCTTTGCAACCCAAGGGTATCCCATCCTACTCACAGTATCAAGACAAGTTAATAGTGTCGAATGATGCTGATAGAACAAATTGCGTGGGGTTGGTGTGAGGTGTTTATTTTGCCTGAAGTTTGAAAATATCAGAATCTTTCGATGACTCACTGCGTAGGTGGACAGCACCAGTATGGAACACTGGCTTGTTAGCATCAAAAGATCCTACACGATATACACTACACAACAAGTTTTAGGTAGAGTTGACCTCAAAAGTTGACATGGAACCTTCTGCCCAAAATCTCAAGTGTTTTTTACAAGATTTAGCCAGATTAAGCATGTCACTGAACCCACTGCTCAGGGTCAGAGAATGCTAGTCGTTTTGTGCTTTTTTAAATCAGAAGTGCCAGTGCTTTAGAGAAGAAGGATGAAGTCTTGTCTGCTGTGTGTAAGTGATGAGTAAGAGAAGAGACAGGCTGTCACAGCACACCTGTAGGCCTGCCAGCGGAGTCCATCATGGAGCCAAGATTAAAAACACTGCATCCATTAGGCCCTGTGTCAGCCATCATTATTTGATAAAGGAGCGATTTTGTCACATCTCCATTCTTCACAGTGCCGTCCTCGCTCTGATGAATAACGCACACATCCCATCTCCAAACACGGCTCACTTTTGACAGCAACACAACCATTTACAGCGCCGACTTCCACTGCCGACACTGTGCGTCAATTCCTAAAGAAACTTCAAATAATTCTCATTGCAATGATCTCACAGTCCATCACAGGAAGGGATACAAAGTATTTATTCTCTGAAATATACGATATGTTCTAGGCCTGTCGATCAAAATGGCCTCACAATTTATCAGCCTCATGTATTTAGCTGACAGGCCTTTGTTTTCTTCTGTGTGCTCAACTGTGATTCAATTTTACTTGATCTGATTCGTTTGACAGCCATCATCTGCCTGCGAGATAGATCTAAATGTGGTTCATTTTCCCCCAAAAAAAAACAATTTCAGGATAAACAACATTCCGGAGAGAATGTGCATTTTAAAGACATGACTAGGCCTTTATTTAATTGATTTTGTGTATGTACAGGAACATTTTTTTCATCGCTGTCTCTGGGAATTATAAGATCTTCTGACACACTTGGTTTTGAACGCTGTACTAGCAGTTGCTGATGACAGCTTTGTGACAGCATATGGGTATGATGGTGTACTGTGACAAGAATATTTAAATCTTACATAGTTCACATTATGCTCTATTTCCAGGTGCAGTGTATAGATTGTGTGATTGAGGTGCCATTTGTGTGTCACTGATGTTACATTCATAAATATGTATATAAGATAAAGCTAAAAGACATTTTATAGCAAGCGTACATGTGTATGTTTTAGATAAATGAATTTAAAATACTATTAACACCTATATAGCACTTAGAAATCATATTTGCCTGTCCCAGCGCACTATAGCTACACTTGACCTTGAAATACAAGCATTAAAAAGCTTCATGCATTGTATAATTTGTGCATTAATACATGAATCCATTTCACATCTCATGCTTGAAATATCCTCTTCCATGACTCATCCTTTTATAGTTTATAAAAATATGCATTTTAGTTCCACAATATTCACTCAGTCATGCTGAAAAAATTCACTCTGATGAAATATTTGGAATATTCCACAAATCACAACAGGAAGTTGTCGTCCAAATTTCCTGAAGATCATTGGACTAAGAAAAGTAGGTTCTTTCATTCTTTTTTCCTCCTTTATTTTCAGTGATATTGTGATATTGGGTGATAAGATACATTTTTCAAATGCAACCCTGTTATCCAAACTGTAGCTCGAATGCAAATTAGTCATTAAAAGAAAAAAAAAATCATTAGAATGTCTTTCAGGTCTTCATTCCAGTAGCATGGATGATAGATCCTTATTTGGGTATGTACAGGGTGTTTCAAACAATTTGATATCATTTCACAGTCTAATAACTTTGCTGATTCTCGTTCAATTTTAACAGCATGTGTGGAAACAGGTCAAAATTTTATGTTTAATGTTTTTTGTTTTTATCTTTTTAGGTATAGAAATACCATTCACTGGAAAAGAAAAGCTGTTTTGTGTGTTAGAGTACGCTCGAACACAGTCGAACAAGACTGTGCAGCATACATTTATAAGAGAATTCTCTAAACATGCACCAAATGCAATGCAGATTTGGACATGGCACAAAAAGTTCAAAGAGGAAGGCTGTCTGTGCGTCAGGCGGCGCACATATTGAAAATTTGTGAAATCGTTCATGGAATCCACATACCTTTGAATTTCTCATTTAAATATTGAGGAATAAATCTTATATTGCTCAGTATTAAGCCTGTTCAGTTTCATTTGCCTCGACTATGTAGTTTCTGGGATATTTACATCTCAAATAATATCAAATTTTTTTGAAACACCCTGTATGTTATGTGCATAGCCCATGGTTTTACTTTTTTTTCTTTTATTATTTTTATACATAGATATATATTTTTTCCTATAGTTTTTTTATACTTTTATTACACTCTATTTTTTGTTGCTGTTTATTCCTGACTATTCTTCTATTTGTGAGCTGCTGTAACATATAAATTTCCCCATCGATGGATGAATAAAGTTTATCTTATCTTATCTTATCTTATCTTATCTTATCTTATCTTATCTTATCTTATATAACCACATTTTATGTATGTGATAATTCTAGGATAAAAAATAAACCCCCACATCCATGTTACTCGTTTAAGAGGAAAACACAGTCAGTGTCAACAAGGAAACCTTAAAGGTAAACTGCCTTTTAGATTTTTCAAGTGTAGGTCATAAAAAGAATTTTCCCTGACACCCAATTATTTTTGTTTAGTGGACTGAATTCGAATCACAGACTTCCAATTTTATTAGTTTTTTTTTTCTAATAGAACAATTAATGAATTTAGGGTCATGTGGCCCTAAATTCTTTGCTATTTTTGCCTGCTTCACCATGACCCAATTCAAGATACTATGTCATGCATCACGTGGTGGGCTTTCCTGGTTCGCGCAAGGCACTGTGGGATATAAATTTGAAACAGAAAAGACTCAAAGGAAAGGAAACACAGGACCAAACTAATAAATATCGGTGATCAACGGAGAAGGTGGGATGATCAAAGGTCAACTTATGCATGTGCACATGCACTTCCTCCGTTTGCTTGACTGCATGAACGGGGAGATCTCATGCACATTATTTGCTATGGAATCCCCTCAAATTAGATGTGTACCCAGTCACAGAATTGCCTCATATTTTGTGAGATATTAGAGAAATAAACATACAATATTATGACCAAGTTTCAGAGAGTACTAAATTTTATTGATTTTATTAAATTGAAAGGCAGTCTTCCTTTTAAAAAAAAAAGAGATACTGTTGCCTGAGGTGAGTTAACATTTTTGAATTTTAGATTCAGTGTTGAAATACTTTGAATACGTTGAATTAGAAGAAAAGATTGGGCTAAAAATCCTGAAAAAAAGCCACTCTCGAGTAAACGAGCAATTTGCATCTTCCTTACTTATCGGTATGATACAGTACACGAGATCATGCTTTATAGAGAAAACAAGCAAATAAATAAATAAGGGAAGTTTATTATTCTACTTCTGCTTAATGCTACTGAATATGGAATTATATATTTAAAAAAAATCTATATGGCAGACTGGCAAAACAAACCTGTGCTTAAATCTCTAAATGTTTAGCTTCTCAGTCGTCTTTAACCATTTTACCCAAAGCTTCACCTTTTATAAAGAACTCTAGCTTTAAGGTACAGAACACCAGCTGTGTTCAGTGTGAAGCGATTCAGTGTGAAACATGGCGTTGTTCTATTGTTTCTCAACGCAATGCCTCCGGCAAATGTAAAAGTAAATGGCAGGCAGGCAGGAAGTAGCTCTGTGAAATTCCTCTGGAGGGAAACCTGGCGTGTCCTCTTTATCTTCGCCGAGAGTCACGTACCCATGTGTCGGGAAAAATAGAAGGCTTAATTTAATAATACACCTGAATCTGCTAAGTCTCCGAAAGGGATGATTTTAATAACAATGTTTCTTTCATCTTGTTATTCTGGAGGCAAAACTGTGACTTCATGCATTGTTAAGTCTGTTTAACTCCCAACTTGATCGCAAGGTTTACTTGCACCTTCACGTGAATTAAATGGATGGTATACACTTTTAAATCTCCTTCTCTTTTCTGCAGATTAGACAGTCAGGACTTGAGTTAAAAAATAATAAATAAATAAATAAATAAATAAAACAATTTTATTACAACACAATTTTCTGACCTGGATTGTAAAATGTATGTTCTTTTATACGTGCATGTTTTGATTTCTGACAAAATCTAAAGTAATTTCTTGCAGCAAGGGCCGTTTGAATGACAAATTGCAGTAATTGAAGAAAAGCAGAACTTCGACGCTGAGGCTCAGCATATACACTATGGGACTACTGGGAAATCAAAACATGCCAATTTGAGTGAGATTGTATTCTCAAATAGGACAACTAACAAGAGGTTTTCCATGGCAACTCCCCAAAGCTACTGCAAATGGAGGATTAGATTATTGCACAAACACTACGTATATCAGTCACTGGCTCCCTCAGGTTTTTGAACGATCTAAAGCCCCGGTGTCCATAGGCATAATCACCCAGTAATTGAGTTGAAAAGAGTAAATTGTTAGATTCCCAAAAGATACTGGACATTTTCCTATAAAGTCAGAAAACCTTGAGAAATACCCTGTGGAAAATATTTGTTGGACTAGGCAAAAGTTATGCAAATCTGCTTAAATGGCATCTATCTGCTGATGTCCCTGTTGGCTCTCCAGCTACTTGCATTGTAACATTTGTTGTGATTATAGTAATTTACAAAGAATATGTACAGGGACTGTGTTAAATTCCTTAACAAAAGAGGGATCTAGATCTGTGTCTGTTCTTGCCTGCAGTCTTGGATAGACACGTTTAATAGAGGTGCATTAAATCCAAAGGATTTTTCCCCCCTCCTATTTTTGGTGAATGAGTGTTTGCGGCAGTATTTGTCCCTGGAAACATTCCCTCATTTCCATACAACAAATATTTTAACGCTGAATTGACAACTTTCACAAAGGTGAAAACGTACTGGAAAGTTTAGACAGAAATAATATCTAATAATGAAGCAACTCTATGCTTAATGCTGGCACACACACACTCTCTGGCTCATTCATGCTAAAACCCCAAGATTTTCGCATTGAACATTGCATTCTGCAGGGTGGGATGGTGGGATGGCTGGGAGCATTACTGCCTCACAGCTCCAGGGTCCTGTCCGGATCTTCTGCTTTCCTCTTACCTCCCAAAACCATTGCAATTGGTAGACTGGTTATACGAAAGTGCTCCTAAGTGTGATGAGTGTGTGAATGTGTGTACTGTATGGTGCCCTGCAATGGATTTTTGCCTCATCCAGGGTGTATTCCTGCCTTATACCCGATGTTCCTGGAATAGGCTCCAGATCCACCACAACAATGACCACGATAAACTGCTTGGGCGGTATGGTGGTGTAGTGGTTAGCACTGTTGCCTCACAGCAAGCGGCCATCAGGGGGACTTTCTGTGTGGAGTTTGCATGTTCTCCTCATGTCTGCATGGGTTTCCTCCAGGTGCTCTGGTTTCCCTCAAAGTTCAAAGACATGCGGTCAGGTTAACATGGGGCGACCATGGGCTGAAGTGCCCTTGAGCAAGGCACCTAACCCCCAACTGCTCCCTGGATGCTGTAGCTTAACTGCCCACTGCTCTGGGTATGTGTGTGTGTGCTCATTGCTCACTTGTGTGTGCAGACGCGCAGCTTGTGAACAGGCAAGGCAGGCAACTGCTTGGGGCCCCCTGGCTTAGGGGGCCCCCCTAGAGTTGGGGCCCGAGGGCTTATTTATTTTGTTTTTTATTGTTCTTTACCATTGTATTTTCACATTTGGAATTTAAAAAACTTTGGTTTCATACATTTTTCGTTGGTGTCAGATTATTTATAACATATTGGTGATGAACACTGGTCAGAAGGGCCCCCTGGAAATTTTTGCTTGGGGCCACAACAGACTCTAGAATCGCCTCTGTGTGTGTGTGTGCATGCATGTGTTCACTGCTTCAGATGGGTTAAATGTAGAGGACGAATTTCACTGTGCTTGAGTGTACATGTGATAAATAAAGGCTTCTTCTTCTTCTGACTAAAGACGATTGCTAACATTTTGCAGAGATTCTAGGACCAATTCAAAATTGTCCAACCCCACTAGGACTAATTCTGAATTTACTATCGAGC
Organism: Neoarius graeffei; assembly: GCF_027579695.1. NCBI lineage: Eukaryota > Metazoa > Chordata > Actinopteri > Siluriformes > Ariidae > Neoarius > Neoarius graeffei. Next base: position 23,864,182 of record NC_083584.1, on the reverse strand, counting down.
AGATATACATTGTATAACCAGGATTTCTATGGATGACCTATGGATAGATTTTTTTTTTCTCAAAGGATTTAAGGGTTCCCACATCAGGGCAAACTTATGATCCTTCCAATATACTAGATTTCACCTTCTCAAAAGCTCTTGCTTGCTGCAAAAGGCATCATCACATAATCACATAACCTGAATTGAATGATTAAAGAATGGAGACTCTGTCAAGAAATGTCAGGATTTATTTTACAATTGAGAGACAAAAACAATATTTTTTTATGAGCTGATGAGACATTTCACAATGGTATGATTAAAAACATTGAAATGCACTGGTTTTCCTGTTGTGCATTGCTCTTTTTCACTCAGGCATAATGTGCATCTGAGGATGCATTCCATCAAACCAATTAATATTAACCACACTGGAGGACCAAAAGGATGAACGTCAGCGCTACTGTTCACATACCGTCTGCATATATATCTATTTACATATTATTTCCTTTTTGTTTACTATATATAAAATGACAATATAAAAGAATGCACACCATACAAACAAAGCTGCGGCAACTGGCAAGATATGATGATGGAAAAATGTACATGTACATAATTGCAGATCATTTAAATATATATGTACTGTATATAAGGATTTGATTAAGTCTTTACAAGTTGAAATCGAAGCAAACCTATAGAAAGAGAAAAGTCAGTACCAAAGCATACATTTCCAAATTGCTACAGTAAAAAAAGATACTTAACAACAAAACCAACTGATTTAACAAATATGTTCAAACAAAATCATTTGAAACACAAAGTGTATCATCTGAAGCAGCCAGTTAATCATAACCTGTTGAGGTTTTAAAGATACAATGCTGCCTTTTGTATATTTTCAGTGATTTAATGGGATGTTGGTATTGTTGGTAGAAAGTCAAATTTGGGAATTTGAGCTGAAAACAATAACTCTATACTGTATATATATATTCTTTATAGCTTCTGCACATTGTTTGCTGAAATTGTCAGTTATTTCAAGAATAAAAGATGATCGATTCAACAAAATTCACGCGCTACTCCTTGTTTTCATGTATTACAGCCTTGTTTTGACCATGCCCATGGATACCATGCTGGTCTCATTCTCAATTCCACAAAATACAAACAGTGGAAAATTTGTTCAAATCTCAAATCACTAGGGGAAAAAACATGCACATAATTAACACATATATAAATACAATACAAAGTAAGATATAGAAATCAACAGAGTGAAAAAAAAACAGCAACAACTAAAAAAGGAGACAGATCATGGTCCAGTCAGGCAGTTGCACAACAAAAGTTTAATCAATTTTGACTGAAGGCTCAGTTCAGATGCAGTGCAGAACAGTGATGTAGTGCAATGATTCTCAAGTCAGTCATTTCACTGCCACTGGCCTGCTCCTCTATGCTTTATCTAACTTTTCAAGCTCGGATACAAAGATCAAGTGGTCCTCTGGAGACTTGCCATGCGTTTTGCTGAGGTGCAGCTTAACTGCATGTTTGCTGACAAAGGTCCTATTGCACAGTTTGCACTGATAGATGGAATTAGAGTCGTCCTCGTTCAAGCCGAGGGAACTGAAAGTCTTGTCCGTTATCATTTTCGTGACTGCTTGCTGCTCTCTCATAAGGTCTATAGACAACCTTGACAGGTCCTTTAAACTGAAGCCTAAATGGGATTCTAAGTGGCTAATGTAAGTGGAGGGAGTTCTGAACTGGGAGGCGCAGTCACTGCACAAGAACAGAGGCTGGCCAGAGTCAATGTTCTTTAGAAACTTTGTTCCGCCCGTCCGCCTGAGCTGGTACTTCACATTGGCGAGCCAGTGAGAGATTGTGGTCATTGAGAGACCTGTGAACTTACAGATATGTACACGCTCCTGAGGACCCAGGTCTGTGATGACAAACTTCCCCTCTGGAGTTTCACGAAGGCTGGATGCAAACTGAGCCTGTAGGATCAGCAGGTGTTGAGGGTTCCAGTTAGACTGCCTCCCTTTCCTTTTTTGGACATGGGTGAAGTCCTCCAGAGCATCCTCAAAAGCACTGCCATCTGCTTCTGACTTCTCAGAGATAGAAGAGGGCGTTGATGACTTTGGTGTCAGGCGGCCTGTGAGGTTTTTCACCATGTCCGAGATGTCCATCAAGGCATTTTCCCTCAAAGGGGAAGACAATGATTCAGATAAGTTGGAAAGAATGGGTCGATTACTGTTAGGAATGCTGCTGTTACTACTGTTGCTTATGACAGTGGAGGAGCTGTTGTTTGGACGTCCATTGCTGTTCTTGGATTTCGTCAAGTCTATTGGCTGGTCTTCGTTGTCATAGCATCTGTTGATGGACTCAACTTGCTTAACCTGAGTTGGATTGTAAAAAGGTTTCTCCACCATGTTGTTGCTGATTTTGTACAGCATTGCTAATGGGTCTAATAATGGGCTGACAGTTTTGGATGCCTTGCCTAAATGAGTGTTCATGATGGACTGCAGTGCACTAAGATGGTTAACTAAAGGCTGTTCTGGTGAGTGGTCAGTGATTATTCCCAAACTACTGCACCCATTACTGACTTGTGTTTTGAGGGTGTCCATTCCATTCTTGTCTATAGTTTCAGCATGACTCTCAACTTGCTCCCCTTCCTTACCAACTGACTCAGTCTCCTCAGTAATGCCATTCTTTGCAGGCTTGCTAAGGTCAGTTGGCTGCGGGAAGTCTTTTTTCTCCTTGGGTACAGGTGATAGTGATGGTGTAGAGACATGTTTTGGGATGCGTTCACTAGGCTTCTCCTCCTTCTCCTTTTTAGACACAATTTTTCCAGTGACTTTCTCCACTAACTCTTCCATGGCTAAGACATTGCTCTTATGGTTTGGGGGTGGGGATGGGCTTCCTGGGGAATGGATGAGGGCACTGGTTTCAGTTGACAGAGACTTCAAGCTACTAGCACTGAATGTGGGTTGCATTTTGACACTCTGGACAGCAGAGAGAGACTTCATTGACCCTTGGAGCTGGTAGGCCGCATGGATACTCGGATATCCACCCCATGTAGGGGTACCTGTCTGAGCCTTGCTGATTGCACTAGAAACAGTATTTTCTAGAGACTTGAGAATATCAAGACCCTCTTTCGGGGTCTCTTCCAAATCCTCTTCTCGGAGATATTTGTACTGGCCAGGTTTTTCAGAGTTCTCTGGTTTGTCAGATGGGTCCTCCTTTTCTTCTTTAATTTTCTTCTCTGGCTCATTCACCTCTTTTTTCTCCTCCTGTGAATCCTTCCTTTCTTCAGTTATAGAGGTATGTAATGGAGAGTCAATTTGTGACTTGATAGTTGGGACTGGTAGACGTGTGGTGGTTGGTGGAAGAGGAATGGACTGAATTTTTTCCTCCACCACTGGGTCAAATACTAACTGTTTCCCCTTTTTTGAAGCAGAGTTGGTAACTTTTAGGAAATGTCCTGTCACCATCATATGAGCTGTAAGCTGCTGCAAGGTATCATGAGAACTTCCACATTCCATACACTTGAGGATCTGGGCTTTTCTGGCTTCAAACTGCCAGGTGTAACTTGCACCATTCTGATAACCATATCGATTGTTAGCAGTAACGTAGGGATTTGTAACCTTTTGGTCTTTGGTGGGGGTGGATTCTGCCAGTGGAGCACCTGTTGTGCTAGTGATGGATTCAGGTGAGCAAGGGGACACTAGGTCATGAAAGACTCGTTTTTTGGTAGAGGGCACCAGCTTTGAGGCAAGAGCTGGCATTGGTTCTTTGAGAGGCACTTTCTGGTAGTGTTTTGTTTTGATCATGTGGACACTTAGGTCTTGCAGAGATTCAAATGAGTGTCCGCAGTACATGCACTTTAAGACTTTCTGAGCATCCTCTTTGCCCTCCATCTCCATCAAGGAACGCTTCCTTGGCTTGGACCATTTTTTGCCCATGTCATCTTCCTGATCTTTATTGTCATCACGGTAATGGCCTGTTTCGTTCATGTGTACTGTGAGGCCTACAAGTGTGTCATAAGCTGCGCTGCAGTCCTTGCATCTAAATTTACTGGCACCAGTAAATACCGGCCCATACAGCTTATTGTTTTGACGGTACAGTTGTACTGTGCTGAAGAGACTGGGTTCTGGCAGAAGGTGGTATGGTGTATGCTGTAATGTTTTAGCAAGTGCAGCCTGGTGCCAGTCATAAGAGACACTTCCACTACTGGTACCACTTACATTCCCATTGCTATTACTGGTTAAAGTGGTGGCACTGGCAGAAGTGTTGCTCGGGGTGGTGCTGGTTGTGGCACTAACACTAGCTGTGCTAATGCTACTGCTTCCACTGCTGTTACTGTTAGTTGCATGACTATTCATAATGCTATTGCTCCCCTTGTGGTTGCTTGTGGTACTGTTGTTGCTGAAATTAACTTGTTTGCTTTTTATAATGTCTCTTGTGATGCTGGACCACGAGGCATTCGAGATCAAGTTTGCATAGGCGGCTTTCATCTTTGCCAAACTGTCTTGCACGGAAAGACCAGGCTCTGTCTCCATGTCATCAGTCTCATCCTTCTCCTGGCCCTCTTTGGAGGAGGTGCTTTTAAAGTCGGCCAGGTGATCGCTGGTGTCACTAAGGGGTGAGCCGTACCCGGCATCAGGGTTGGTGCCATTGCTGAGAGGGGAGTTCTGGTAGCTCAGCTGCTCACGTGGATCCTCCTCCTCGTTGCACAGGTACTCTGCGTCCTGGCCATCTAAGGAGAGGCCATCATCCTGCAGGTGCTCCTCATCGATCTTGGCTGCCTTCAGCTCGTCCTCAGGCACGTAGGCTGTGAAAACCCAAAGCAGAAAAAAAAGAGAAAAAATGATGATGAAGCAGAAGGTGCAAAAAGAGAGAAAATGCAAGTTTCAAAATGGATTTAGTTGTTGAAAGTTATTTTGAGGTTTCTAAGGCATTGTTTGATGTATGAAATTTTCCTGCATGTGTGCTTGCACGCCTACATAATGATCCTAAAGAGATTTCTTGTCAATAGTCCTGGCAGAGGACACAGGTTTGCAATTATAAAGTGGCAAACATCCATATCTTGACTATGATAGATAGTACCCTTCACTGCTGAGACTAACAAAGCTATCGAATATTACAGCTCAGCAAGGGTAAAGAAGAGCATGGATGAGCAAGAAAAATAAGTCCCCTTGAGGATGAAAACCAGGGACAACAGCAAAAAAGAACATTATAAAAAAATGAGATCAGACAGGTGTTTGGAAAAAAAAGCTTCATGGTGTGCCTAGCTGAAAATTAGAAAGCAAAATCCATTTGTACTGAGCATTTATCATGTGAATAACCAGCATTTTTATCCCAATACTACAGATCTTATTACTATGGAGTTACTGGACAGATAATGTTATGGTAAGAATATACAATTGTTGATCACTTCTTTTACAGTCCAATTAAAATGAGGTCACAGAAATCTCAAATTAATCACTATGTCTCCATATCTGCCCCATTTACCAGGCAAGTCATACTACCGACAAAAAAAGTACGATTTCTCTCTCTGACTCTCTCCCTCATAGTTAGAGGGCACAGTCTGTGAGTGACTTTGATCCAGTTTCCCCCACCACTGTGCCACTCAAGTCAGGCTTTTCTGGGCAGGAGACTGCATCTGAGTTATTGCCAAAGATGCGGTGCTGCACACAGTGTAGTTGGCAGCAGCAGTCGAAGTTCTTGCAGTGTGTCGTGCCGAAGCACGAGTGGAAATGACATGTCTTGTTGTCACGGTCCATGTTGTACTAAATCTCTGGGAGTCCACCGTGTGTGCAGCCTCAGTGTATGTGCATGTCTCAGAATGTGAGAGCAGGGAATGATGGAAAACCTGGACTGGCTTCCACTCTGATTGCGACTGAGAATATTTAGCGTCTGAATGGACTAAATTCGAAAGCTGTAAATCATTTTATTTTCCGTTAAGAGCGGTTGTTATGATGCCACGAGTGCAATGAAGTCTGAAGTGTGATTCATTTTATTGCCAACAATTAAAGTTCATTTGAGATACTGTTTTCATGCAATGATCTAATATAGCGTTGAGCTTAAATAAAACCACAGTTAGTCATCAATTAGTCAGGAGATTTGTAAAACTCGCAGTACATTCAGTCTCTTTTAATTAGTCTCTGATATCCATTCATTACTGCTTCGTGAATGTTGAATTAAATGGAAATCAGCTGAAGCACAAACCCCCCCCCCACACTATTTAAATGAACTCTAATTGTTTAAGGATAGCTGGAACATTAACAAATGTTATCAAGTCCATTATTTAAAGAAATGCCATGTAGGTTTATTATTAAATGATGCAACTTTATGATTTAGCTGACTGTTGGTAAATAAAGTTCTCTTTCTATTATTACATACATCCAAATTGAGATATTGCCATTTAGTCGTCGAAATGGCACAGAAATACACCAGTGTTCTCAAATGTATGGGTTCATGTTCGAGACACACACAAAAAACAACCTGTTTCCATGTATTGTATGCAACATGAGCTGTGACAGAAAACCGAATAATAGCACACTGTCACAGCAGCCAGGAAGATAGAGAAAGAGAAACAGAGAGAAAGAGAGAGGGAAAGAGCACGAGAGATACATGACTTGTTTAATTTGCGTAATGAAAGTGAATAAAGGTCCATGAGACCAAGTTTGTAATGAGAAATGGTTGGATTAAATTCCTGTTTCATCAGCTGGCTTCGATCTGCATCAGGAGATAAACAAAATGAGCACTGAAAAACACATCAATGCACCTCTGCGTCTGTGTGTGTGTGTGTTCAGAATGTGTCCAGGTCTGAAAAAACCCTTTTCTCCTGATGCAAGAAGTATATCTGAGAGAGTTTATTCTTATAAGCCATTTCGAACCCAACACAACACAGCTGAATCTCTAAAATCAGCCAGTACAAGTTTGAAGGCAATCGGATGAGACAGAGGAGGAAAAGAGGGAGCAGAGGAGGAGACGCACTCAGGGAGATAGTGAAGAGAAGAGAATGAGACAGACTGTGTTGAGAGTTGCTCCTTTATCTCAGCGAGCCACCAGCAGCTATCTGTCCTAGATGCCAGGATCCGTCTGAGGCGCTCCAAGCAGATGTGCTGTCAACTTCAAACAGCGTGCTACTGAGCATACTGTAATCAGACCGGACGTGATACCTGATGTTTGTTAGCTGCCATTTATGGCTGCCTAAGAGAAGCTGGGGAGAGACTCAGGAGCAGCTGCGAGTGACTGACTGACGCCTGTGTAAAAGGAGGTGTAGTTACTCTTTTTTTTTTTTTTACATTTTTTATTAATATGAACCAATGTCTAGCAAGTGTACAGTATATATTCATATCATAGTAACTAATCCTTCATTTAAGTACTTAATTGGCGTGACACCGCTGAAGGCTGATCTGAGCTCGGCTTTAAACTTTTCACCGATATCAATCCATCAGGCCCGCTGAGAAATCAAGCAGGCGCTGTAAAGCAACAGCACTCATTGAAATAAACATTACAAACTGTCAAATAACTCAGTTATCGGAAATTGCAGTGAAAGGAATATTCGCCCGGAGGAGCGCAGCCCGGCTAATTCCCTCAAGTCAATGCAGCACTTACGACAGCTTATCACATTAAAACAACAAGAAAAGAGAACTTTCTTCTTCACTATAATTACAGAGAGAAAGGGTGAGTGAGTGAGTGAGTGAGTGAGTGTGAGAGAGAGAGAGAGAGAGAGAGAGAGAGAAAGAGAGAGAAAGAGCCATTCGCAGAAAGATGGGCAGAAGCTGACACTAAAACGAACATGTCTCTTCAGCCTTTGACGCCACGTGGCGTGTGACAGGCAACGCGTGCCGGCGTGTCACTGTCCGCGCATCAAGGCCCGACTTGGCAATTTTTTTTTCCTCCCCTCCATCTGCGTCAAGGAGCCGGCAGACGATCGCAACGGCACTCGCACTTAATAACCCAATCAGAAATTTGACTGCTGACATCTTTCATTGAGCCTCTGCTTTTAAGCGTCACGCCGAACAAAGAAAGAGGGATTAAGGGGGGAGGAGGGGAGGAAGGGGGCCTTGTTGTGTTTGTCAATCAACAAAATATATAAAAAATAAATAAATAAATAAATAAATAAATAAATAAAAACCCACACATTGTACTGTCAAGGGTGAGAAAAGGACAGAAGTTTTCAAGAATACATACACTTAAAAGAAGCAGTAGTGACTGAAAAGTGGAAGCTGCTTCGGTAGCGGAGACGGAAAGTTCGATTTCTAGATATTGTGCAACTCTGGCTGGCAAAATGAGATGATATAGTTTTAATAAGTTATTAACTACGTTGATAGAAGTTGAGAATATCTGGATGTACTTTAATGATGTCCTGAACGCTAAATTTCATATCACGTTATTTTTAATTTGTGCTAGCAACGCTGGCACAAACTGTTATGCTCACTCAGGATCTTTCTACTTTATTATCTTCTTCTTCTTCTTGTTCTCCTAATGTTTTTTAGAATGCTATTTCTCCCTCAGTTTTCAACCAATCATCAAATTTCACATGAAGAATATCTCTGGACTGAATTACATTGCGATGACTTTTGGTGCTGATCTGGATCACTGAACCGGAATGATCCATAAAAAACGAGATTTTTTTCAATCACTTATAACTCTGTTAACTTTCATGATTTTTTTCAATCCTTTTTTTTTTTTAAATTTTGTTCAAGGCAGCAGGGCACAACTTTTCCTCACTAAGCATCATTCTCTATCTCTTACTGTTTCGGATCTATAGGGTACGGTGACCAGACATCCCGGTTTGTAACAGCTAGCTCAAATTACTGTGACTTTAGTCACAGTCTCTATCTAGTTCATTGTTATTAACCTTACCATCATTCTTAATATTATTATGTTCTTCCAGGAGAGTTCTTTTGTGCGAATATCAAAATGCAAAAATTGTGACTGCTGTGTTTATTCAGAGAGAAACCGAATTGAACGTGTACATGAGCTAAGTATTTTTGCATATGTTGGTCAAAATCTTAATTTTATCTTGATTCTTATCTAAATTTTATCTAAAGAAGCTTTTAGGGATAATGTCCAAAGCAATATCTAAGATAATCAGAGGAGATGTGTCAGCTTGTGTTTGTGCACGTGTGTGTGTGTGTGCATGTGTGTGTGTGCAGGAGAGCGAGGCCATCTGTGTCCAGAGCGGAGCTGTCACTGTGGCTGCTGAGACCTCACAGAGTTTGGACAGGTGACACAGCGACGGGACATGAGCAGGACATGAGCAGGTCTCTCACACACACACACACACACACACACACACACACACACACACAAAATACACTACAGGATCAGCTTTCTGTTATCCTGAACTGACTTACTTTTTCCTTTCTGTTTCAGTCTTGTTAGACTTTACAAGAGCCCATAATAATCTTAGATTTATCACCTTCAGGCTTTCGTAAACCATCATATCTAAGAAACGTGTTCAAAATTGCCAGGTTTCTATGGATTACATCTCTATGGAAGCACAATAGTCTCATTCAAAAGAAAAGAAAAAAGAAGTAACCTGATCACAAGCTGCAGATTTATAAGGAATAATACGAAGCCTGCTTCATTCACAGGTCTAAACGGAGACATAATGCTATTGGTTGAACTAGAAAACATACGGCACCTGATAGGCTAAAGATAACAACATTCACAAGCAAAATTGGCCTTTGTGCATTTTCGTGGCACTACTGAAATAAATGTTTGCTTGTGCAAATATCTGTGAACATTTCTTTAATCATTTCATCTGTTTTTGCAGATTTATGTTTACGGTAATTAATGGAATCTATTCTGATTCAGTAAATCTCCTACAGGCTTCATATGGATACCATGAGGTCAGAACAAACCTGCCAGTTTAAATATGTACAGTACGTGAATATGGGATGCCCCAAAATGCAGAGAAATTCTCCAGGATGCAGTGATGCTGAAAGATGTGTGGTGCAGATGTGTGAATCCGCCATCAGCCTGAGTGTCTCCTACTACAACTGGCATCTTCCACCTTTCCACCCCTCCCCTTCCTTATTTATTTATTTTATTTAGCAGGAGAGGGGGCAATCACGGCAGTCATTTGCAGTACTAATGTCCAATTCATGCGCCTCTCCGTCGGCTGATTTAGCCGGTCAGAGTGGTTTTGGAGTGGCCAGCGGAGAGCCGCGCTGTTTAGCCGACATTTTAATGGGAAAACTGGCAAGTCTTATTTGGCCAGCCGATGTGGTTTGTCACCGGGTCTCCATTACATGCCACTCAGCTCTGATGCCTTTGGACAGGTCTGATCAAACCACGTCATTTGACCTAGGCGGCCCGCTGAAGTGGCGGACGGAGAGAGGGATCGCGAGAGCGAGAGGAAGAGGGAGGGAAAACGGGGGGAAGGCCAGGACACTGAAGGCTGTAAATAAAATGACATTATTATTTCCTCTGTCCTATCATGTAGAAAAGCCAATTATGGTAATGCACAGCATGTCAGTGGGAATGCAGCAATCTCTTTCTCTCTCTGTCTCTCTCGTTTTCTCCCCCCTCTTTCTGCATGCCGGTTGGAGCGGCGCGATGCTGTTTGATCCAGTCTGCTCATGGCCTGCAGTAATCCTGTATGTCTGCTGTAGAAATGCTTACAGCCTCCGGAAAGTTTATAGAAACACTGGACTAGGGATAGGAAAAATAATTGATTCTTCGAATAAAAAAACACTAAGCTAGGTTGAATTTGAATAATGTTAAACAATAATGAAGTTGTTTATTATTAATAATAATAACTTGAAATTAATCTGAATATTAATTAGTATTATTGTAAACAATCACAGGCAACACCGTTATCTATAGAACTGTGCTCTGTGTCTGTTGTTCAGAGAAACAAAGGAAATCACATGACATCATCATCATCATCTGACTGTAAATTAAACTTTTTTTTTTACCAGCTTTATCTTCAACTTCTCTTTTCTGTGTACATGAATCACCTACGGTGAACCCACACCCCAAAAGATTTTCTCATCACTATATATGTTCACTACTTAGGGTATAACTTAATGGTGTTGAAAAACCGACATAGTGCATACTAGTCCCCCAAAAAAAGAAAAAAAGAAAAAGAAAAAAAAAAAACAATTTGAGATTTGGCCACAGATCTGAGAAGTACTTGCAGGAAATAGTTAACTATGTATGAAGGATTTGATCTAACATGTACCTTCAGGTTTTACACAAACTTGTGGAATCCATGTGAGTATATATACACTGTCATTAAAGCTAACGTGTGACATCCGACATACTAAGATATTCTGAAAGTCATGTAAATATTTAATAGATTCTACGTTACACTCAAGTTGTTGCTGATAATATCATTCATAATAAATTTTGTTTTATTAAAATAGAAAATAATTCAAAACTGAAGCCCAACCCGACATATAACATTACTTTAAGGATACATTAGTTGTTTTTTTTTTTTTTTTTTGCGGGGGGGGGGGGTGATGATAATATTTAGTTAGCTAATGAATATTTAACTTAAAAAAATCTAAATTAATTATGCACTTATACCTTTATGTCTCTAGCATGTGAGAATTTAAACAATCCAAACATCCAACTGAACTTTTCACCTCTGAATATGTAAATAAATATATATATATATTTTTTTAAAATTGTGTAAAAACAGTGAAATGGAAAATACAAGGCTAGTGTCTCTCATGATAGATGAAAGCGATAACATTACATTCTACACGCAGGAACTGATCGCACTGGACAAATCATGAATTTTCCATGAACCGTGTATTGAAATTGAAATCAAAATTGAATCGTGAAGGTCCATAAATATTCCCACCCCTACTCCCAATATGACTTAAGTCAAGGTTATCTGTCCAAAGTGTTCACTGGATGGTCCAGGCACTGATATAATCTTGAAATCTGTCCATCCACGTCTCCGTGATGAGCGTGCGTGGGAGTCCAGCACCTATTTAAACCCTTTGTAAGCACTTTTCCCCGACTCATAGTGCCGTGTGTGAAGGGTGATTAATGATTACAGCCTCCATTTGGAGCATGGTCACTGATGAATGAACTGTGTGGAGGAGTAACGAGCTCGCTATAGGGATGGACAGATTTCCGGGGGTTTGGATCCGTCCCCCTTGCCCCACCTCCTTCCCCTGGCCCAATGTGAACCTCGGCGAGCAGAAAGCCTTCACATTTTTCATCATCTCACACACAATCCTTCGCTCTGAGGAGCGTCTTTGTTGTTTTTTTTCTTTCGCCTCTTTTCACCGCAAGCCACATCTAACTTTATTACAGACTAAACAAAGGGAGGCTTTGAAGTGCAGACAGGCGTTTTTACAGCGACCCAGCCTACCTCTCCTCACCCACCGGCGCTGATCTGTGTTGCTGTGGATACGGTGGAGAGGTGTCTCAAAATGAACGGCGCCATCTCGTCTATAAGTGACGCAGCTCGTGAGAGGCCGGCCTGAGTGGAACAGGCCGCCATATGGCAGGATAACTCCAGGGTCCGGCACAACTGGTGTGCCATTCAGCTTCACGCTCTGCTTTCTCTTTATCTCTTTGCTTTACACTGAGCACGGTTAGAGCCACGTGAAAAAGGGGATTTTTTTTTTTCTAGCACAAAAGTGTCAGGAGTAATTTAGATGAAGTCTAGTAATCTAGTAAGTTGAAACGATTAAGGCAAATTTATACTTGCTAGCTAAAGCCACAAATCAAGTTTTCTTTGTAATATGTAACAATTCTTAAACTGCTGAATGAATCAAATTCAAATATTCACCCACAAATACAAAATATCTTGCTCACCTTGCAGAAAGACACGACTGGTACTGTACACACACACACACACACACACACACACACACACACACACACACACGCATGCTCCTGAATGTCGAGCCCATACTTATGCAAAGCGCGGCCCACTTTGTCATTTAATTTTTAAAAACCCTAAGGTCGTATAACACACTCTCCCTGTCATTTGCAAGCACATTAACTCACTGGCCACGCGACAGCCAAATTATGCTAATGGCCCGCTAAAATGGGTCATATAGACAGTGCATTTTGCATTAGCTTCAAACAATAGGCAGGGAAAGAGCAGAGAGGAGATGTGAGCTGCACTGTTCTCCTTTAGCTGTGCCGTGACGCTTTCACCACGTACACCACAACAGAGCTCTCGTGCGCCCACGAGCCTGCTAAATGCCGATATCAAAACGGCCGATGAATAATGAAGGAGCTCAATTAGCAGATTGTTAACAGCAATTTACATCAGTGAGGTAATGCGTTCCATCATGTACAGGCCTAGATTGACTGGAAGGGTCTAGTCATTTAGAGGCGAATGGTGTAACGTAGCAGTCGTGTGATTTATAAAGCAATGGCTCACGTTTATGCTTAATGAAAACAGAAGTAATCAAAATTTCTGTCCAATTCCCAATGGCATGTGTTACAGATTAACACACAAAATTAATTAGTTAAGGTTATTAAATTACTGTATAACTGAGCATATAACTATGACATGCCAAGCAAGCACCAAACCAAAGTAATTAATAATCTAGTTCTTTTATAATCTACTCAAAAGCATGGCGAAGATGACAACTGGACACACGTAAATAATCCTCCATACCAGCAGAGGGCAACAGTTTGCATTCTCTCTCACTGATTTTCAGGAATAGATTTATTCTATTACTAGGGTCCTTAATAATACTGAGTGTAATAAATATTACACTCAGTATTTTTCTGTCACTTTTTCAGTTGGCACTAGAACTTTTTTTGTTTAGAAGTTCAGCACTTCTTGTACCTGACTTTTGCACTTGTTGTATGTCGGTCTGGATAAAAGCATCTGCTAAATGCCATGTAATGTAATGTAATGTAATGTAATGTAATGCAGTGTAATGTAATGTTCTATCAGGGTGGTTGTGGATTTGGAGCCTGTACCAGGAACACTGGGTATGAAGTGGGAACACACCCTGGATGGGACACCAGTTCAGTACACACACCTAGTAGCAATTTATCAAAGCCAATCTACCTAACATCATGGTTCTTGGAGGTGGGAGGAAAGAGGAGAACCAGGAGAAACCCACATGGACACAGAGAGTAACCTGAACTCAGGATCAAAAACAAGGACCCCGGGGCTGTGAGGTGGCAACACAACCTGTTGTGTGTATTCATAATCAGTGTACTAGTTCCCTAAGGGTGACAAGCTAACAGATAGATGCCTTACAGTCCAAAAGAAAGCCCCCAAAAACAACACTTAACTACAAATCTACCTCTCTCAAGCTTAAGAGGTGAGCTGAATCCATTACACACCAAATTTATGCCACTGGAGCGACACCAAGTCTCATACAGTACACTGGACTAACTTTAATATCAAAGCCTCAACTTTCCCGCAGTTCAACTACTCACTTCCTTTGTGGGATATAAACAGTGAGAAGCTGAAAGCATCTGCAGCTTGGCTAATTAAACACGAAATTCATGATTGCTGAGCAATCGAGAGCACCTTAACCTGAAGGTCTTGTCCAAATCATTATCTGCACTTCAACGACGAAGTGTTTATGGGATGAGTCTGAAATGCAAGCGCATTGTTTCGAATTAAAAGCAAATGTCAAAAGAAGCTCTTAATAATGGATGGGAATTAATATGGTGGGCTGAACAAATTAATTAAATTAATTGATTGGGTGCTTTATGTTGAGAATGTTAAGTGGTATAGAGTTCTTGGAAAATCATAAGAATTTTAGTGAAAAAAATCGCAAGAAATGGATAACATAAGAAAGCATTTGAATGTTAAAGGAATACTCCGGAGTGAAATGCTTTTTAGGTCTATTTTTGCATTATTGGGAGTGCATACGTTGAGTTGCTACCACAGTCACATCAATCGGTTGTGTTTTGAGAAAATTCGTTTTTTGTGATTTCAACCGGAAAGCGCTAACACGGCAGTGGCCGGGGCATGTCTTTTTGCCGATACAAAATGCTAGTTTTAAAACCATTGCAAAGCTCAAAACAACATGACAGTTCTGTGGAAGTGAGTAGAGGGTTTCTACAAACAAAACGAAGTGTCCCTGGCTCTGTAAGTGCACTGACAGTGTGTGTAGAAGAGTAAATATAAAGTAGTTGGGCTTCCTCAGACGCCATCTTCATGGGACAGTCCGTAAAAGTCGAGTGCCGAGTGCAGAGCCCATCCCGCTAGTGCATTTCCATCCCGCTGCACTCGGGACTCGACTTTTACGGACTGTCCCCTGAAGATGGCGTCTGAGGAAGCCCAACTACAGATAAGGTCACTGGCTTTATATTTACTCTTCTACACACACTGTCAATGCACTTACAGAGCCAGGGACACTTCGTTTTGTTTGTAGAAACCCTCTACTCACTTCCACAGAACTGTCATGTTGTTTTGAGCTTTGCAATGGTTTTAAAACTAGCATTTTGTATCGGCAAAAAGACATGCCGTGTTAGCGCTTTCCGGTTGAAATCACAAAAAACGAATTTTCTCAAAATACAACCGAGTGATGTGATTGTGGTAGCAACTCAATGTATGCACTCCCAATAATGCGAAAATAGACCTAAAAAGTATTTCACTCCGGAGTATTCCTTTAATGGAAGAAAAAATCTACTTCGGACTAAGGGTTGTCGTTTGGTTGTTCAAATATTATTTGAGTTTTTATAGTATTTGTATTCAAAGGCAAAAATATAGCAACATTTTTCTTTCTATCTTCACTGGATATGAGCAGTCGCACACTCTGATTGGCTACTCTACTACTAGGCTATCAGCTCATCTACTGTGAGTAGAGAAAAACAAAATGGCGGAGCGTGTTGCTGAACCAACCGAGGACGAAATAAAAATGCTACTTGAAAACAAAACTCCCAAAAATATTTAAAAGGCAACAAAATATGGAATAAAAGTTTTTGATGGTAAGAACATAGTTTTTTTTTTCCCAAGAATTATTATTATAGCATTTTTCACAAATTGCTACTGTCATTTCGCCGGTTTGTTTACATTCTAGGCGGAAATGAGTTTGTCGGACATTTTGTATAAAGTTTTTATTTATTAAATTTGCAAAAAATTAAAATAAAAATGCTCTGTTTCTCAAAGTCCAGTGAATATGGATAGAATAAAACTGTTATTACACTCAATTTTGTTGTATATGGCTTATAACCAATTTGGCGCTACGGTTATCAGCTCATGTACGACTCAATTTCATGGAATAACTGTTAATTATATGCCTATTACAGCACATGCTTTCAGGTTTGGGTCAAATTCTGATATAAAGGTCGCAACATTGTGAACAAGAAAAATCCTACGAGATTTGAATTAGGGAGGGGAAAAGAGAGAAAAAGAGAACAAAAAGGGAAAAGAAAACTAAAGTTTACCACATAAAAAAACCCAACATTTTCTTTAGGCACGGTGGTGTAGTGGTTAGCGCTGTCGCCTCACAGCAAGAAGGTCCGGGTTCGAGCCCCGTGGCCGGCGAGGGCCTTTCTGTGCGGAGTTTGCATGTTCTCCCCGTGTCCGCGTGGGTTTCCTCCGGGTGCTCCGGTTTCCCCCACAGTCCAAAGACATGCAGGTTAGGTTAACTGGTGACTCTAAATTGACCATAGGTGTGAATGTGAGTGTGAATGGTTGTCTGTGTCTATGTGTCAGCCCTGTGATGACCTGGTGACTTGTCCAGGGTGTACCCTGCCTCTCGCCCGTAGTCAGCTGGGATAGGCTCCAGCCCACCCGCGACCCTGTAGGACAGGATAAAGCGGCTAGAGATAATGAGATGAGAGACATTTTCTTTAACTTGTGCACCAAGTAATGCCCTATTCGCACGGGATAAGTATTACCTGTGGACCTCTGGTAATTCGGAATAATTACAGAGAATGTCTGAGTTCTTAGTCCCGTGCGAATGCGCCATGTCCGTAATTTGCCAAGTAATAATTCCGCCGCGAATTACCTACTGTGTTTCGGCAAAACACAGACGTCCAGTGGTAATACAAGTCCCGTGTGAATGCGCATGTCTGTGTTTGTAATTATTAAACGCGCGTCTCTTGTACTTTTCTGGAGTGAATAATGGAGGATACAGGCGAAATTTTGATAAACAGCATTTCAGGGGCAAGTGGTAGTAGGCCTATCCCGTATTTGAACCAGATAAGCAGAAACAGCTCCAAGAAGAACTCCAAGAAGAAAGCACGAAGAATCTTCAACTGGATGGCTTGTGTGACACATCCGGTCACAATGTCTGTAAATTCAGTGAATTACAGACTTTTGCTTATCCCGTCCGAATGCGCCACACAATAACACAGAGGTGCGGGGGTAATTGCGAATTACCAGAGGTCCATAGGTAATGCTTATCCCGTGCAAATAGGGCATAAGAAAACAAAATTCTGAGGCAAAAATTTGATGTGACGCTACTTAAAATTAGCGACTCCTCCATTTTCCTGAAGAGACCAGAGTCCTGAGCACTTGTTTTCTATTGGCTCACAAAGCTCAGGTATTTTGATTCATAGGTCAAATTTTACCTCGATACCGTAAAGCCTGAGTGAAATTAGCCGTCCGCAAAAGCAAATACATGTTTTCTACATCCCATATCCTTTCCCTTTAGTGATTTATTTATTTGTCTTTGATTTGAATGTTATTTTCTGTGGAAAACAGAAAAGAATACTTTTTAGGTCTCTCTTGTATTGCTGTAACAAGAGCTCAAAAACCATAAGTGCTAAGGCTAAATGCTAGATGCTAATGCTTCCTCCTCTGGATTTCTTTTCCTTAGAAAGTGAGCTTTCACCTTCTGTGATGTATGACGCAAACACGGTGTGGCTCTAGTGCTAATGAGTAAAAACCAAATGCATATTTAAAGGAAACTTGCAGATGTAGAAGGCGATCCAATAGATATTTGAATACTTAAGGACACTTTTAGTAATTTAGTCATTCTCAGTGACTGTGTTTTGATACCTCAGGTTATGTTTTGTAGCCTGGAAAAAAAAAAAAAAGCTAGTTTTTGCATCCAGGTGCTTCTGCATTGCAGTGCTTTACCCTTTTTCTCTCCTTTTGCTCCCTCACGTGCTCTCTCTGTCCCTTTCCCTCTCAGACTGTGTGTGTGTGTGTGTGTGTGTATGGGGAGGGCCGTTGTGCGGTCTATAAATCACCTTTCCCCGCTGTCACAGAGGAGCCATGCAGCTGTGAGACAATGGCCATTAGATCATAAGCACCTCAGTCCCTCCTCCCATCTGCATGTCTTTTTTTTGCAGATCCTCCCATTTTTTCTGGCGAGGACGAGTGTCCTCGCTTTTTTTTTTTAAATCTGGTCCTGGGTTCGAGCACTTGAGAGACCTCCATGTAACCCAAACATGCCCGGATATCACAGGATGATCTCCTGCGTCACGGCTTTTGCGGAGACACTGATAAGGTTCTACACATGCAGTGCTGAGAGACACAACAGTCTCAAAGCAGACAGAGGACCCCCATGTGTGGAGAGAGAGAGAGAGAGAGACAGAGAGAGAGAGAAAGAGAGAGAAGCGAGGGGAGGAAAAACAGCAGGGAACGAAAATGTTCTTTGTTTCTTTAAATCCCCCATTATGGTGTCTCGACCAGACCATAACCTGTGCTGAGTGTCTGACAGAAAACTCAGCAGACCAAACACACACACTGAGACACACATGTACACACACACACACACACACTGAGACACACACACACGCACGCCAGCAGCTGCTCCCATTGCCTAGCAACTACCAGGTTGATAGATGATCCTAAAGATGGATAATTGCCATAAATCAGGCAGTTCTGAAGGAGAGTGGAGATGGAAAACAATTAGAGCGGCTGCACTACACCTTGATGACCCGGCACCAACCCCGCTCCATTCTACTCCAACACAATCGCAGCCTTTAATTCTCTCTTTCCCATGGACACGGCCTGCCACCCATTTGAGCTGCTGACAGGGTTTGATGTACAGCTTTACTGCTTAAAACACTGCTAACAGTCAGTACGCCTGGGAGAGTGCCTATGACAATAAACAGGCTTGCTGACAATGAATAGGTATAATTAATAAATAAATAATAATAAAAAAACAAGATTATCACACAAATCAAAATGATACCGATCAATTAAAGGGCAATATGGTATAAATTCTGTACATGGCAAAGAGTTGAAGATGGTATTTTGTTTTGCTAGCAGTGTCAGTAAAACAACTGTCAATCTGTGGCTCGTTTATTTGGGATCTAAATATAAATCTGCAGCTGTATTTCTGTAAAGATGCTTTGGGGTAATGTTTATTATTAAAAGTGCTATTCATATGAAATGGATTTGAATAATAATAATAATAATAATAACAATAATAATAATAATAATAATAAGGGTATTTGTAGGATTGATATTAAGACTCGTAGAGGCCCAACATGTTACTAAGAGGCTTGGTTTATTATTATTTTGTAATTTATTTATTTTTTAAATTTAATTTATCACCTGTCTGTAGATCTATGGTTTCGCTACATCACATATAATAGTTTCCTCCGGGTGCTCCGGTTTCCTCCACAGTTCAAAGACATGCAGTTAGGTTACCATGGGACGGCCTTGGGCTGAAGTGCCCAAGAGTAGTGGCGCGCAAGTACACAGCGGCTTTGCTCTCCGATGGCAAACTAAATTTCGTTGTACATTTGTGCAGTGACAATAAAGGCATTCTATAAATAATAAATGTCACGTTAAAAAAAAAAGTATTACACTATTACACTGCTACCTGGATGATGTACATCATGCTACTACTGTATATGTGATGCAGTGAAACCATAGATCTACAGACAGGTGATAAATTAAATTTAAAAAATAAATAAATTACAAAATAATAATCAACCAAGCCTCTTAGTAAAATGTTGGGCCTCTAAGAGTCTCGATATCGATCCTACAAATCTCTGGAACTGTACCAGAGTGATGAATAGCATTCTTCCGAAAGATTTTCCCTTTTATTTTGGTTTTGGTATTTTGCTTATGTTTGGTGCTGAAGAGAGCTGTCTAATACGTCCCATCGCAATCTCACACTGGTGTTTAACTAAACTGAGATTTGGTGACTGAAGGCCAAAGCATATACAGTGGGGAAAATAAGTATTTGATACACTGCCAGTTTTGCAAGTTTTCCCACTTACAAAGAATTGAGAGGTCTGTAATTTTTATCGTAGATACATTTCAACCGTGAGAGACAGAATCTAAAAAAAAATCCAGAAAATCACATTGTATGATTTTTAAATAATTAATTTGCATTTTATTGCATGAAATAAGTTTTTGATACAATAGAAAAGCAGAACTTAACATTTGGTACAGAAACAATTACAGAGGTCAGATGTTTCCTGTAGTTCTTGACCAGGTTTGCACACACTGCAGCAGGGATTTTGGCCCACTCCTCCATACAGATCTTCTCCAGATCTTTCAGGTTTCGGGGCTGTCACTGGGCAACACGGAGTTTCAGCTCCCTCCAAAGATTTTCTATTGGGTTCAGGTCTGGAGACTGGCTAGGCCACTCCAGGACCTTGAAATGCTTCTTATGGAGCCACTCCTTAGTTGCCCTGGCTGTGTGTTTCGGGTCATTGTCATGCTGGAAGACCCAGCCATGACCCATCTTCAACACTCTTACTGAGGGAAGGAGGTCGTTGCCCAAAATCTCGCAATACATGGCCCCATCCATCCTCCCCTCAATACGGTGCAGTCGTCCTGTCCCCTTTGCAGAAAAGCACCCCCAAAGTATGATGTTTCCACCCCCATGCTTCATGGTTGGGATGGTGTTTTTGGGGTTGTACTCATCCTTCTTCTTCCTCCAAACACAGCGAGTGGAGTTTATACCCAAAAGCTCTATTCTGGTCTCATATGACCACATGACCTTCTCCCATGCCTCCTCTGGATCATCCAGATGGTCATTGGCAAACTTCAGACGGGCCTGGACATGTGCTGGCTTGAGCAGGGGGACTTTGCACGCACTGCAGGATTTTAATCCATGACAGCGTAGTGTGTTACTAATGGTAATCTTTGAAACTGTGGTCCCAACTCTCTTCAGGTCATTGACCAGGTCCTCCCGTGTAGTTCTGGGCTGATCCCTCACCTTTCTCATGATCATTGATACCCCACGAGGCGAGATCTTGCATGGAGCCCCAGACCGAGGGAGACTGACAGTCATCTTGAGTTTCTTCCATTTTCTAATAATTGCGCCAACAGTTGTTGGCTTCTCACCAAGCTGCTTGCCTACTGTCCTGTAGCCCAGCCCAGCCTTGTGCAGGTCTACAATTTTGTCCCTGGCGTCCTTAGACAGCTCTTTGGTCTTGCCCATGGTGGAGAGGTTGGAGTCTGATTGATTGAGTGTGTGGACAGGTGTCTTTTATACAGGTACTGAGTTCAAACAGGTGCAATTAATACAGGTAATGAGTGGAGAATAAGAGGGCTTCTTAAAGAAAAACTAACAGGTCTGTGAGAGCCAGAATTCTTGCTGGTTGGTACGTGATCAAATACTTATTTCATGCAATAAAATGCAAATTAATTATTTAAAAATCATACAATGTAATTTTCTGGATTTTTTTTTTTTAGATTCTGTCTCTCACAGTTGAAGTGTACCTATGATAAAAATTACAGACCTCTCCATTCTTTGTAAGTGGGAAAACTTGCAAAATCAGCAGTGTATCAAATACTTATTTTCCCCACTGCGTATTTACATCATTTTTGTCCCCATTCAGTGACCCTTTTCCCATGGATGTGGGCGGAGTCATCCTGGAAGAGAGCACGCTCACTGGGATAAAAATGTTTCATCATCATGGGATAGGAAAGTGATCAGTTAGAAGGACTTTGTGTTGTTTTGTAGTGGGACAGCAAGTGAAGCCAAACCATGTTAGCAAAATAAACAAATGCCCACTTCCTTCCAACTTCCCCACCATACAATAACCATGTATGATGAATTTCGTTTAATTCGTCACCCATCTGTACACATTATAGCCTTAAATCGGTAATAACGAGCACGTCATCTCCACGTTTCTCCCAATACTTGGTTCATGTCGATATATTGTGATATTATGTCTCATCTCATCTCATTATCTCTAGCCGCTTTATCCTGTTCTACAGGGTCGCAGGCAAGCTGGAGCCTATCCCAGCTGACTACGGGCGAAAGGCAGGGTACACCCTGGACAAGTCGCCAGATCATCACAGGGCTGACACATAGACACAGACAACCATTCACACTCACATTCACACCTACGGTCAATTTAGAGTCACCAGTTAACCTAACCTGCATGTCTTTGGACTGTGGGGGAAACCGGAGCACCCGGAGGAAACCCACGCGGACACGGGGAGAACATGCAAACTCCACACAGAAAGGCCCTCGCCGGCCACGGGGCTCGAACCCGGACCTTCTTGCTGTGAGGTGACAGCGCTAACCACTACACCACCGTGCCGCCCTGTGATATTATGTACCACTGCTAAAAGATTATTCGCTAACACTTTACCTAAAATTCTCCTTAACTGATATTTTTTAACATAATGAGTAACATTAGCAAAGTAACCAACGCTTTTTACTGATATGTTTCTTTTCTCTTACAAAATAATCCAAATAAGCCAAACGTTCACACCATTAATGAGTAAAATGAACTCATCAGTGATGACCAACATGAACAACACTTGAATGAACATGTTTGTGGTTGTTAAGGTAAAATTCACACTTGCAATATTTATAACTAGAGATTGCCTACAGTTCTGTAAATGATCAACATTAAAGAACATGCTGGAGTTTAATTTGTTCATCACAGATTGAGTAAACAGTCGTCCAGACGTAGCAGCACTGCGAACACGAACATCCTGGCAATCAGAGAGAAAATAAAAACTAAGTTTAGCACAAAACCCCGAGCGCACACTGAGTGTTGAGTCGATGACCAGACAGCTATTTTAGTTTTTCAGATGGGCGCCAAGATATAGTAAACAGCTAGCAGGTAAAAACCCAATGTGATTGCTACTTAACAATTAGCAACAGAGCCATTTGTTTCTCATCAAATGGTGTAAATTTTGGCACCTCTGTTAGCCAATAATATGTATTTTATATATAAAATGTTAAAGAAGCATAACTTACTGTACTTCATGTGTTAACTTGCTTTATTACTTTAACATTACATCTATTTTTTTTAATGATGACGTTAAAGGAAACTTAATGTAAAACATTACAGCTTTTTGCTTGTGTTGTGTATGAATGACAGCGCTGGGGGTGGGGCAGCGTGTTTGTGATTTAATCTCAGCTCAATGAAAGAACCAAAGAGAAAAAAAGAGAGCGATGTAACTTGTAACAGAGCTCTATTCAGTGCCCAAAGTACAGCGAGAGCGGGCTGAGCTATTGCTCACTGTGATGAGTGCCCTCTCTCTCTCTCTCTCTCTCTCTCTGTGTGGCAGAAAAGACGGCTGCAGCGAAGTACAAACACGGTTTGATAGCAGATCATAGATTACGTTGTAAACCATAACAAAAGTGATTGCGATGAGAGCACTTTGTTGAAAAGTTGCTTGAAAGAAGACACGGCTGACGAATTGCAGCAATCAACATGCGGCTGCGAAGAATAATTCACCAAAAAAGTACAGGAGGAATCCATGGAAAGGAGACAAAGAAAACAAAAAAACAGGGGGCGTATTGAAAGGAGATGGTCAGCAAAAAGAGAGAGTGTGAGTGAGAGTGAGAGAAAGAGAGAGAGAGAGAGAGAGAGAGAGGAAGGGTGGGAAGCAGATGAAGAGAGCGATTGAGAGGGATATGGAGAGGTGAGAACGGAGGGAGAGAAAAATAGACAGGAGGAGAGAAAGAGTGAGAAAAGAAGAGGGCAGGAAGAGGAAAAAAAGAGCTTGTGTTCAGGCCATGACCTCACCGGTTCAGTCTAGCTGAGTCTGGTTGCACAATAACCCATCAATCAACTCCCCCAGTACCGTCATTCCTCCCTTTTCACTCATTCTCACACACACACACACACACACACACACACACACACACAGATTCCCAGAATCTGACCCTTATTTGACCGGGAAACCCGCACATGCTGGAGACAAATATGGGCAACAGCCATTCATTTGTGACACCCACCCACTCAGATACACACACACACACACACACACACACATCATATAGGAATGCTACGACTAAATATTAAACCCCGACATATTTCATTTCACCCTCGGTATCATGTTGCATTTTCACATACTTCAGATTTCGCATCATAAGAAAGGACAGTGTTGATTGAGGATGTCGAAACACTAACAACATACCGTATATTTCTAACCTCTTAAGACATTATGGCTCATTTCCTGTCTGTAAAACAGACATGTAATATAGAACACCGTGTTTTAGCCATGTGGTGAGACAGCAAGGACTTCTCATCATAAATGTGAGCTCCTCACAGAGTTACTAGCCAGTGTCAGTTTCCTCCAGGAAGTGTGTCTCTGGAGGGCTGGTCTCGTAAATAACCCCAACCAATCTGGCTCGTAAAGCGGGACAAGTTTCTGGGGCCTTTTTAGCAAAATAATCCACACGCCTTCCTAGACCATATTTCCGTATGGCGGCTTGGTCAGATCCATGGTCAGACTGGATCTGGTAAAGAGCTGGAAAAGGTATGGAAGTCATAGTGCGCTGGCAAAGGCTTTTGGCTCAATCAGGAATTTTTTTTTCCCTCAAATCACAAATCTAAAACATGCTCCTTTGTATTAAAACTATCCATCAACAAATAAATGGAAAAAAATAGATACGCTGATCTAAAATCAGAGCTCCGTGTATCGATACTGATTTAAATCTGATGTTTTTTATGTTAAAGGAAAACTCAAGAATTTTTCATCCTGATCTCTGTGGATTATACAGTACGCTATTCCAAGAAATAGGAATTTCAGCAAATTTCATGTCCTGGGAAGAAGAAGAAAACTCACATACAAAGAACCAAACTCACTCATGATAGAAGTCTAAGGGCAGCAGTTGACTTCCAACAATAGATGTTTAAAATACGTAACTATAAAATACCAGCATGTAACAATTTCAAAATGACTTTACAGCTGCTACACTGTAAAGGCGATGATACACGGGGCAACATTGCTGGGCAACTGCGCTTCAACACTTCCCCATTGAGATTGGGCAACATAATTTCTATCTCAACGATTTTGATCATTTTGGGCAACTTTTTAAAGGAACAGTCCACCGTACTTCCATAATGAAATATGCTCTTATCTGAATTGAGACGAGCTGCTCCGTACCTCTCCGAGCTTTGCGCGACCTCCCAGTCAGTCAGACGCGCTGTCACTCCTGTTAGCAATGTAGCTAGGCTCAGCATGGCCAATGGTATTTTTTGGGGCTGTAGTTAGATGCGACCAAACTCTTCCACGTTTTTCCTGTTTACATAGGTTTATATGACCAGTGATATGAAACAAGTTCAGTTACACAAATTGAAATGTAGCGATTTTCTATGCTATGGAAAGTCCGCACTATAATGACAGGCGTACTAACACCTTCTGCGCGCTTCGGCAGCGCATTGATACGGAGCTCAGATATCAATGCGCTGCCGAAGCGCGCAGAAGGTGTTAGTACGCCTGTCATTATAGTGCGGACTTTCCATAGCATAGAAAATCGCTACGTTTCAATTTGTGTAACTGAACTTGTTTCATATCACTGGTCATATAAACCTATGTAAACAGGAAAAACGTGGAAGAGTTTGGTCGCATCTAACTACAGCCCCAAAAAATACCATTGGCCATGCTGAGCCTAGCTACATTGCTAACAGGAGTGACAGCGCGTCTGACTGCGTCTGACTGACTGGGAGGTCGCGCAAAGCTCGGAGAGGTACGGAGCAGCTCGTCTCAATTCAGATAAGAGCATATTTCATTATGGGAGTACGGTGGACTGTTCCTTTAAGATCATCCAATCAGAATGCTAGCAGCAAATCACATGACCACCTGAGAGCTTCTGGAATTTTCAACAAAGATGGCGGCGTCTCCGGCAGTGGAGCGAAGAAAAAGCGACAACTTATATCTTTTTATGCCGGTAAGTTGTTCTGTATAAACACAATGTGATGAATTTACCTCATCAAATGCGCAGGAAACCAACAGACGTCTATTTTTATGTGCTCAGGTTGTAATTACTTCTAAGACATCAATTTTTTTCAGCTAAATGTAAACTGCTGTTAGCTAACCACCGCTCCACAGAAATTGAATGAGATTTAGCTAACTAGCAGTGGTTTTTGCTAACATAGTTAGCTGAAAGTTATCGCTAGCTATGGAGGGATAATGTTAGCTCTCTTCCATCAAGTTAAAAGTGATGGACAGCACATGATTTTTTTTTTGTGAGGTGTAAAAGAGATTATCTAAGACCCCGTCCACACGTAGCCGGGTATCTGCTAAATCGAAGATATTTTTCTATGTTTTGGCCTGTCATCCACATGAAAACACATCAAAAACGAATATTTAAAAAAACTCCGGGCAAAGTGAAGATTTTTGAAAACTCCGTGTATGCCTTTTCGTGTAGACAGAGATAACCGGAGTTTTGCGTTTTAGAACGTCACAATCTGCGCCAAAAAAATGACAACAAATCTGCCCTGACGTCAAACGTGCGACCTTTGTTTACTGCAGAAGCCAGATTAAGCATGGACAAAGAGTAATGGATCGGAGTAGTGCCTTGAAAGCGTTAATTATTGTGCAGGTGCTATTTACATGTTTCATTTTAGAAGCCCAACTATTGACAAGATTCCCAATCAACGTTTTCTTGCGTCTTTTGAAGTTTATACTCCAAAATTGTGTTTAGAAGCAATTCTGTCTCCGAGTCTGTCCAGACGAAAGAGCTTGGCGCCATGTTTTATGTTTAGGCGGAAGTGACGCCAACAGAGGGCTATTCTGATGTGATTAGGGGAAATAATGCCATCTACAGGTTTGGAATGCTTATGAATGTGATTGAAAACGCA
Source organism: Neoarius graeffei (assembly GCF_027579695.1). Classification (NCBI taxonomy): domain Eukaryota; kingdom Metazoa; phylum Chordata; class Actinopteri; order Siluriformes; family Ariidae; genus Neoarius; species Neoarius graeffei. The sequence continues at coordinate 23,837,338 of NC_083584.1, read as the reverse complement.
GATGTTCGGTTGTGTGTGGAAGGGATTTTTTTCGAAGACGAGGTGGTGTGGATAAAACATTTTTATAAACGGAGGGGGGGAAATGTTCAGTTTTAAAAATACCCGGCTACGTGTGTACATGGCCTAAGTGACAGCTGCAAATGTTTCAGTGTCCAACTTTGCGGTGTCTCTCTCCCTGGCAATAGATTTGCTCTCATCTGGTTGGTTGTTGCCAATTGTCTGTTGCCCTAATTAGTTGCCCTGTGTCTCACCTGGTTGCCATTGCCCAGAAAGTTGCCCCGTGTATCATCACCTTAAGAATGAAGGCCTTTGAGAGAAAGTCTTATACTTATGGAGTTTTAATAATATTTCAAAAACAAAAAGTCACTTTTACTTTCCATAAGGTTTTGAAGTAAAAATGCACTTCCATCTCTAAAAGAATGAATTCACAAAAAAATGTACTGATGCCTCAACACCTGCCCTGAGACTTTCATTAAAAGTGCATTTTGAGTGAACTGGGTTTCTGAGGGGCGGCACGGTGGTGTAGTGGTTAGCACTGTCGCCTCACAGCAAGAAGGTCCTGGGTTTGAGCCCAGTGGCTGACTGGGACCTTTCTGTGTGGAGTTTGCATGTTTTCCCCGTGTCCGCATGGGTTTCCTCCGGGTGCTCCGGTTCCCCCCACAGTCCAAAGACATGCAGGTTAGGTTAACTGGTGACTCTAAATTGACCGTAGGTGTGAATGTGAGTGTGAATGGTTGTTTGTCTCTATGTGTCAGTCCTGCGATGATCTGGCGACTTGTCCAGGGTGTACCCCGCCTTTCACCCATAGTCAACTGGGATAGGCTCCAGCTTGCTCGCGACCCTGCACAGGATAAGCAGTTACGGATGATGGATGGATGGGTTTCTGGGGAACTTATTAGAATTGTAATGCAGTCAGTGGAGACTGAATTTAAACAAACAAATAAAAACATGCAGAATGGCTCCCAATAGAAAAGCGTTCACATTTATTTCTGTTGGGAAACCACGATTTCGAATCCCGATGGTGCCACAGCCATCCATGGAAGGGAGCTAAGTAAGCAAAATTTGCCATAGGAAGGATAGCATACTCTCTCTCTCTCTTTCTCTCCCTTGTCAATCACAGAGATATGAGCTAATCATGGGCGTCTCTGAGACCATGTATGTGGAAGAGGGTAGATAGCACTTTCCTCCAAGCATGAAAATATTAATGTTAACGACCTGACCAGTAAACATCGCATCTCAGAAAGAAAGAAAGAAAGAAAGCTTCAAAATACAACTTAGTTACATAACCTTCTGCACTCATGATACTGTAGGCATTCTCATATTTATAAAATTCATGGTATTTATAAACCATACATCAACCAGAATTGCAGAACCAATCCAGAACAGCTCAAATCAAAAGACAAGGCCATAAAAAGCGAGAGACTTCTCTAGCTATGCTACAACACGGCTATTATCTGGACCTGATGATTAACATCCGTATACACTGATAACGGCGTGCGTCTCTTATGAAGAATTACTCGGAAATCGGTTCTCCCACTGAATCCCCAGTGACTCAAAGTGAACTCATCGTCATGAATTCCTCAGCGAGAGCAGAGCAGTCCCTCTCAGAGTGTGGACAGGAGAAGGGGAGGAGACATGTGAAAAGGACGAGGAGGCTCTCTTCTTCCAGAAGGATCTGGGAAAGTGGGCGGACAGAGGAGCGGGGTGTGTGGAGGGTCCGAGAGGAGCGTTAAATCATACGGAGGCCCACGCCACACACAGAGGAAGAGAGAGACAGAGAGAGAGAGCAGATTTCTCAGGACAAGAGACAGGAAAACATGTCTGACCAGAACAGGGATAACAGAGAGGCGGAGTGTGTGAGTGTGTATTTGCAATTGAGTGTAAAAGAAAAAAAAGTCCATCTCTCAGCAAAACATAACATTAACTCGAAGAAAAGGCATCAAAATTTCAAAAGCTTTCCTGAAACAATCTCTCTTGACACACACACGCACACGCATATATATACACGCTCTCACACACCAACAAATAAACTTTTGGCGCCTTCTAACAATGCTGGGGGTGGTAGTGGGGGGCTTTGTTCTATACCATGCACCTGGATAATATTCACAATGATAAATGATGCCATAACTCTAATATCCCCAATCAATCAGGCCTTTAAACACACATCCTTCTTTCCCGATGCGGGTGTTGGACTCAGTGAGACGGAGAGACGCGCCCGCTCGACTGACCTCTCGCTGACTGATGCCTGTCAGCTCACATCTAGCTGTGAAAATAAATTAAGCTTATGAAGACAAATGAAAAGCCCTGGCCCATCTCTCACATGCCACATTCACACACACACACTAAGAGTGAGACAGAGGGGAGGGAGTGAAAGTGGGGACTGGGTGAAAGGATGAGAGGCGACCTAGTGAGAGGAGGTGAGAGGGAGAGTGCTCCAGAAAAAAAAAACAATCCTGTGTGTGTGTCTGTGTGTGCTTACATATTTTCACTCCTCCTGTCGCTTGTAGACCACCATGTGACCCAAAGCATGCAAAAACACATTTCTAACACGCTAGCGGTATGACAAACAACTTCTCCTTCTTCATTAGACCTGTATAGTGTTTCGTGGGGTTCAGGAACCCCTAGAGGTTCTTGAAACATTGCCAATTTCTTGAAAAAAAATTTCAGTAATGGAAATCACGACCAACCATGATCAAAGTTTTTATAGGCGTCATTATTAGGGGAAGCCATGGTCGAGTGGTTAGAGAAGCAGCTTTGGCACCAAAAGGTTGTTGGTTCAAATCCCTAGACCAGCAGGAATGGGTGAAGTGCCCTTGAGTAAGGCTCCTAACCCCCAGCTGTTGCTCTGGATAAGAGTGTCTGCTAAATGTCATTAACGTAATGTATTAAGTCCTTACAGTTGTTGGCATTTTTGACCAGTCACTCGTGTTGAATGGATTTAATCAAACCTGGCAAAAGTGTTCTGTTCAAATCTTTGATAACTAATAAGTAGATAAAATATCATTGTACACATTTAAATCAAAGAGAAACCCGGACACAATGTTGTACCCCACATACTCAAACACAAATATTGTTTCATTTTTGCTTGTTAATTTTTGTTACTCTTGGATCATCCATGCATTCATTATGCACTTCAGTAAGCTCTTTATCCTGATCAGGGTCATCGTGGATCTGGAGCTAATCCCAGGAACACTGACTATGAGGTGGGAATCCAGCCCAGATGGGATACTAGTTCATCACAAGGCACCTTGCGCGCACACACACACACACACACGCCCACACATTCACACCGATGGGACCATAGGAGGTAGGAGGAGCCCAGAGAACCTGGAGGAAACCCACACGGAAACCCACGGAGAGAACATGAACAACTTCTGCACAACTTCTGAATTGAATTTCATCTCATCTCATTATCTCTAGCCGCTTTATCCTTCTACAGGGTCACAGGCGAGCTGGAGCCTATCCCAGCTGACTACGGGCGAAAGGCGGGGTACACCCTGGACAAGTCGCCAGGTCATCACAGGGCTGACACATAGACACAGACAACCATTCACACCTACGGTCAATTTAGAGTCACCAGTTAACCTAACCTGCATGTCTTTGGACTGTGGGGGAAACCGGAGCACCCGGAGGAAACCCACGCGGACACGGGGAGAACATGCAAACTCCGCACAGAAAGGCCCTCGCCGGCCACGGGGCTCGAACCCGGACCTTCTTGCTGTGAGGCGACAGCGCTAACCACTACACCACCGTGCCGCCCTTGAACTGAATTTGTGTACTTTTTTTTTTAAATACCAAAAGCTTTGGACAAGGGACATATGGGTGGAGTTATAGTGGAAATAATGCAGACCAGTTACAGAATTAGTCGCTTGAATTAGACAAGCAACATTTTAAGAAACACCACTAACCGCAGGGTTTAATAACATTTCCATTAAAAAAAAAAAAAAAAGCCTCAATGAGGCTGTAGCTCATACGGCTACTGTTGTTGTGTTGTTGTGAAATCTGATCAATCTTGTGGGAGGAGGAGCGATTTTTCTGAAACTGCATATGACCCCTGTGTTGCCACATCCATGGCAGGTGGCACCACCTGGTGAACGATTCTTGTTTGAATATGTCTTTAGAGTCTTCTGGGTGAGTTTCAGTTAAAACATCCTAGCAGTTTACAAACAGTAGTGTTTGGTGTGACGAGTCACCCAAAATTTTCAAACGGCCATAAAATTAAATATGACAGGTGGCGCCACCATCTTGACAACTTTTATTCATACCAACCTGGGGAACATTCCAGATGAGTTTGATCAAAATCTGATCACTCCTGTAGGAGGAGTAGCGATTTTTGTGAAATTGTACGTGACCCATCGTGGCAGGTGACGCCACCTGGTGAACAGTTCTTGTTTGAATATGTCTTTAGAGTCTTCTGGGTGAGCTTCAGTGAAAACGTCCCAGCAGTTTACAAAGAGTAGCGTTTAATGTGACGGGTCACCCAAAAATTTCAGACGCCTATAAAATCGTAAGTGTGACAGGTGGCACCACCATCTTGACAATTTATGCACACCCACCCAGGGAACATTGTATGTGAGTTTGATCAAAATCTGATCAGTCCTGTAGGAGGGAAGGAGTAGTGATTTTTGTAAACTGTAGATGGACGATGACTATGGACGGATGATGCATGATCGCATAAGCTCATCCGGCCTGGCGGATGAGCTAAAAAACCGAGAAAGTTTGGTTCAATCAGTTTCTGAAGTAGAACAGAGGAGCAAATCTAACTCGATCTGGAGTCTAGTATATAGATTCATTCATTATTACTCTTAGTGCAGGAAGCACTACTTGCACTGGTATTCATTATGGGATGGAAAAGCAAACACAGATATTCAGCTCAGGCACCGACAGTCCCGTATTCAGCCCATGCTGTCACTGCAGTGTAAATAAAGCGGACACTATCTAAAGATCCACTTCCCTTCTGCCCATGTCTCTACATAACACTCAAGCAAAAATACACAGCTTTCTTTGAAGGACTGACTGCTGGATCCTTCCCTAGAGACTCGTGTAATGCAGTGTGAACTGTATTTGACCCTTTCCACCCCCACTATGGACTGGGACAATGAAGAGACTCAGATGGATCCTCTTGTGATCGGTGCTCTCCTACAGTCTCGCTTCTGTAGCCCCATACAGCACAGAGCACCGGATCTCTCTAACTATAGCGCATTCCATAATTAGCATGCTGATTAGCTTTAATCAAGCCCATTACCATGTAATACTGATTAAACAATGCCGGTAGTGCTTGTGACACGACCGGTAAACATGGCAAAACATAAATAACCGTAAACAACTGTTGGTAAACAGTCGCGTGAAATATGTTCGGCAGGGAGGACAAAGTTTGTTGGTTATGTGTGTGTGTGTGGGGGGGGGATGAGAGACATTGAAAGAGAGCAGGGAAAAGATGGAGAGAGAGCATGAAAGACAGAGAGAGAGAGAGAGCGAGAGCGAGAGAGAGAGGACAAGAGGGAGCAGTGGTGTTGGGATGACAGAAATATTGCAGGCCTGTTTTTTGGCAACAGACGAGAAGGTGGGAGGGGACAGCATGTGTGTGTATATGTGTGTGTGTGTGTGAGAGAGAGAGCGAGAGAGAGAAGAGCTGGAATGAGAGCAGCAGAGAGATGAAGTGAAAGTGTGTGTGTGTGTGTGTGTGTGTGTGTGTGTGTGTGTGTGTGTGTGCGTGCATGCACAGGCAGGGGAGTGAACTCTCCCAGGCTTTGTCATATGAGTTTTCCCAAGCCTTGGCCTCTTTGATAAATGACACATGTCATTCTGTCAGTTTGGGACAGTGCAGCTGGGAGGCCCTCTGATGTATGGCCCCTCTGCAAAAGGAAATCACCGTCTTCTGGCATGGACGCACACCGTGCCCTTTATATAAGACCCCTCCTCCTCCTTTCCTCCTCCTCCTCGCCTCCTCCATTCCTCCTCTGCCGAAGGAGAGCACTGTAACTCCGGCCGGCGAGGTTTTTTTTTTTTTTCTTCCTTCCCTGTGCTTCAGCTCTTTGTGAGGGCCTGAATTGAATGCAGAGATTGATTTAAGGCCGCAAGCCACTGAACACTGCACGCAGGTCAGTGAGGGGTGTTAGGCGGGGTAAAAACGCTAATTCCATGGCTCTGGGTTTTCTCGTCCTAACATCATGAACACACATGCACACACACACACACGTAGCAGACACAATGTACTATATACATACACACATCCAACACCAAGTCCTACTACGTGTCCTCAACTACTGTAACTGTTACTACTATAATTATAACTCGAGCTAAACAAGACCGGTTAACGTGATTAACATTAACATGAATGGTTTAAAGACCCATTTTATTATTAATGTATTACTTTAAACGCTGTCACTTATTCTGTAATTATATTACTTATTCAGAAATAATACAAACTGCACCTTTAAGAATAGAAACGGTGTTACTGGGAAGCAGGCCTCAATGGTCTGGCAATGTGAACGTAATATACACTTAAACGTATTTATTATAAGCTCTGTCCTAACTTTTAAGACATGTTTACATGCTTACAAGGACACAACTGAACCAAACTGAACCTTAAGAGTACCTTCACTTTTGACATTGTATAATCCTGTTTATTCGATCCACATTCATTGGATATGAGCAACCATGCGATCTGATTGGCTACTCTACTACTAGGATATCAGCTCATATACCATGAGGAGAGAAAAACAAAATGGCGGCACACATCAAGTCAGATAAATAAAATACTTTGTTATGAAGTATTTAAAAGAGACAGAAATAGCTAAAATAATATCGTGTTCCCCCCCAGTATCTCCTGTTCCACACTCCAGCCCAGTTGGTGGCAGCAATGCACCTTTAAGTTGGTTTGCCAACAGCCAAAAAAAAAAACTAAAGAAGAAAGTATTTGATAGTAAGAACGTATCTTTTTAAAACATTTTTTCAAGAATTATTATGATAGCATTTTTCACAAATTGCTACTGTCATTTCGCCAGTTTGTTTACATTCTAAGCGGAAATGAGTTTGTCAGACGTTTTGTATAAAGTTTTTATTGATCGAATTTGCAGAAAATAAAAATGCTCTGTTTCTCCAAATCCACTGAACATGGATAGAATAAAACAGTTATTCCACTCAATCTTGTCGTACATGGCTTATAGCCAAGTCGGTGCTATGCGCCACATCGGCTATCAGCTCATGTACGACTCGATTTCGTGGAATAACTGTTAAATATCATTGAGTCTGGATCTTTGAATCAGAAGGTCTTTAGTTCCATTATTGCTAAATCTAATATAAGTATAGTAGATGTAATAGTGGGCGGAGTAACAGCAGTAATAAGAGGAGACGTTGTATTAGTTTAGCACGAATAATAGTAGGAGGAGGTGTAATAGTGCTAATGGTAGGAGAAATAGTATTACAAACAGCATACTTGTGGTAATAATAATAATAATAATAATAATAATAATAATAATAGGAGTAGTATTTTCTAGTTCATTTAAATTTCCTAAGTGGCCATTAACACTTCTTCGTATTATAACACACACTGTGTATATTGTTCAGATGTAACTACAAGTCAAATCAGGATCAGTGTCTTTACAGCTGTGATCCAAATTTGGTGTGGAGATGGAGAGATAAAAAGCATGGAGCAAGGGGTGGAGAGAGAGAGAGAGAGAGAGAGAGAGAGAGGAGGAAGGGGGATGAAATAGAGCCTCGCTTGGCATTTTGATAGCTGACGTTTCGCAGAACAGAACAAAACAGGACAAGAAGCAACTGAACAACACACAACTAACAAAACATCATCGCGCAGTCGTGTGCTAAACATGTTCAGCATGTTCCAATCAATCAACATTTAAAACAAGAAAAAAAGCACACACGGGCTGACATATTTCAGTGACAGCAGCAGAGAGACTCCTTTCAACTCACACACCACAAGAACAGCACAGAGCCCATAAATCTGCCATTCTGCTCACAAAACATCTCGCACTAGTGCGCGCACACACACGAACAGACGGGCGGCGAGAACCAATGACGTTGGTGAGATGGAGAGGAAAGAAAGCTGGTCAACGGTTTAGGGGAAAACCCAAACATACAACCACACACATACATACACTCTCTCTCTCTGTCTCTCGTTGCCTTTCCTTCTGTCACACACACACACACACACACACACACACACACACACACACACACACATACACACACACTTGAGGACACAGAGGTACTACAGTGGCCACCTGGGGGTCGTGAACTGTGCATGACCCCTGCTCTGACTTGTACAGGCCCGGGAGAATGAGAGAACTGGAGAATAGTGAGGATGAATGAGTGAAAAGTATCATTAACCAGTGAGTGATGAGAGTTAGACAGCACTGACACCCATCCCCCACTTCCAATCCTCAGTCTCACACACACACACATAATCAACGCTTCCAACCAGTGATTCAATCGGAGCACGTCTTTTACCATGCTTCAAGCAAAAAACACTAAACATGGGTCTGATCCTCTGTACAGCAGAGCACACACAAGAAATATACAAGACCCAAAAAAGTTTCCAAGAGTGTTCCAAAAACTGAAGATTAAGGGCCCGTTTACACGAGGACGCTGTCGGGTAAAAACGACTAAATATTTTATCGGAAGTGCCTTTCGTCTACACGGGGACGGCGTTTTCGAGGCTGAAAAACGGAAAAATTTGAAAACGCCTTCCAGAGTGGATAAGTTAAAAACAGCCCCCGTTGCATATCCGTCTAAACTACCCAATACGCGAAACTCTGCTCGGATCTGCTCACGTCGGGTACGCGTTTACGTCATAGTAAGAGCATGTGTGGCAGCGGGGGCGTGGTCAAGCGCCGGTCTGTGACAGGAGGGTGGAGTCAGGGAAGGTAAGTGGCAGAATCACTACACCTGATGTCAATTAACCTGTGTTTGTGTGTCTTCCCAGTGACCGCGCCCTATTTAAAGAGGGAGAGCAGAGACGCTCATCCCCAAGCTAGACGCCGGTTGCGTGTGTGTCTGTTGGTTTAAAAATCTTGTTAGACTGAAAAGTGTGGCAATAAAGCCTATTTGTAAACCTGATCTCTGTCCTGCCGTCCTCTGTGCTCCACCCACTCATATAGAACGGCTACAGCATGTCTGATTATATCGATCCAACGGACCTTCAAGCTGCTCTGGCAACCTCACGAGTAGCCATAGGCAGAGTAGTCAAAGTTTTCGCGGCGCAGATGTGCAGATCAGACAAGACGGAAGACGTTGCGCATGCATGCAGACATAGCGGAGGTTTTTCACAGCACCACTAAGCCGCCTGGCATGCACATCCAATTGAATTCCACACATTTATGCGTGGCGGCACGGTGGTGTAGTGGTTAGCGCTTTCGCCTCACAGCAAGAAGGTCCGGGTTCGAGCCCCGTGGCCGGCGAGGGCCTTTCTGTGCGGAGTTTGCATGTTCTCCCCGTGTCCGCGTGGGTTTCCTCCGGGTGCTCCGGTTTCCCCCACAGTCCAAAGACATGCAGGTTAGGTTAACTGGTGACTCTAAATTGACCGTAGGTGTGAATGTGAGTGTGAATGGTTGTCTGTGTCTATGTGTCAGCCCTGTGATGACCTGGCGACTTGTCCAGGGTGTACCCCGCCTTTCGCCCGTAGTCAGCTGGGATAGGCTCCAGCTTGCCTGAGACCCTGTAGAACAGGATAAAGCGGCTAGAGATAATGAGATGAGATGAGACATTTATGTGTCACCGTATAGACGCAGATTTCCTCCTTGAAAATGGTCGTGTAGACGCGGAAAAAAGTGAGAACGAAAACGGACTTTTGCGTTTTTGTTTCAGACCGTCCCCGTGTAAAGTGGGCCTAAAAAAAAAGCAGGCACACAAAAAACACACACACAAATCACGACACGTGAAAACATTTTTCATGTTTTCATGGGGAAGCCATGGCCTAATGGTTAGAGAAGCAGCTTTGGGACCAAAAGGTCGTTGGTTTGATTCCTTGGACCAGGAGGAATGGCTGAAGTGCCCTTGAGCAAGGTACCTAACCCCCAACTGCTCCCCAGGCCGCTCTGGGTATGTTGTATGTTGCTCTGGATAAGAGCGTCTGCTAAATGCCAGTAATGTAATTTTCACTCAAAGCCCATAACGACATGATTTCACAGTATACTGTATAGATTAGCTATAATCATGACACTTTTTTCATCAATATGTAAGCTCTTGAAGCTCTTCTCTTGAATAAACCTGCTTTGTATTGAGTAAGTCATTGTTTTTTGGTGTTTTCCTGTGCCCTAGAATCATTATTTAACAGTTATTCCACAAAATCGAGTCGTGCATGAGCTGACAGCTGACCAGGCGCGTAGAGCTGAGTTGGCTATAAGTCATGTACGACGAGATTTACAAAAAACATCCGACAAAATAATTTCTGCTTAGAATGTAAACAAACCGGCGAAGTGACAGGAGCAATTTGTGAAAAATGCGAAAATAATAATTCTTGAAAAATAACAAAAAAATATGTTCTTACCATCAAATTCTTTCATTCCACATTTTGTTGCTTTTTATTTTTGGGGGGTTTTGTTTTCCAGTAGAGTTTTTATTTCGTCCTCGGTTGGTTCAGTAACACGTTCCACCATTTTGATTTCTCTACTGACGGTATATGAGCTGATATCCTAGTAGTAGAGTAGCCAATCAGAGCGTGTGATTGCTCATATCCAGTGACTTTGGATAGAATAATAGATGATAAATGGTTGTAAGGTTTTCAGCTTTCTGTAAGAAGATGGTTAGTTAGCATTCTTGAAAGGAGTCTCCAGTCTCAGAAGCTGTAACTTGAAGTTTTCCAACACTAACAAGCCTGTAGGAGGGCTTCATAGTTCCATGTTAACATGACGAGCTGCACTTTTTTGTCTCATTTACACAAATCAAAACGGAAAAATAGATGCCGGTGAGAGAATGACTGTTTATAGTTGCGGTAATGTAAATGATAACAGGAACTACAGTATAAACAGATACAAATTTATAAATGTTTTCTTTGATTGCCTGATAATTATAAGCATAATAATAATAATAATAATAATAATAATTGGTGGGCGGCACGGTGGTGTAGTCGTTAGCGCTGTCGCCTCACAGCAAGAAGGTCCGGGTTCGAGCCCCGTGGCCGGCGAGGGCCTTTCTGTGCGGAGTTTGCATGTTCTCCCCGTGTCCGCGTGGGTTTCCTCCTGTTAGGGTTTTGCTGGGATTCGAACCTGGTTCGTTGGTGTGATAATCCAGCAAACCCCCACTAGGCCACCAGGGGGATGACTCAAATGCAGAGGCGTGAGGCGGAAGTAGAAAAAGAATCAAAAGGTTTATTTAAACTATATACACTATATACAGGGCAAAACAAAAGACAAAAAAAAACCAAAGAGTATAATCCAAAAGAAAAGCAAAGTGCAAAAATACAAAAGCTAAGAAGATCAAAAAACACAGTACAAAGGAAACTGGAGATAAACATAACAGCACAAAGACTCCGTGACAAGAGGACTGAACTCAGGGGTATAAATAGACAAACTAATTAAGGACACAGGTGAAGATAATTAGGCAATTAACACAAACTCAAAACACAGGAACAGTGGCGGCCTCTAGAGGCCAAAATGAACACGACATGAAAAGGAAATAACAGCGGCCTCTAGAGGCCAAAACAGTCCTAGTCCTAACAGGACCCCCCCCTCTAGGAGCGTCTCCTGACGTTCCCAGGGCGATCCGGATGGGCCGAATGGAAGTCCCGACATAGTTCTTTATCAAGGACATCCCGAGCAGGAACCCAGCAGCGCTCCTCAGGACCATAGCCCTCCCAGTCCACCAGATATTGCAACCCGCCGCGGACCCGGCGGGAGTCAAGCAGGCGATTCACAGTGAACACAGTCTGCCCCTGGAAGATGCGGGGGGGTGGGGGGTTCCTAGGGGCAGGGGCATACGTAGACGTCAGTACGGGCCGTAACAGGGAAACATGGAAAGTGGGGTTGATCCTCAGAGTCCGGGGCAACTGGAGCCGGTAGGAGACAGGGTTCACCCTGCGCACCACCTTGAAGGGGCCAATGTAGCGAGGAGCAAGCTTGCGGTTCTCCACCCGCAGTGGAAGGTCCTTAGTGGACAGCCAAACACGCTGCCCAGGGCGGAAAGCGTGTGCAGGTCTTCTATGGCGGTTGGCCTGAGTCTGGTTGGTTCTGGAGGTCTGTATGAGGGTCTTCCTGACCTTGCTCCAGGTCTTGCGACACCGTCTCACATATTGGTTGACCGAGGGCACCCCCGCGTCCTCCTCCTGGTCCGGGAACAGAGGTGGCTGGAACCCGAATTGGCACTGGAATGGCGACAGCTTGGTGGCCGATGACTGCAGGGTGTTGTGGGCGTACTCCGCCCATGGCAGCCAGGTGCTCCACGATGTCGGGTTATCCATAGCCAGGCCTCGCAGGGTGGTTTCCAGGTCCTGGTTGAGCCTCTCCGTCTGACCATTGGACTGTGGGTGAAATCCAGAGGAGAGGCTGGCAGTGGCTCCGATGACCTTGCAGAACCCGTGCCACACTCGGGAGGAGAACTGGGGCCCTCGGTCTGAGACGATGTCCTGTGGAAGACCAAAGACTCGGAAGACATGATTAAACAAAAGTTTCGCAGTTTCAAGAGCAGAGGGGAGTTTGCACAGTGGTATGAAGCGGCAGGCCTTGGAGAATCTGTCAACTAAGACCAAAATGACCGTGTTACCTTGTGACTCAGGGAGACCCGTGATAAAGTCGACTGCCACGTGGGACCAGGGACGCCGGGGAATGGTCAGAGGATGCAGGAGACCCTGGGGACGCTGTCGTGGGTTCTTGGTTCTGGTGCAAACCTCACAGGACAGGACAAATGACCTTACTTCCTTCTCCATGTTAGGCCACCAGAAGCGTCTTTTCAGGAAGTCCAGGGTCCTCCGAGCTCCCGGGTGGGCGGTGAGAGGGGAAGAGTGACCCCACTGGAGAACCTTGGCCCGGGCTTGATGTGGGACGTACAAGAGGCCTGGTGGCCCCGTCCCAGGACCGGGGTCCTGGCGTTGGGCTCGTCGGACAGCCTCCTCAATACCCCAGCGGACAGGGGCCACAATCCGGGACACAGGGATAATAGGCCCGACTTCATTCTCCCTGTTAGTGGCAGAGAACAGTCTGGACAGTGCGTCAGGTTTGGTGTTCTTGGAGCCGGGGCGGTATGAGAGGGTGAAGTCAAACCGACTGAAAAACAGGGCCCACCTAGCCTGTCGAGGGTTCAGTCTCTTGGCTTGCTGGAGGTACTCCAGGTTCTTGTGGTCAGTCCAAACCAGGAATGGATGTTGTGCTCCCTCCAGCCAGTGCCTCCACTCCTCAAGGGCCAGTTTGACCGCTAGCAGTTCTCGATCCCCCACATCGTACCGGGACTCAGCAGGACTCAGGCGGTGGGAGAAGTAAGCGCAGGGGTGCAGCTTTCCTTCCGAACGTTGAGAGAGCACCGCGCCGACGCCACTGTCCGAGGCGTCCACCTCCACGATGAATGGTTGGGAGGTGTCCGGGAGAACCAGAATGGGTGCCGTGCAGAAGCGGTCCTTGAGGTCTTTGAACGCCTTTTCTGCCTGAGGAGACCAGCCATAAGATCCACCTGTCCCTTTGGTGAGGTCTGACATGGGTGCTGCCACAGAACTGAAGTTCCTGATGAACTTGCGGTAGAAGTTAGCGAATCCTAAGAACCGCTGAACCTCCTTAACGGACTTGGGAGTAGGCCAATCCCGGACGGCCAGGGTCTTGGCAGGGTCCATTTGGAGTTGGCCTGTCCGTACAATAAATCCCAGAAAGGAGACCTCGGGAACATGAAATTCGCATTTCTGGGCCTTGGCGAACAGATTGTTCTGTAGCAGCCTCTGGAGAACCTGGCGGACATGGTGGCGGTGCTCCTGCACGGTCTTGGAAAAGATAAGGATGTCGTCGAGGTAGACAAAAACGTATAGGTTAATCATGTCCCTTAAGACGTCGTTGATTAGGGCCTGAAAAACAGCTGGTGCGTTGGTGAGTCCAAAGGGCATCACCTGGTATTCGTAGTGCCCAGACGGGGTGTTAAAGGCAGTCTTCCACTCGTCTCCCTGTCGGATACGGATGAGGTGGTATGCGTTCCGTAGGTCCAACTTGGTGAAGACGGTGGCGCCTTGGAGCAGGTCGAAAGCTGTGGACATCAGCGGAAGGGGATATCGGTTGCGCACAGTGATCTTATTCAGGCCCCTGTAATCAATACATGGTCGGAGCCCCCCATCCTTCTTGCCGACAAAGAAGAAGCCGGCTCCAGCAGGTGAAGTGGAGGGTCGAATAAACCCAGAGACCAGGGCATCTTTGAGGTATTCCTCCATGGCCTTGCGTTCTGGCTGAGAGAGTGAAAACAGTCTGCCACGAGGAGGGGTAGTCCCAGGGAGCAAGTCGATGGCACAGTCGTAGGCCCGGTGCGGAGGAAGAACGGCGGCCCTGCTCTTGCTGAATACCTCCTTGAGATCCCAGTACTCTGTGGGAACTTGAGATAACTCGGTGAGATCAGGGGGCTCGGCAGGAGACACAGGAGAGCTAGAGAGCAGACAAGAGGCATGGCATGCAGGGCCCCATTCCACAACCTGGCTTGTTACCCAGTCTATGCGAGGGTTGTGGCGAGTAAGCCAAGGAAGGCCTAGAATAACTGGGAACTCAGGTGAATGAATCAGGTGCAGGGATATTTCTTCCTTGTGACCTTGAGACTGGAGGAAAACTGGAGAAGTAACTTGGGTGACTCTTCCATCACCTAACGCTTGGCCATCGAGGGCAGACACAGACAGTGGGACTTCAAGAGGTGCAGTCGGAATATTGATGCTTTGGGCGAAGTGAATATCCATAAAGTTCCCAGCCGCCCCTGAGTCTATCAAAGCTTGACAAGAGTGGACAGACTCACCCCAGGAGATGGAGACCGGGATGTAGATTCCTTGGCCAGGGAGTCCGGGAGAGAGGGTAGGCCCCGTCACAACCCTCCCTCGGCTGGACGGGGCGGTCCTTTTCCCAAGAGTTCGGGACATGATGCTCGGAAGTGACCAGGCTTGCCACAGTAGATGCAGCACTTGTCCCTCCTTCTGCGCTCCCTCTCAGATGCGGAGAGGCGAGTACGACCCACTTGCATGGGTTCTGGACAGTCACTGAAGGAGGTAGACGGTCTCCAGGTAGAGGTAGGGAGGCTGGGGGGGCTCAAGGCTTGGTGGCGTTCTCTCATCCTGTTGTCCAGACGAATAGCATGTGAGATGAGGGTTTCGAGGTCACTTGGGCATCCAATAGAGGCCAGACCGTCCTTGATGGGGTCAGACAGACCATGGTGGAAGGCTGACACCAGGGCAGTCTCGTTCCATCCACTTACTGCTGCGAGTGTTCGGAACGAGATGGCGTAATCTGCGACGCTTCCTCCTTGCCGGATGGACATGAGCTTTCGGGCTGCGTCGGTACTGATGTCTGCCTGATCGAAGACCCGAAGCATCTCTTCAGAAAACAGCTGGAAATCAAAGCACTCAGGTCCCTGTCTTTGCCAGATAGCAGTAGCCCAGGCTCGCGCCTTACCAGCTAATAAGGTGATCACAAAGGCAATCTTGCGGCGATCCGTAGTGTAGGTGGTAGGCTGAAGCTCAAAGGTGAGTTGACACTGGGTAAGGAACTCTCGGCACTCACTGTGCTTGCCGTCATACCTCTGTGGTGCAGGAAGGCTGGGTTCGCGAGGTGAAGAAGGCAGCATTGCAGGAGGCACTGGAGCAGGAGTGGGAGCTGGATCAGGAGCAGGAACTGGATCAGGAGCAGGAGATGCAGGCAGAGATGTCAGCTGTGCCAGGGTTTTCCCAATTTGCTGAAGCAGCTCCTCGTGGCGAGCGAGGGCCTCACGTTGGCTGGTGAGCGTACGTCCATGAGCGTCCATGGTCGCTCCGAAGCGTGTCAAAGCTGCCATAATTCCCTGAAGGTTGGCCGGGTAGACAGTTGAAGCAGCCTCTGCTGAGTCGGTCATGACGGAGTCTTTCTGTTAGGGTTTTGCTGGGATTCGAACCTGGTTCGTTGGTGTGATAATCCAGCAAACCCCCACTAGGCCACCAGGGGGATGACTCAAATGCAGAGGCGTGAGGCGGAAGTAGAAAAAGAATCAAAAGGTTTATTTAAACTATATACACTATATACAGGGCAAAACAAAAGACAAAAAAAAACCAAAGAGTATAATCCAAAAGAAAAGCAAAGTGCAAAAATACAAAAGCTAAGAAGATCAAAAAACACAGTACAAAGGAAACTGGAGATAAACATAACAGCACAAAGACTCCGTGACAAGAGGACTGAACTCAGGGGTATAAATAGACAAACTAATTAAGGACACAGGTGAAGATAATTAGGCAATTAACACAAACTCAAAACACAGGAACAGTGGCGGCCTCTAGAGGCCAAAATGAACACGACATGAAAAGGAAATAACAGCGGCCTCTAGAGGCCAAAACAGTCCTAGTCCTAACACCTCCAGGTGCTCTGGTTTCCCCCACAGTCCAAAGACATGCAGGTTAGGTTAACTGGTGACTCTAAATTGAGCGTAGGTGTGAATGTGAGTGTGAATGGTTGTCTGTGTCTGTGTGTCAGCCCTGTGATGACCTGGCGACTTGTCCAGGGTGTACCCCGCCTTTCGCCCGTAGTCAGCTGGGATAGGCTCCAGCTTGCCTGCGACCCTGTAGAACAGGATAAAGTGGCTAGAGATGATGAGATGAGATAATAATTGGTTATTATTTTCCTATAACAGTACACCCTGTTGTGATTTATTCTGTACACATTGCTCAGCCCTAATTTCAATCTGCCATGATAAAGTATACTGTATCACAGTTAACAATGTCCTCGCATAACCAGCAAAAACCACATTTTCGATTTCACATCCACGCACATACACACACACACACACACACACACACACACACACACCGCAGCAGTTGTGTGCAGTGTAGTGCATGTTGACGAGTGATGGCTGAAAGAGTTACACTCCCAGCAAAATGACAGAGCTTCGGTATTTATGACCCACCATCACTGAGGCTCGTCACACACTGCAGCTGCTCTGACGCCCATAAGTAGAACTGGGCGTCACTCACTCACACACACACAAGTGGAATCTCCCCTGTCTGGGAATGGAGACGAACTAAAAGCCAATCAAAATCTTCATGAGCTGCTGAATTATAAAAAAAAAAGGAAAACAAGTGTGTAATTTGTGATACTGATTCATTCTAACTGAACATGTCATAGCAAATACTGCAAACCTCTTCTCTTCATATTAATCAAAGCTGATATTTAATTAATGGATGAAAACTCTTGATGTTTATACATTTGACGCTGCTAAATTCTCAAATCGGGTTGACCAGAAGAAACCAGGTTTATATTAATGCACTTGTTCTAATACTGTATTTTATCGTTTCTATAGTAACAACTTACTTGCCTTTTCTGGTTTCTTGGGAACATAGTAAGCTGTGTTTCTTTTTTTAAACTTGCTTTCTTATTATCTTCAAGAGGCTTTAGAGATGCTTTAATGTAAGTGATAACACTAATTATTCTATCCACATTCACTGGATATGAGCAATCGTGTGCTCTGATTGGCTACTCTACTACTAGGATATCAGCTCATATGCCGTGAGTAGAGAAAAACAAAATGGCGGCGCGTGTTGCTGAACCCTCCAAGGACGAAATAAAAACTCTACTCGAAAACAAAACCCCAAAAATAATACAAAAAAAGTGCAACAAAATATGGAATAAAAGTATTTTCTGGTAAGAATGTAGCTTTTGTAAATTTTTCAAGAATTATTATTATTATTATTATTATTATTATTATAGCATTTTTGCAAATTGCTCCTGTCATTTCACTGGTTTGTTTACATCCTTCGTCTTTAAGCAGTAAAATTTGTTGAATTTTTTTTTAATTCAAAAGCTCAAAGAAGTTTGAAAATTACATCACTGAAATGTCCAAGGAAGAATTAAATAAATGTCTAAAGCTATTCTATACCTCGGCACGACAGCAAGACGGCACTTTCTACAAAAAAACAAAACAAACAAACAAACAAACAAACAAACAAAAAAACACTAGAGTCAATTCATGCAGCCATCAATAGGTTTTTAAGAAGTCCGCTTAAGCCGAAATTATTTTGTTGGACGTTTTGTATCAAGTTTTTATTCATCGAATTTGCAGAAAATAAAAATAAAATGCTCTGTTTCTCAAAATCCATTGAATGTGGATAGAATAAAACAGTTATTCCACTCAATCTCGTTATACATGGCTTATAGCCAACTCAGAGCTACGCACCTCATCAGCTATCAGCTCAGGTACGACTCGATTTCATGGAACAACTGTTATATAACGCGTTTCAGCATTAAAGCTAACTCTAAATAGACAAAAAGTCACATCATTGTTTAATAAACATATTGTAACCATTGGCAAATCTGTGTGGTATAGGAGGAATAAAATATCTCTGTACATGCTGTTACTGGAAAATAATGTTACAAAACTGTGCTGTAGTAGTAACTCCATATGATGTCAGGTCACATCGCACAACATTGTTCATGTTTTTTTTTTTGGTTATATACTACTTCATGCATTAATACTATAGCGCTATAACACCACATATTAAGGAATAAATATAACACTGACCAAATATGTCCAAGTGAACAAGATCAGCGCATTAAACATACATAAAACATGAGTATTTCTAAGCCCAGTTAAAAAAAATAAAAATAAAAAATAAAAACAAAAATACACCAGTATCACATCTATGTGTGATTTTACCAAGGGAAAGAATTTCAACACATTTCCCATTACTGAGAAAAGCATGACAACATGTTTACTCAAAACTCACTTATAAACAAAGTCTAAGGGCGTTTGTTGAGTTTTGGTAATAAACTTTTTTAGTATTCGACATAAAGTATAAGACGAGAATTCAAAACTACATCCACTATATTCTAGCAGGACTGTAGAAGGTGTAAAGATGAGAGTCATGACGGTCTTACCAAAGTTGTGCTCATGTAGTTTTACCCTTAAACATCGGAGCAATACAGTAAGAAATAATTCCTTGTAATTTATTTACGCAATCTCATAATCACTCTGAAAAAAGTAGTCCTATCTATTCAAGACTGAATACAGCTCCATGTATTTTGCTTTATTGATTGTCCCAATTAGACTCCATTTATACTTTCATTATGAGTTTTAGATAAAAAGTTTTTTTTAACCTCCGCCAACTTTGTTACAAGAGATTATGTTTTCACCTCCATTTTTTTTATCTGTTCCCAATGTATTTTGATGAAATTTTGAGGAAAGGTGTCTCATGGGCAATCCAGATTTTGATGCAAATCTGGATACGTATGTGGAGCCAGGATTTTTTTTTTTACCCCCAACGTAACTCAAAAACTAGTGAACGGATTTGGATGAAATTTGGTGTACAGCTTTAGTATTATCTGAAGTTCAAGTTATATGATTTTGATGCTGATAATATTTTTCTTGGCAGAGGTACGTATGCACTCAGTCTACCGAGTGCCCTTCTAATTTTCAGTTGTTTTGTTTGGTTTGTGCTTCCAGGTGTTAGCATACTCAAGTGACATATGATGGTCCAGATGTGGTCCCAATAAAGTATTTTTTAAAAGTTTCAAACAGAATATTAGCAGTAATAAATGGATTTAAAAAAAAAAACTCAGCAAGTTTTCTAAACAGAGCCAGAACCAGTTGCAGTCAATCCCATGAATTAATATAAATTTTTGAGCTGAAGTCAAGTCAAGTCAGTTTATTTGTATTGTGCTTTTAACATCAGACGTTGTTGCAAAGCAGCTTGACAGAAAAATAAATACTCTTATCCCTAATAAATTTATTTATCACTAATGAGCAAGCCTGAGGCAATGGTAGAAAGGAAAAACTCGCTCAGACGACACGAGGAAGAAACCTTGAAAGGAACCAGACTCAAAAGGGAACCCATCCTCATCTGGGTGATTACTGAAGGCAGCTCATTGTTCCGGAGATTAGCTACAGAAGCCGTGTTCCCATTAACCTGGTTAACGCACAATTTGAAATTCTGAACTAACAGAGTGAGTAATGGAAACAAGTTAAAAAAAAAGTCTTAAATATCGCAAAAAAGTTGTTCTGCTCGCATGAGGTGGCTTTTCAGATGAGTCGATAAAGCAATATTTTGCAAAGCTGAAATGGGAGCATGTTTTTCGCACTTAAGTTACGTGACATGACACGAAGAACAGATGGAAATACGAGATGAGAAACTATCACGAGAGGAGAAAACCCAGGTTTAATCACAAAACATCACTCAGTGTAAACAGGCCATTCACAAGTGTGTTTTGTCAAAAGTTTGTAAACATTGCTTCTATTTTGCATTAAACTGCAATGCAAACCAGGCTAGACACCAGCTAGGGACACTCGCTCGGAATAGACGTTTTTCACAGACCTTTCTTTTTATTTATTCTCTCTGGTCTGAAATGCAACTCGACAACATGACGTTTTAAAAATAATAAAAAAAATAGTCCGCAGATGAAAACAGAATGTTTACCGAACATAACTTTTCCAAAGTGGGAGCATGAAGTACCAGTATGAATCAAAACATAACCACTTTGAATTGTTTTATTTGTGACCATAAACTAGATTTTATATAGCGGAACCTTGACAAATTTTCCCTGGCTTATATGTATTCCAGTTTACACACGCGTATGTACTCCAGACTCTAGTATTGATGAGTGAGTATATATGCGCGCAACAGAGCCTGTGTCATTCATAACATCCCTATCTCCTGTCTGCTTCTGTGCATATGGCCTCAGTAATGAAACACTGTGATGCGTCAGGCTTTCTCACACTGATAGGAACAGCAGGAAAAGAAGCAGGATCAGTCCCTACGGTTTCCTCCTCTCTTAGACTTGTTGCCTGTACGACGTTGCCTACAGATCACGTGACTGGCATCTGAGTGCAATCATGTCCGATCTCTATAATTACTGATAAAAGTCGAGGCAGGGAGGAGAGTCACGACGTGCTGGCCCGCCTGTAACGAGCAGAGACGTGTCATAAATACACAAACAATACACATTATGCTCATACAGCTCTGGAATGTACTAGAAGGAGCTGCTCATTAGCCATCTATTTCAGCATCGAAGCCTAGAAATAAAGGAAGATGAAAATGTGTGTAGGATGTTCTTACGAGTTGGATCACATTAGTGATTATGATGCTGACACCAATTACCATATGCTATCAGACAAAATAGAACAGAGATGGAAAGGAAAAGAAAGATATAGTGTAAGAGATGAAGCATGACGGGAAGTGACTGAGTGTTAATGTGTTAGCAATTCTTAAATTGAGGTGCCATTTGTGTCCTGCTGATATTACATTTACAAATATGTACATAAAGGTAAAAGACTTTTTAAATAACTGAGCATTCAGAAAACAGTATTTTGTCTGTTCTGGCCTGATATAAATAAGCTATATCTTTTTATTCTATCCAAAGTCACTGGATATGAGCAATCACATGCTCTGATTGGCTACTCTACCACTAGGCTATCAGCTCATATACCGTGAGTAGAGAAAAACAAAATGGCGGAGCGTGTTGCTGAACCAACCAAGGACGAAATATAAACTACTCGAAAACAAAAACCCAGTAAATACAAAAAAGCAACAAAATATGGAATCAAAGTATTTGATCGTAAGAACATGTTGTTGTTGTTGTTTTTTTCAAGAATTATTATTATCACATTTTTCACAAATTGCTCCTGTTATTTCACCAGTTTGTTTACATTCTCAGCAAAAGTGGTTTTGTCGGACGTTTTGTACAAAGTTTTTATTTATCGAATTTGCAAAAAATCTAAATAAAAATACTCTGCTTCTCAAAATCCAGTGAATGTGGATAAAATAAAACAGTTATTCCACTCAATCTCGTTGTACATGGCTTCTAGCTACGCGCCTCGTCAGCTATCAGCTCATGTACGACTCGATTTTGTGGAATAACTACTTTGTGAATCCATTTAACATCTCATGCTTGAAGCCTCATTTTCCACGAGTCATCAGTTACTGTTTATGAAAATGTAGGGAGACTTGGGACATGGCAGCACGGTGGTGTAGTGGTTAGCGCTGTCGCCTCACAGCAAGAAGGTCCTGGGTTCGAGCCCCGGGGCCGGCGAGGGCCTTTCTGTGTGGAGTTTGCATGTTCTCCCTGTGTCCACATGGGTTTCCTCCGGGTGCTCCGGTTTCCCCCACAGTCCAAAGACATGCAGGTTAGGTTAACTGGTGACTCTAAATTGACCGTAGGTGTGAATGTGAGTGTGAATGGTTGTCTGTGTCTATGTGTCAGCCCTGTGATGACCTGGCGACTTGTCCAGGGTGTACCCCGCCTTTCGCCCGTAGTCAGCTGGGATAGGCTCCAGCTTGCCTGCGACCCTGTAGAAGGATAAAGCGGCTAGAGATAATGAGATGAGATGAGACTTGGGACATGTTTCAGCTTTTCTAGATTGTGTGAAATTCTTTGCAGGTCACGTCACATTCATATTGCATTAGAGAGTGTTTATTATACCCTCTTACCACAACATTAGTTTCTCAGCTTGTCACATGTACTGGCCTTCAGGCTTCACTTTTTCTGTGGGGAAACATGAGACATTGAGGGGAGACACTGGACATTATGATGGGAGACTTGGGACACAGTGAGGAGATATGGAACAAAAATAAAATATCTAGCTTAATCCTACATGTTTAATTTTTATTTATTATCAAAACTTGTAGCATATGAACTGTATGAACACACAATGCTGGTACAGCGACAGAAAAATGTCATTTTACCCAAAGCCTGACGAGACAAAACAGTTCCTTTCTCAAGAAGGAATGAAATAAATTAAATCCTCAGGCAGATACACTCCCGCATTTTTTACATTTTTAAACAATTTTATATTTGTAAACCACAAGAAAAAAAAATTGTAACATGATGAACTGTCCCAACTCTCCCCATCTGGCCATTTTGGAAAAAAAAATCCTTCAATGTTTTTCCCCAGAATGTAAGTTTAATAAATAACACTATACCTGGTAACTCTAGGCTACATACTTTAACTCCGAATAACCCCAAATTCACCAGCGTACATTACACCACAGAATGGAGATGGAGGCAAAGGAGAAAATACAAGTTTCAGCTGGAAAAATATTGAACTGCACAAACCTTACTGCAGTGTCCAGCTTTGTGGCTCCAAAGGTAGCAGGTTACTCTAAGGTGGTGTTTACATTAGACCGTATCAGCGGATCATCAGATTAACGTTTTTAAAACGATTCGCGTGCACACAGCAACGCCAATACACGATTCGCGTGCACACAGCAACGCCAATACACGGATACGCTCGGCTCCGCAGGCATCCTGCGCTCCAAATCACTCCGCCCTGAACAGCGAGTGCCCTCTGGAGGGTGCGCACTCCGGCCCTGCGCAGCTCACAGAGCGCGCCAGTGAAGCGCACGAGCAGTGATTCGGGACAAATAGCAGGAAGTGAAAGTCCGTGCCGTTTTTCAGCAGTCGCGTCACATGACCAACGTGGCATGACCAACGCCAGCGAATCAGGAAGGTGGATGTCACAGTGACGTTGTCCAATGACGACGTCAGCTAGAGCTCAGCACAGCGTATCCTCGTTCCTCAATGTTTACACAGCACCGGATCAGATACGTAATGGATTGAATACGTGGGCCCTGGCGGATTCAAGTTGTTCCGCCTGTGGAGTCGTTTCCCGGCGTTTTAATGTGAACGGACAGTGCATCCGCGACGAAAACGAGACGGATACGGTCTATTGTAAACACCACCTAAGGGGCAACATCTAACTTCAGATATCAACTAGAACCTGATTGGTTGAAATTAATTTATGGGAATGCAAACTGCCCCATGTCTCCCCTGTCCCAAGTTTCCCCGTCCTCCCCGACTGAACATTTTAGTTCCTGAACATACCTGTTACTTGGACATACTGACTGCTATGAAATGTTTGGAATATTCAAAACAGGAAGTTGCATCATCTGACGATCATGAGAAGAAGAAATTTATTTCTCTTCTTTTTTTCAGCAGTATTGCACTACTGTCTGACATGGATGCTTTGAGCATACAACTCTGTTACCTAAATTACAGACTGAAAATAAATTACAAATATTAATTGCTGAATTTATGAGATTTTTTAAAAGGTCTGTAATGTCTTCATATCAATAGCATGGATGTTAGTTCAGCACATTCTGCTAATACTATGCTAAAATACTCAGCTCTGTTAGTCGACTGGCTAGATGTATGGTTTTTCTTTTGAAATAAAGTTTTTTTTACGATTTACAAGGGATAAGCGGCACCCTAATCGTGAAACCACCCTAAATACAATAGTGATTGCCCTGTCTGGTGTCCATCTCGAAGCCAAATGGCCGTATCCATTCCCAGCTGCCTTATCAGCGCTATAAAACTAGTGGCCAAAAAATGATATTCATTACTTCTTGGCTTGCTATCAGTTACATACAAGTTCTCCCCACTGGCTGAAAATTACAGCTACCTCGAGCACTACCTCGCTATTGTCCTACTCTGTGCACCCTGGTCTTTATCGGTGTGGTAATAAAAGATGGGGGGGTGGGTGTGGGGGGTGACAGAGTCCTCGTTCACCAGCTTAAAGAGTGATGGACTGCAGATTCAGCCCTAAACACTCGACGAAAAACAGCCAATGAAAGTGTCACGACAGAAACGCTGGAAGTCAAGGCGTTTTCGCGCAACCATTTTAAGACGTGCTTCAAGCTGGCTCATAAAAGGCGAGAGCAGTCTTTATGTGGCCGATTCAGAGCAATGCATTATGGGCTTAGAGAGAGAGAGAGAAAGAGAGAGAGAAAGAGAGAGGGTGTTAACAGTGGCTTGTCTGCTTCATTCTTTTATAGTGCTAAGGTTTCTAGATATGATGAACACGGTGCAGTTCAGGAGGAGATGAGGAAACGTTTTAGCCATGTTAATCATAATCAAGCTCGGCAATAACAGCGCAGAACCAACAGGTCTTACTCCTGAAAATGTTATTAGAGTTTATGAACTGTCAATTGTTGAACTGGCAATATTTCTGCTGAATCAAATAAGGGATGTTCATCTGATCTCTAATCATTCATGTTGCCTAAAAAAAAAAAAAATCAATTACTGTTTTAAATATTTAAAGCAGGCGGCACGGTGGTGTAGTGGTTAGCGCTGTCGCCTCACAGCAAGAAGGTCCTGGGTTCGAGCCCCGGGGCCGGTGAGGGCCTTTCTGTGTGGAGTTTGCATGTTCTCCCCGTGTCCGCGTGGGTTTCCTCCGGGTGCTCCGGTTTCCCCCACAGTCCAAAGACATGCAGGTTAGGTTAACTGGTGACTCTAAATTGACCATAGGTGTGAATGTGAGTGTGAATGATTGTCTGTGTCTATGTGTCAGCCCTGTGATGACCTGGCGACTTGTCCAGGGTGTACCCCGCCTTTCGCCCATAGTCAGCTGGGATAGGCTCCAGCTTGCCTGCGACCCTGTAGAAGGATAAAGCGGCTAGAGATAATGAGATGAGATGAGAATATTTAAAGCTAGACTGCCTTTCAGATTTTTCAAGTGTAGGTCATAAAAAGAATTTTCCCGACACCCAATTATTTTTGTTTAGTGGACCGAAAGCTACTGTATTCAAATCACAGACTTCCAATTTTATGAGTTTTTTTTTTAAAGAACAATTAATGAATTTAAGGCCACGTGGCCCTAAATTCTCTGCTATTTTTTCCTGCTTCACCATGACCCAATTCAAAATACTACATCATGCATCAATGGGCTTTCCCCATTCGCGCAAGGCATTGTGGGATTTGAAACAGGAGAGAAAAAAGGAGGATGTGAGTGTGCAAATGAAATGTGGAAGACTGACTATAGTAATGGAAAGCAAGAAGAAAAGACGTTATGTTATATATGAAAGAAAGGAAACGCAGGACCAAACTAATAAATATCGGCGCTCAGCGAGCACCTCGGTGTGATCAGCTGTTCGTTTAGTGAAAGAATGATGTAACTGTCAGTGCACGG
Source organism: Neoarius graeffei (assembly GCF_027579695.1). Taxonomy (NCBI): domain Eukaryota; kingdom Metazoa; phylum Chordata; class Actinopteri; order Siluriformes; family Ariidae; genus Neoarius; species Neoarius graeffei. Next base: position 23,811,301 of record NC_083584.1, on the reverse strand, counting down.
TCAAAGGTAAACTGGTAGATGGCAGTAATGCAACACTGTGGATGCCAGCTGCCGTAAAACCCAAAAGAAGAAGAAAAAGAAGAAGGTAAACCTGCGCATGTGCACACGGCCTTACTCTGTCTGCTTGACTGTGCAAAGCGAGCGATTTCATGCACGTTATTTGCTAAGGAATCCCCTCAAATTAAATAACTTCCCAGCCACAGAATGGCCTGATATTTTTTCGATATTAAAGAATTAAACATATATCACAATGATCAAATTTCAGAAGGAAGTAAATTTCACCGATTTCATGAAATCGAAAGGCCGTCTAGCTTTAATTTCAGTGTAAAGTCTGGGATTTGTAGTTTTTTAGCATTTAGAAGTGATCTTCAAGCTTTTCACATCAAATCCAACAACGTCTGACCAATCAGGACCAAGAGTTGTCAATTCTTGCCTGTCAATCATTATCCAGATTTTGAGTTTTAAAAACTTTTTGCTGAATAAACCTTTAAATCTTAAAACATGTACATTTTTTTTTTAAATCTAAAGCACGACTGCATGAATTCAGATTCAAGTGGTTTACATCAAATTTGTCAGTAATCATTTGAAAAGATTAAACATACAGTATGTTCTTTGTTAATCATTATCTCAATCTTCATATTGCACAGCACTATCTTACCCAAATGAACTCTCGAAAGAAAGTGGTTTTCTTGTTTTCTGGAATCATTCTGACCATCTCAGAGGATGTGTTTTCTGTCACTGCTTATAAATCATCGCACTGGTATAGTTTTGGTCAAATCGATACGAGTTCAAAGTGACACCATAACTTCAACATGTAGCAACATACAATATAATATTAGATAGACACGAGTGTTTTACTGGGAAATATGCCACTCGTATTTTTCATAAAAGATACATCCAGGTCATGGAGAACCAAAACCGTGACATAAATCTCTATACTGTATGTTGCTCGTGAGGAAATTGATTAATTGTTTTGATAAATTTGGGGACTTTTTGTTTGCGAATGTGTCAATATAATAAAAAGAGAAAAAAATCACAGGCTGGCTTGAAGATGTGAAGTTAATCTCATGTTGAAAAACTCACATTTTTCATGTGAAATACATCGCGGATCTGAGTGACATATGTAAACAATATTGTCTGGCTTTTTTTTCGTGGTATATCAGATATATAATCAGGAATATATCTGATATCTCATCTCATTATCTCTAGCTGCTTTATCCTGTTCTACAGGGTCGCAGGCAAGCTGGAGCCTATCCCAGCTGACTACGGGCGAAAGGCGGGGTACACCCTGGACAAGTCGCCAGGTCATCACAGGGCTGACACATAGACACAGACAACCATTCACACTCACATTCACACCTACGGTCAATTTAGAGTCACCAGTTAACCTAACCTGCATGTCTTTGGACTGTGGGGGAAACCGGAGCACCCGGAGGAAACCCACGCGGACATGGGGAGAACATGCAAACTCCACACAGAAAGGCCCTCGCCGGCCACGGGGCTCGAACCTGGACCTTCTTGCTGTGAGGCAACAGCGCTAACCACTACACCACCGTGCCGCCCCTATATCTGATATACCACGAAAAAAGAGCCAGACAATATTATTATCACTATACATACACAGTCTCTTTTCCAGTTTTTCGATGTCCATTGGTATGTTTTTCTCTTGTAAATATGCGTGAAGAATATCTAATGAAGTTTTGGTAGCCTTTTGGGTGTTCCATGCGTCTTTCTCTTTCCCACCGAACAAAGAAATGGTTCTGCACACATGCAGCAGAAAACTTTCTCATAGGATATTCGTATCAGCTTCAACATGTGACATCATGGTGTTTTGATAACAATGCAATATGCTAACAATATTGCATGCTATCAAACCAAATGAACGAAACCCGCTAGAAGGGAATAGAACGCGTTTTTATTCCATGGAAAAAGTGCCCTGTATGTATAATAAGTCCCGATATTTCACTCGGATGACGTCACTCCCAGTGTTTTTCTGCTGGCTGGATGCGCACTGTTAAAATGCTGAACCGTTTCAAAATTAAAATTATTTTAATTAACTTGCGGGGGTTTTTTTTGGGATGTGTCCATATAATATTAAGAATGATGGCGCTAAGATATGAAGTTTATCTTCTCATGTTGAAAAATATATCACTTGCACGCTTCCCTCCCTCATGATATATACTGTACATTCACCACTAAACATCTTCGCACAACCATGTAATATCCTCTATATGTTTTCATCTATACTAGTATAGTGTAGCTGTAGTTCCAAAGCTCCAGATAAGTTTACCGTCAGTGTTTTGATCAATCATGGCCTTGTAAACCAGACGAAACAATTTATTTTGATTTTGAACAATTTCACAAATCCAAACTTTAATCGGGACATGTCACAGCTTGTCTGGTTTGTTTAAATATAGTATATCACAAGGCTTAAAGCAATCACATTGTACAGCAGTATCATTTTAATATGCCGTTTTGTCCATGTTGTGATTTGTTTGTACACTCTTGTACATATTGGAGTCTGTAATATTGTGACCTGCAGAGGTCAATATCGTGAGAATGATTGTGAGTCTTGTGATGTCACACAGACACCACTATAAATCGGTGCTTAAACTTATGTGAATTTATATTTTATATGAAAAGGTCGGTTATGAAAGGGGAAACAGCCCATTCGGAAAGTAAACACTGGATAATTAAATTTACTCTATCCACATTTACTGGATATGAGCAATCGTGCACTCTGATTGGCTACTCTACTATAAGGATATCAGCTCATATACCATGAGTAGAGAAAAACAAAATGGCGGTGCGTGTGGCTGAACCAACCGAGGACGTAATAAAAACTCTACTCAAAAACAAAACTCCAAATAATACAAAAAATAGCAACAAAATATGGAATAAAAGTATTTGATGATAAGAACGTATCTTTTTTTATTTTTCAAGAATTATTATTATCACATTTTTCACAAATTGCTCCTCTTATTTTGCCGGTTTGTTTACATTCTACGCAGAAAAGATTTTGTCGGACCTTTTGTATAAAGTTTTTATTTATCGAATTTGCAAAATATAAAAATAAAAATGCTCTGTTTCTCAAAATCCAGTGAATGTGGATAGAATAAAACAATTATTATACTCAATCTCGTCATACATGGCTTATAGCCAACTCGGTGCTACACGCCTCATCAGCTATCAGCTCATGTACGACTCGATTTCATGGAATAACTGTTAAATAATTGTAGATCAGCTCACTGCTTTCAGTGAGCTAATCTAGAGTAAGGAATAACGCATGACAACAGAAAATAATCAACAACTGTATGAAGGGATGTGATGTGGTGCTAATCAAATGTGCTGATAATTAGAATTAATTATGATACATCAATATTTTTACTTTTCTGTTTGAAGTTACACTTATTGTTGTGGAAAGGCTATGAGATGCAAATCCCACCATCCTGAAGACTCTGAGGAAAAAATTAACATTTACTGTGACAAAGTGTTGGCACTGGAGGCTCCTTCCATAAATGCAAAATAAACATCTCCCAAAAAAACTTCACCATATCGATAATTACATGTGGTTTTTTTGGTTTTTTTTTAAAACCATTTATGCATAATGAATACATAGTCAGAGTTGCTGCTACAGAAAATGAATCAACACCTTCTGACCAAATTCAACGTAACGTACATGTGGCATATCTGTATATTATCGTAAATCGACACTCCGGATCTGTAGATAAAGATCAAGCTGAAGGAAATGGAACTTAGTTTCGCAAACAAAACTGACTTCAGCGAACACTTCCAGTGTTTCAGCAGGTGTCTTTGGGCAGTTTGTCATAAGCTTCTCCTTCCAGCACAATATGCACGGCTTCTTTGAACAAAAAAAAGCACAGATGGTCTTCTTACAGTCACTATCACACTGGTTACTGCTTTATTCTTCACACTGACAATGTAATACAGTCCAGTATTAAAAGACACAAGCAGCCGCACAGAAACACAAGCCGTATTGAGGCTACAACACAAGTGTATTCGGCTAGGTGTTCGAAATATAAAATGTCTTTCCGTGCGTCATCTATGCAGGGACCTGAGTAACTCTTCACAACGTCACAAGAGACGACATAAATACTGCAGGGAATAAAATACCTCAGGGTGTGCTCTTATTGGAAATGCATCACTGATGTAGTGGGATAGAACCCAACATGTAGCGGAGGTACTGGGAAGTTTTGGGGAGTTACACACCCTAAAGTGTTTTAATCCTCTTACATCATCGTAGTTTGCCAGCAATTACAAGTTTTATTTGTGAAAGAATGACGTCATAGTTTTTATCCATTTATTGTTACATTTCATGTTGGGGACCATCTGTGAAAGAGGTTAGTAACTAGTTAAGTTATAGAAGCGATAAAAAGTCATGCCCTTACCAGACTCTTTGTTTGTCTTTTGAAGTTAGTAACAAAACAACAACATCATCAACAACAACAACAACAAAAACAATGCAGCTTGTCATCTTTCCGACAGCGTAAAGGTGATGATACACGGAGCAACTTTTTTTGGGCAGTGTTGCCGGCAACAGCAACCAGGTGAGACACAGGGCAACTAATTAGGGCAACTGACAATTGGCAACAACCAATCAGATGAGAGCAAATCTATTGCCACGGAGACAGACACTGCAAAGATGGACACTGAAACATTTGCAGCTGTCACTTAGGCCAAGTTTACATTAGACCGTATCTGTCTCGTTTTCTTCGCGGATGCACTGTCCGTTTACATTAAACCACCTGGAAACGCCGGGAAACGGGAATCCGCCAGGGTCCACGTATTCAATCCAGATCGTGTCTGGTCCGGTGCTGTGTAAACATTGAGAATACGCGGATACGCTGTGCTGAGCTCTAGCTGGCGTCGTCATTGGACAACGTCACTGTGACATCCACCTTCCTGATTCGCTGGCGTTGGTCATGTGACGCGACTGCTGAAAAACGGCGCGGACTTCCGCCTTGTATCACCTTTCATTAAAGAGTATAAAAGTATGAAAATACTGCAAATACTGATGCAAATACTGCCCATTGTGTAGTTATGATTGTCTTTAGGCTTGCCATCCTTCCACTTGCAAGTGGTAAGTGATATGCGCTGGGATCACACACACAGCGGCTCAGTCCCGAATCACAGCTCGTGCGCTATACTCGCGCACTCTGTGAGCTGTGCAGGGCCGGAGTGCGCACCCTCCAGAGGGCACTTGCTGTTCAGGGCGGAGTGATTTGGAGCGCAGGATGCCTGCGGAGCCGAGCGTATCCGTGTATTGGCGTTGCTGTGTGCACGCGAATCGTGTATTGGTGTTGCTGTGTGCACACTAATCGTTTTAAAAACGTTAATCTGATGATCCGCTGATACGGTCTAATGTAAACCCCACCTTAGATAATCTCTTTTAGAGCACAAAAAAAAAATCATGAGCTGCCCATCACTTTTAACTTGACACAAGAGAGCTAACATTATCCCTCCATAGCTAGCGATACCATTCAGCTAACTATGTTAGCAAAAACTACCGCTAGTTAGCTGAATCCCATTCAATCTCTATGGCGCGGTGGTTAGCTAACAGCAGTTTACACTTAGCTGAAAAAAATCAATGTCTTAATTACAACCTGAGCACATAAAAATAGATGTCTGTTGGTTTTCTAAGCATTTGATGAGGTAAATTCACCACTTTGTGTTTGCACAGAACAATTTACCAGCATAAAAAGATATAAGTTGTCTCTTTTTCTTCGCTCCACTGTCGGAGACGCCGCCATCTTTGTTGAAAATTTCAAAAGCTCTCAGATGGTCATGTGATTCACTGCTAGCATTCTGATTGGATGATCTTAAAAAGTTGCCCAAAATGATCAGAATCGTTCAGATAGAAATTATGTTGCCCAATCTCAATGGGGAAGTGTCAACGCGCAAATGCCTGGCAACACTGCCCAAAAAGTTGCCCCGTGTATCATCACTTTAAAGTCTTCTCTTGAGGAAAACTTACAAAGCACTGATTATATTCAACAAAAACAAAAATTAAATTTGCCACATCAAAAAACCAGACGTCTTCTTTTTCTTTTTACTATAGAACCGATAATGTGTTAAATCAAGAGCATTGATATAAACCTGTGATCTGCCTTGCTGTCAGTCAGACTTTATAGGAAAGGAATCAAACCAACACCTCACCTTCTAACCAATCAGATTCGAGAACTCAGCAGCGCTGAATGGTATGGGTTCGTCAAATAATGTGGTGAGGTTAACATTTAAAGTTTGAATGTTTTCACTGTTTTTAATCATGAGAGCTCAACACTTCCACAACAGAACCCTCGGCGATCTGCAACCTCAGCGATCGTTCGATCAATATTGCGATTGCGATCGTGATCATGATAACGAGCGATATATTGTGCTGTCCTAACACCTGGGTGTGCTCGCAGCAGGCTTATCACACACTTCTTTCCATCAGCATCCATCTACTGGCTGCGTCAGATGGGACTGTATTTCACGTCGCACACGTACACGAGTATGTGTGTGTATGTATGTGTGTGTTTGTGGTGGAGGAACTAAAGAGGCCTGTCTGTATAACGGCCACTCGTGATGGAGAGCCTAACCGGGCTGCTAACACCGTGCACTAAGATTGTTCTAGACCTCAGGGCCTCGAAGGAAACATATATCCACCTGGCAACAGGGTTGCGAGTGTGTGTGTGTGTGTGTGTGTGTGTGTGTGTGTGTGTGTGTGTGTGTGTGTTTTCGGGCAGATCTAATCACGGGCTAATAACAGCACAGTAGGAGTCGTTGGCCCTCGTAAATCAATGTGCAAAATAATTGCTAATACACTGGTTATCGATTGGCGCTCGGGCGGCTCATTTTGCGAAGGCCGGGGCGAAGAACTAACACAGTGACAAGGGTAAAGTGTTATTTCTGCGGCGCAGAGACAGCTGGGCCGCGCGGACGACTCAGGCACGCCGTAATTCTTAATTGACACCTGTCAGGATAATGACTGCAGGCCCAGCTGCTGCGCGAGAATTTCTCTCCACTTCTGTTCATCTGTCAGCTCTAATACCTTTCCGAATGCCACTCCTTTATTCTCGCTCTCCGGCTCTTATTTTAGGCCCCATTCATTCTCTCTCTCTCTCTCTCTCTCTCACATCGAGCTAAAATAGCTGAAAGCATTTGTTTTAGGATAAATGTTAAGAGGCTGCAACAAAGTACGTTCTCTCACTTTCATCTTGGCCTTTTGTACATCGCAGGATATTTGCAGTAGGAAGAACGGGGGGTGAGGAACACACAGTCCCAGGACGGCACTTCCCCGAGTTTGAGGAGGCGTTACAACATGTTTACTGAACATCATCAAAAGGCTTGCTTTCGTTTCATGTTCATCTGTCGAAGACGATGTGTGTGACGTTGTAAGCATGGAAGCAATGTGATTTCTTTCAAAATCTTTCGAAATCTGCATGTGTGACTGTGTGTTCTGTGAAATCCTGGTTTCGTCCCGTGCAGGTCAGTAAGCAGTGCGTTCTGAGCCAGAGACTCGACACATCAAAAGCCGGACCCCTGCGACGCGGTTTAAAGGACGGAACAGATTTGTGTGGCTTGAATGCGGATGTGCGAGGAACGCTGATTATCTGCTTGTGTGCTTGCTCAAGTGCTCGAGTTTTCTCCTTGCTGTATCATCTAGTAAACATCCGCCTCACCATTTCCCTTCTCCGACACTGTGACAAAAACGAGAGAACAGATGAGAGCAGTGCAGGACTTAGAGGAGTGAGAGGAGTGAGAGGAGTGAAATGACGTCCCGTGGGTTCACGCTGACCTCTACGTACTCCCCGAGCTCCCAAACTCTCATTACCGGGGCAGGACTTCAGCTTTTCTCTCTTTTGTCTTTCCCCCCCTCCCTTTCTGTCTTCACTCTGACTCACTGCAGACCAAATTAGCTGAGAAATGAAACATACGGGATCAAAACAGACAGACTGAGAGATGGAGAAAGAAAGAGAGTGAGAGGGAAAGAGGGAGAGATAAAATGCAGCTGGCCTCTTTGATAGCTCGAGTTCCCATAATACCATGCTGCAAGCCTCCGCTGGTGTTAAGCTACCTCCTCCTCGTTGTTCTGCATTTTCTGTTCGTGATGTTGAGTAACTGTACACACACACGCGCACGCACGCACGCAATATCCACACTACAGATTCATATAATAGCTGTTCAGTGTGGTGTTTATGTTTCAAAACGTTATCACTATTCGAGAAGATGCGCCTACATATGCAGCAAGCTAGCATTAGTGATTTGTGTTTGAACAGAAATCACAAAGACACGTCTGAATTTTGGACAAACTCAACACAGTTCGAAGGAGACAAAGCTTGCCATTCGGTTCCCCAAACAAAACTTCCATCAACGTTCACCTGACTGAAGGATAAATATTTAGTAAAATAGTATTTTATTACATCACATCACATCGCTGTTGAATTCTTTACTCTGATTGGTCAGAAGGCGTTGCTTAATATTCTACAGCAGCACCTATCAGAAGTAGCTGCAACACAAATCACAAGTTTATAATATTAATGTGCTCATACTAACATATTTTCATTATGGCAGACACGTCACATAAACCAATTTTTAAAAAAAAAGCGTAGTGTGTATATTTGTAGATATGGTGAAGTTTTCTGTGAGGCTTGGCTTATGTAGCGTTTCTGGAAGGAGTCTCCAGTTTCAGAGCTTTGTCTGTTACAGCCAACTTTCACAAGGTGCATTTGTGTGTGTGTGTGTGTGTGTGTGTGTGTGTGTGTGTGTGTGTGTGTGTGTGTGTGTGTGTGTCTTATTAACGTAATTAAAGAAAGACAAAATGGAGGCTGGTGATGGAATGAACATTTATCGCTGCTATAATATAAGTGATAACATCTAGTCTTTTCTAGATGTTACACCATCTATGTAACTATAAATGGATAAAAAGTACATGTCGACCTTTAATAATAAATAAAACTTTTTAACCAATGGCAAATTGCTTTAAAGGAAAAAAAAATACCCACAACACTTTGGGCATGCCGTCGAGGGAAACGAATCAACTTCGAAGTCGCAACATTAACTCCATATCATTGATTAGTTTACTATAAAGGCATGACCTTGTGCTGTAGCATTTTACTCCTTGTATATAATCCTGTCATGACGTCATGACCATGTTAACTCATGATAATTACCGAGCTGTTTGATCTAAAGCTATAATAACAAAAAATGATATTCATATCCTGATCAATTACATCAGAAAATACTTTTTTTAAGACATCCTGGATGTCGTCGGTACTTTTACACCACTCACAGTAACACTGATCTCATGAGATGTTACACAAATACAAAAACTGATACCATATTACACAATTTCTTTTCTTCTTTTTCTTATACTCTGTTCACAACCTAATCACAAGACGTCCTTTTCATTTCATTTCATGTACAACTGATGAAAATGTCTGTCGTAGTGTAGTGTTAGTAGTAACGTAGACAGAGTAAAAGAAGGCCAGGGTGCCGTGATGATGTAATGTAACGTGACGTTACGACACCACAGTGTTTGTTTTCCTTATTATTCTTCATAATTAATTTATTATGTGTTTATATCATTGATAAATGGCATTATTTGGAAAAAAAAAAGTCACTCCACTGATAGGTGTTCTTTTAATTAGTTAGTTAATTCATTTGTTGACTTGTTTTGTTGTGTATTTATTTTAAACGTGGATCTAAACCGTAAATCTAAATATCATGAGACGTATTGTGTGTATCGTGTGTACTGTGATTACTTTGAGTATCGTGATGTGATTTTTTTAAGCATATTGCCCACCCCTAGTCAAACAGTTTGGTATTTATCACTGTATGAGCATTAGATATAACCACGAGCCCAGTTCTCTCTCTCTCTCACTCTCTCTCTCTCTCTCTCTCGTGCACACACACACACACACACACACACATAAGAGTCTGGAGATCTCTAATTCGGTCTGGGACGAGACGGCAAGTTGACATAACTTATGTGGAAACTAAAAACTCCCAATTGTATAAAAGCTCATTAGGCTGCGAGCGAGCTCCATTGCACCGCAGCGCTGCATGCAGTCATACCCCTGGCATACGGGAAACCCAAACATATTTTCATTTCGATCCATGCTTTTCCCCATAAAACCTGTCATCTATCTTCATTACTCAATTCAACCTCGGCATTGAGAGGCAAGCAGCTCGTCGCTCCCGACCGCCCCGACAACTGCATACTCTTTGATTTCCTATAGTCCACGCGCTTTGATCCTGCAAATGCAAATTAAACTATTGCTTTCGAGTGCTGGGCCTAAACATGAATATTGACGAAAGAGGTCAATGTCACCTGTTAATGACAGCAAGCTTGATTCACGGTTACATTATACATTACAGTCTCGCTGCATGCCGATCACTCAGGCTTTTCATGCAATGAACTGTGAACCTATGAACCACATGGGAAAAGTATAAAAAGTCCAGAAATACAGAAACAAATTTTTCAGAACGTTTTTCATTTATTTTTCCAGGCTTCGTATGTAATTCCTTTAAAAATGTGCCTTAAATTGATCTGTATGAATGTACTGTGTAATTTAAAACTATTTCGTAAGAGTAATTATGATTATGAGAGTAAACCAAGGCCAGCGTAAACAAGTGTGATCCTTTACGGGTGAGCACTGCACACTCTGGAGGGAATAGCAATGCTCACACCACACACACGCACACACAAAACACATCAGTAGCTATCTGTCTTTCTGTTTATCTCCTTCATCTGATCCAAAAAAAAGATAAGAAACATATCTTCAGTTAAACAGCACTACTGCGGCCATGATAAATACAAAATGACTCGACGACACACTGCTACATAAACATATTCCTGTCCCGAAATTCCTCAAACGAAGCATGGTAGCTAAAAGAGTGGTGTTTTTCAAAGTAGTGCACTTGGTTTAAGAAGGCGTGCTTAGGGTTTGAGACACAGGCAGCAGGTTCAATACCATACAGAATAGTGGTGATTTAACACCCAGAGATAATGGCAGCGTGTTGACTAAGCACGGCGTCTGATTGGGCGAGAGAGTCTGTAGGCCCAGCGGTGCGGTTAAGAGCCAGGATTACCAAGGTCATTAAGCAGCATCGCTGCCGTGACGTGATTAGTCAGGTAGCAAAGTCCATTTGTCACCTGCGCCAGAAAATTGAGTTAATGCGGCACTACGGGCTATGGGAACTGTATAATATCAACTTGATTACATCAAGGCAGCTGCCGAGCTGACACCTAGCCGAATTTGTCAGCTTTAATCGTTAGGCGCTGTCACAAATCCATCAGAAGCTCAGATAATTAGGGCCCCTATCTAACGAAAGCAGCAGACGAACTGTTAGCTTTTTTTTTCCCTGATAATTAAGAAGCCTTTCGTCCTCAGCGAAGGGCCGAGTTTAATGACTCCCTGTGCTGGTTCAAAAACGGTGGCTCCTCACTGCTTATTTGTCTGGACCTATTCTCAAGTGTCCTGATTTAACCGCAGACAAAAACACAAGCGTACATTTTCAGTTTCAGACCTCATGAGACATGGACGGTTTTAGGTTTTACAATTGAAGTGAATCTCACAGAACTATACATATATATATATGCCAGGCGGTGTTGATCATTTGTAAAAAAAAAAAATGCAGTGCAGTCAATTTTTAGGAGTCCATCTCCCATGGAGGTGGGAGACTTCAAAAGGCTTTGAATGTAAATACAGACTTGAACGCTGAGCGGTTTCGCTCTCCTGTGCTGCTGCTCCAGCTCTGCGCTCGATATGGGAGGCCTGTACGTGTACGCATCAGAGGAAAGGCAGCAAATCGAAACGAATGGCTGCAGCAGGCCAACACACTCGGCTCCCACTGCACCAACACAGCCGAAGCAGTGGGCCAAGCGGGGATAATGATTCTGACCCAAAAAAAACCCAACAACACACAAGGCTGTAACTGTGAATAAAGTGCACCATGACTGTCTGTGAAGGAGGAGGAGTGGAAACAGGACACAGCCGTGTGCCTGAGTCGTCCATAATGAAGGCTAAAGTAGTCACTAATCAGAGCACAATACCGTAAAAAAAGATGCTCTTCTGAGACTTCATTTCACACTCCTTCTCACCCCAAGGTTAAAATGACTATTTTGGATGTTCCTGTTTGCTTTGGTTTCGATTGTACACAGTGTCACGTCGTGGGATTGACGGAAAACCAGGCCTGCCAAATTCTGATTGACCATAAGAGCCAATGATGCATATGGCTGTCAAAAGACAGACAATTAAATCAATATTCACTGCAGGCAGAGAGGTTTGATGGCTTGTTTTTTTAGGTACAACCTGCCAGGTCACATTACCAGCTGCCATCTCACCTCGGAGAGTCTTTAAACTCCCGGTGACGGTCTCTACCTCCAAGCCGAGTTCGGGAAATTTAAAAAAAAACAAAAAACAAATCCACTTCACGCTGATGCGCTTCAAGTTCAGAGTATGAAATTAAGCCTAGTAAGGAGAGAGAGGCATGTGCCTAAATGCCAGCACGTCGCTTTAATACTGAGCATGTCTAGTTTAGCTCAGCTGTGTGGTGTCACCGATTTTCCTTTCATTTATTCAGAATCCTGGGCCTAAGTCCGACCGAGACGTGTTTTCCCGAATCCTTGCTGTCAGCGTTATTCCGTCAGAGGGAGCTCTCATTTCCAAGGTGGACAGACCTGTCTGTCTCAGAGGACGGAAGGACACGTCCACTGCTAAGCAACTGTCCACTTATACTGTACGAAGTGTCAAAACAAACACTAGGTACAGAAAGTCAGATTAGTAGTAATGGAGTAAGAGCTGATTTCGCACGCTGCTAGTGAACACAGACTACAATCCATTTCAAAAATGCATTATTATTCATTATAAAGTCTATCGCTTTTATAAACAAAGAATGACTTAGTGATTTAGTGATAGCGACACACCCTGGTTACCTCCCCTCTCTCTCTCTCTCTCTCTCTCTTTTTTCTGTCTGAGATGAAAAAAGTTCAAGAATTCCTCCCCCTCTTTTCTCCCCCCCATCACCACCACCACCACCATAAGCGGGGCAAAAGTTGTCCTGCATGTCCAAGCCCGGGAAAGTGCGCATGCGCGTTTCCATGGTGAATGATTCACTGATGGTTATCGGGAATGAATAGATCAAAGGCGGCCACGTGACAGGCGATCAATCAAGCATCAAATCCAGGAAGGCAACTACACAGGAGTGCAGAAAACTCTGGAAAAGTGCTTTTTATGGGCAGGGGGTGTCTCGGGCACGATTAGATTCGCATTTTTAACATAGTTTTAAAAAGTTTCTGATTTCAATCCGTGTTCAGTTTGGCTTTTATGTTTATTATATAGCTACAGACAAGCCCTAGTGACTGTGTTTGGAGTAGCAGAATGACTGGAGTGTGATTATGTGATGCCTGTGTTGGATGTTGATGTTTGCGCGCGTGTGTGTGTGTGTGCGTGTGTGTGTGTGTGTGTGTGTGTGTAAAAAGGGCTTACCTGAAGATCGCCTGGGCGCTTGCTGCTTTCTCCGCGGCATGCTGCTCTTCTCCAACTCTCTCCACTTGACTTTTCATACAGAATCGAAATACAGGTGACGACCAAAAAAAAAAAAAAAAATTTTAAAGAAAAAAAGTCAATCGGTCCTTTCTTTTTCACCAACCAGGATAAGGAGCAGGGATTTAGGTTTAATCTTGATTCTCTTCTTTAAAAAAAAAAAGTCACTCAGTTGATGAAAGTCTCAGGTCGGAGCAGGAGTGTTGCCCAGTTTTTTTTTTTATTCTTTACATAATAATAATAATAATAATAATAATAATAATAATAATAATAATAAAGGATGTTGATGGATCAACTTGCAGGCTGCTCTGGAGGTAAACAGTTCACGGACAGAGCCGTGTGTTGACTCGGTGCATTAGCGGTATCTCCGGTGTCGGTGTGTAAAGGCGCACAGCTCAGGAGCTCAGTCACTGCTCTACAGCCGCTCTGTCCATTTCCCCATGAGCTTCTCCTTGATCTTCCCCGAGCGCAACGTTTCACCGGGACAGCAGGAAAGAAAAGGGAGGAAACTTACACACACACACACACACACACACACACACACACACAGGGGAAAAAAAACCCCAAAAACAACAGAAACACCACCACCACCCAGTCCGACTGTATTTCCGTCCGTCCACGCGCTGTTCCCGGAGAGGGGGCGGCTCAGGCTCCTGCACTCGGAGAAAAGAGAAGACGAGGACGCGGTTAACGTCTGTCAGTCAGTCAGTCAGCGGCGCGCGCGCGCGGACAGACGGGCGGAGGAGCTTCAGCTTTTTCAGCTCTTCAGCTTCCACACGCTCCCTCTGGCCGCTCTGTTCACAAACCAGAGTGTCCGTGCAGGCTCGGCCGACATGTGGACAGCTGATTTCAGGCGATGATAAACAAGATTTCAGACAGAGAGAGAGAAAAGAATCTACCCAGGTGCTCTTAAAGAAAAAAAAACGGACAGCAACTAATTGGTGAAAGTACCGACAGAGAAACGGTGAGGCTCGAGGCTTCGGCTGGTCGCTGGAGATAAAATAAAAAAAAAAAAATACAAAATAAAATAAAAAATAAAATAAGGATCGCACGTTGAAGACGGGAGAGGAGCGTTTCAGACAGTCTCAACTGATAGACAGACGCATCGAGTTGCCTTTCCTGCTCCTCTACACTCCACCCCTCCAGGAGCGTCACTCTGACAGTGAAATCCGAGCTGTCAATCTTTTTAATTGCTCTCTTTCTTTTTTTCCCTCTTCCTCCTCCCGAATAGGGTGGACTGGAGTGAGTAAAAAAAAAGGTGCTTGTTTTTCTCCTTCTTTCAGAAAACAGATCTAATAATAATAATAATAATAATAATAATAATAATAATGAAACAGAGTAGACTGATTTCTATCCTCAGTTCTGACTATAGCACATCCATGCTCCTGATATCTAGTGATATCTCAGTGGAAGAGACAGGAAGGAAAGGGAAAAAAAAAAGAAAGAACTTCACGCGCATTCAACGCAAGAAGAAGTTTACTATTTGCAGCATGACGTAACTACTGGTAGGTGTCATCTAAAAATTTTTTCCTTTCTTTGCATCTCATTTCATGTTTGCTGCTGATGAATCCTTCGATAACAGCACACTTGTGATCTGATTAGCTTACTTTCGGTTTGATCTCTTTGATCATACCGGGTGTTATTATAAGCACGCGCAAACTTCACGCCCACTAAAAGACTTATTATCCAATGTTGCGTTTGTGAACGTGTTATTTGATCGTTTCGGGTTCCCCTTCTTTCCACCTCCCCTGTGAACAGCACGCGTGGGAAGTTGCAGGATGATTCGTTGCACCTTACTAGGAAGTGAAGCACTTTGCACGGGAAGGGGAGGGGCTCCGGGAAATAAGTTCAGTAGCCACGTCTGAGAGCGCGTGCTAAATAGTATGGGCCAAAAAAAAAAAAAAAAAGGACGTTCTGAGTAACGTTGAGGCGCGTGCACACTATTTAATACGCAAGAATGCAAGGCTGCTTGTTAATGAGCCTGCGCTGCTTATTCAGTTGCAATACATGCATAAACTAAGTGACGTCTTGCATGCATTAGCCTATAAAGTGAAGACTGGTAATAAAGCGTTATAACTAAGAAGCACTTTGCTGATCTGAACTAAAGGAGAACTTTTCTCTCTCTCTTTCTCTCTCTCTCTCTTTGTCGGCTCATCATCCATTCTTTTTGAAGTCTATAGGCTACCGAGGCTGGGTTTGATGTTTTAAGTGTTTTTTTTTTTTTTTTTTTGAGGAGGGGTGGCCTTGAAAGCGCCTGGCGGACGATGCACCTTCCTTCCTTCCTTCCTTCCTTCTTTCCTTCCAGCGGATTTTTAATGCGGCGGCTGCCGGGAGCGCGCGTGCTACACACACACACACACACACACACACACACTCTCTCTCTCTCTCTCGCTCGCTCGCACACACACACACACACACACACGCACATATATGCAAGGATGCTGCCAGCCATCACAAGCACGCAAACACCGGACTCATCACCTCTAAGGTATGTATTATTACAGCTCTCTTGTTTCCCAATTGCATTGCGTTATTAGTTTTTTTTTTTTTTTTACTGTAACTTCGGTAGCGCGCGCAGTTTCGGTAACACACACACACACACACACACACACGCAAGCGCGCCCGTCCATTACGGCATCTCTAACCTGATTCTTTTGCACAGTTAGGTGTGTAAAACAGTCTGCTTACCTTTTATGGAGCAGCGCATCCTTGAGCTATTGCCAGCTGCGCGTTTTACGCTCCTCGCCTGGCAGGCAGAGGCGAATAATAATGCGGAAATATTTCCAAGTTCCGCCCCAGCATCTGTCCATCTATCCACCCATCCATCCACCCATCCATCCGCCCATCCCCGCGTCTCGCGCGAATCTGCCTGTCGCCTGTCGTTGATGCGTCTTACGTCACCGAGCTGCCATCAAAAACTCGTACAGGGGAAGCGGGACACACACACACACACACACGCCTCAGAGTACAATTGGAACGATGAAATAATCTCCCAGCCTGAGTGAATAGATCTGTTTTGTTTGTTTTGTTTTTGTTCTCTCTCTCTCTCTCTCTCTCTCTCTCTCTCTCTCTCTCTCTCACACGACTTAAAATAGACTCAAAATAGAAATAAATAGAAATAACACAACAGCAATACATGCTTTTACTTAGCCTATTCTAAAGACTGATTGGATGCACTGGTCTAATCACTTTCAGTGCACATAAAATGCACTAACATGGAGTTTTAAGGGAAATCTGGTCACTACGGTATAAGAGGCTGCACTTTATAGGAACATGATGTAAATAGACTCACCTCTGAAATAGCTGACAGCCTAAATAACCTGACCTGAAGAACACCACGAACAAAATGTATCCATACAGAACCTTTATGACCTTTTTTTTTTAATTTATTAGGCGAATGTATATTCGCTTATTATTATTATTATTATTATTATTATTATTATTATTATTATTATTGCCTTCTTTACGTTTATTTAGTGCACCAAGGTAACCTGAAAAACTTAATAACGTCATTAAAAACTTACAATGATCTTTCTTTCTTTCTTTCTTTCTTTCTTTCTTTCTTTCTTTCTTTCTTTCTTTGACCCTTGAGAATGTGATGGCCTACGTGCGTTAATTAACTTTTTGTGCAAAACTACAGACAGGATATGAGTTTAAAGAGTCTCACTTTATTTTTCTCGAATCAATAAAGATGGTCAGAGTTGGGGTCAGAGAGAGAGAGAGAGAGAGAGGCGCGCACACACACACACACACACACTGCTCAGGTAAACCACAAGGTCACTCTCGCCTTTACGCACACGTAATCCTGACTACACACACACACACACACACACAGAGGCGTGCGCGCACACACACACACGCGTTGCTCAGGTAAACCACAAGACCACTCTGGCCTTTACGCACACGTAATCCTGAGTACACACACACACACACACACACACACACACACACACACACACACGCTGCTCAGGTAAACCGCAAGGCCACTCTCGCCTTTACGCACACGTAATCCTGACTACACACACACACACACACACACAGAGGCGCGCGCGCACACACACACACGCTGCTCAGGTAAACCGCAAGGCCACTCTCGCCTTTACGCAAACGTAATCCTGAGTACACACACACACACACACACACACACACACGCTGCTCAGGTAAACCGCAAGGCCACTTCTCGCCTTTACGCACACGTAATCCTGAGTACACACACACACACACACACACACACACACACGCTGCTCAGGTAAACCACAAGGCCACTCTCGCCTTTACGCACACGTAATCCTGAGTACACACACACACACAGAGAGAGAGAGAGAGAGAGAGAGAGAGATGTGGCCTAAGGAGAAAGTTGCGGCGGTTATAGTTGCGCATCTGATTTGTGCACATTTAATCACTTGGGCTGCGTCCCAAATCCGCACCAAACACTGAGTTAAAAATAGACTAACGCCACATGCACTAGTTATATTCGGATTTCTGTCCTACAGTCGTGTAGTGTGAGGATTTGAGACGCAGGCCTGCGTTGAAGTTCACCTTCTGTCACCATCATTATTAAAATCCAAACATTTTCTTTCGGCCATTTGGGCTTTTTGTAAAAAGTTTTACCTTCCGACATTTTCACAGACTAAAATAAACCGAATTTATCAGCAGAGTGTTTATAAAACAGTGCAGTCAAAAAGCCAGGCTTTGTCTTCAAACGTGTTGTGGATTATTAGGGTAATTATTAATCATTAATACAATTCTTCATGAGCAGGGCACACATCATCAAAATGATAGCCTGTAAATAGTTTCTCTTTATTCACTGTATATTAGCCATAGGTTCTAACAGAATTTACCCAATAGGCTAAGTGAGCACGTGTGTGTTTGAGTGTGTGAGTGTGTGAGAGTGTGAGAGGACGAGGGAGCAAAAAGAGATGTATGTTTCTGTGTCTCTGTCCATCTGTGACTATTTACAAACACACAATATGATATGGAAAGTCTTTCTTTTCTTTTTTTAAGCTTGTGTACGCCAGGATTTCAGCACCGAAACCCACTCCACTATGTAAAGTTGATATATTTTTCAACTTTAAATCCTATAATATGGATAAAGCTCACACATGTACATGATTACAATTTATAAAGTGCACAGTCAGAATGTAAATCCAGGTATACTGATCACCAAGAGTTTTAATAGTTTATATATGAATATTTGGGCATTTGTGAAAGGTTGTGACACGATGAAACACATCTGCACTCTTGTTATTCATAACAGCGTGTAACGTTATCACATGTACATTAATCGACAGTTTTACGGGTGTTAATGGTTCGCTATTTATTCCTTAAGCATATTTTCACTCTATGCACAACGGTTCTTTTTCTTTGTTCTTTGGCATATCTGTGTTTCCATTTGCACACACACACACACACACACACACACACACACACACACACACACACACACACACACACACACTCAGGCTGAGTCAATGATTAACACAAGGTTATTGCTCTTACTGATTAAGTGCAAGGTAGATGGTGCAAGGATTGGAAGTGAGGAGACTCAGGGTGTCCATCACTGAATGAGATTTCCGTGCACATCACATTAGATCAACATTATTAGCCTAAATTGCTTGCGAGCTACGCAGCGCCATTGTGCATGTCCATAGAGACACACGTCAAGATCTGAAGATCTGAGCATACCATAGAACAGTGTTGTTTTTATTTCTCTGTGTGGGTGGAGAACCTTTGGAGACTTTTCTGACGCTTTTCCTTTTCTAAAACAACACAGGGTTTCAGTATTTCTGAAGGTTCTCACTGGAAAGCTGTGTTTAGACTTTAGTTATGATATATTTGTAAATGCAAACCAAAGCATGGATACAGATGTGCGAAAAAGACGAAGAAGGAGAAGAAGAAAAGCCTAAAACATCTGTATAATTCAGCGTAGGTTGAGCAAGAATGTGCATGTCATTTCACACCATGTTTCACTCTTACAGAGATGAAAAGGTTCTCATTATCTCATTTACAAGTCACTAAATCTAAATATGTCTAATATTTTCATTATAGGCGATGACATCATCATCATCATCATTGAGAACGGACATAGTGGCGACTAAAAAAGGTCAGAGGTCCTCATGCTCATACAATGATTATTACTTAATAGACATTTATGTATCCTTTTAATATTTATTTAAAATATTGTACTGGAATACTTTGTTCATTTTTGCACTCATGAATGTTATGTTATATTATATTATATTATATTATATTATATTATATTATATTATATTATATTATATTATAATATACGTGTGGTGCAATTCCCAAACTGCAATATCAGACAACAGACAATGAGTTTAATGATGGACCTTTATATATTATTCTTAATTCATGGTATTGTATTATACCAATTAGTATCATCACATCAACACAAATGCATATCAGTATATTATTTTACGCCACTATCACAGTTATATACGATACATTTAACCATTTCTTCTACTCAATGTGCTAGCGTTTAGAGTGAACTCATTATGTGCACTGTTAGTACAACTGTGTGAGAACCGCAATTGCAAAAGCAACATTTATTCTCAGGCTACGTCTCAAAAAAAGCATCAGTGTTGGTGTGTTTAGCGTAATCTGTACTCAGGGACATGAGAATAATCTTTGTGCTATGAAGGATTTGGGACACAGAACTTTGTACACTGGTGTATTACTAGCTATATACTATATAACATACTACATGTTACATACTAGAGTATACCTGTTTAGTAGAGATGGCATGATACCATTTTTCATTTTCTGATACGATACTTAAACCTTCAGTATCAGCCGATACCAATATCCATGTGATATATATTTTTTAAACTACAAACCTGTAAAATATGTTTGTTTGTTTTTTTACTTAAGCACTTCACAGTTAAACTCTTTCACACAAAAGCCACTCATATTGTGAATATAATAAATTAAATAATGTATAAATACAATAAAATCAATCCTAACAAAAGAAAACCTGGTCAAGTCTCTTTATATATAAACATTTCCAGTTCTACAAATAAATGTCTTTTCCATAATTAATTCCAATCTTTGCCGTTTGTTACAGAATCTGATTTATACCCAATGCTGGGTATTGGATCAGCACCATCTCTACTCTTTGTCATATAGACTGTATATTGTTATTAGCACTCATTCAACTCACAATCAAGTGTATTAAGTATTTTTTTTTTTAAGAAAAGCATAATTATCAGTATTGCCCTGGAATGACCTGGCGACTTGTCCAGGGTGTACCCCGCCTCTCGCCCATAGTCAGCTGGGATAGGCTCCAGCTTGCCCGCGACCCTGCACAGGATAAGCGGTTACGGATAATGGATGGATGGATGGATAATTATTAGTATTGTATGCTATCTTTATCAAAACAATACCAAAATGTGAAACAGTTTTAGTTTTGCTGTACGGTTTATAGCATTATTATAAGCAGTAATTATTTCATTTTTTTTAATAACCTTGGGTGGAACATGGAATCAAATATTAAAAATGTCATAAATATGTAATGATAATGCTTTTGATGTAAGCAAATAAAATACAGCAAAATCAAGCAATGGCGTTTATTCATTAGTATATTGCAGCTGAAATAATTCCACGTCATAGTACAGCTATGTTTGAGTAGCACACTTTGGCTCACTTGGGACAGAAATATGTTACTTTTTGATTCACTTGATTCGCTTCACTTTTTGAGCAATTTGAAAAAGTTATTGGTGAATGTACAAGAACTTCAAACTTCAATCAAAGGTGGGCCAAATGAGTTTCATCTCATTGACAGGCTGAATATAAGGATATATGATTAAAAATAAATAAAAAAAAACAATAAAGAGCAGGTTTATGACATGTGGTGAGGACTAGCTGAAAATCCATCAGATAAGGAAGCATAATTAAAATGTCATCCTGCTCAGGAGAGCGAGTCAGTGTGTGTGTGTGTGTCCCATCACAGCTTTGTAGTTTAACTAAGTGCTGATGAAGAAACTCAGATAAAGTCCTTCCAGCACAGAAACTCACACAAACTCTTTCCTGCATGACACGTTAGCCTTTACAGGAAGCACAGAAAGAGGTAATATGTTGATGGATATACTGAAATGGCAAGTCACGGATACGAGCGTAGTTTGAATGTTGTTAATCCATGATGCTTAAGTGTTAAAAGGTAAAAGAGTTGTGTATTGTGTGTTGTTGGTGTGTTTACAGTGATCTGTCCTAGGCCATGTTGTAATTATCTTTGTACTACAAGGCACTTGGGACACAGCGGGTTGTACACGAGTGTATTATGACCTTTATATCACACGACCTGCGAATGTAATAAATATCACTGTTCACAATTCAGCACAATTCACAGTGTTTGCAGTGATCGTGTGTTCATGTCGTGAAGCGTCATAAAACAGCTGCAGCAAAACAAACTTCAGATTATTTCTTGAGAGATGCTGCATTTTTCAAATGCACAGCAGGAAGTAGTGCATATGTGAAGTTGTAGTTAGATGCCCTGATATAACAACAAGTGTGATAGCAATTTGTATGTTTATTAACATTCAATTGATCATTGTGCATCTTAACAACAAACAAACAAACAAACAAACAAACAAGCAAACAAATAACTAGTCCAGGTTTATATATCATATATATAATATTATGTTTATTAAAACGATACCAAAAATTATGGTTTAGAAGAACATAGAATTAATATAGAATTATTATTATTATTATTATTATTATTATTATTATTATTATTATTTCATTTATTTTCACAACAGTGGGTGAAGAATGAAATTAAATATTACATTTCATAAAATACAGAAAAAACGATATACTGTACTAGAAGAGTCTTCATTACCTGTTTTGTTTTCTTTCCTTGCGCAATGAATGAAGGACTTTGGCTTCTCTGGAGACTTTGTATACACGTATAGCCGAATGAACCATCATATACTCACATCAATAATATATATCAAGCAGTCAAAAGTTTGTACACCCCTCCTCATTCATAGGTTTTTCTCCATTTTGACTATTTTCTACAGTGTAGAACAATACTGAAGATATCAAAACACTGAAGTAACATATGGAACATATATGGGATTATGTGGGAAACAATAAAGTGTTAAAAAAACAAAATATGCTTGATATTTTAGATTCTTCAAAGTATCCAGTGTTTACCTTGATTACACTTTGCACACTATTTAGATTTATTAGCTTTGTCATATATAATTATAATTATATAGTTTGTAAATTTTATAATATATCAAACAGGAAATACATAACTGAATATACCGTGTATATATATATATATATATATATATATATATATATATATATATATATATATATATATATATATATATGACAGGGAAACCGCAACAGAGTTAAGCCAATTACTGTGGGCCCAAATAAAAGTCTTGTAACAACTAGATGTATAGATATTGATGAATAAATATAAATAGAATATATAGAACACGTTAAATTTTACATTAAATAACTATCAACAAGAAGTAGTGAAAGTAAGGCTTCTGCAAGACTTACGTTTCACACAAACTGTCTTAAAAGTACGTGGATTGTTCCAATTGTAGTTGTCCAGTGACGTAAAGTAGTAGCGTAGCATGACACATTTAAATAAGTTCAGTTTGTCCATGTTCACGTTTAGTTCATCAGCCAGAGCGTTCCATACTCTAGTTGTCCTGATTAGGCATGATTTCTGGTATGTAGAAGTCTTGCACTGACGTACTGTGTACTTGACAACGTTGCTGCTTGATGATCTTATTGGCATTATCTTAACCAGCTTCATGAGGTAGTCACCTGGAATGCTTTTCAATTAACAGGTGCCTTGTCAAAAGTTAATTAGTGCAATTTCTTGCCATATTAATGCATTTGAGATCAAACAGTAAATAGTAAATAATAACAATACAGTAAATAGCTCTGTTCAACAACTGTAGTAATCCATATTATGTCAAGAACCAAACAACTAAGTAAAGAGAAACGACATCCATCATTAGTTTAAGACATTAAGTGACTTTTAATTAACAAACAAACAAACAAACAAACAAACAAACAAACAAACAAACAAACAAACAAACAAAAACTGTTGAATTAGAAGGTGTGTCCAAATGTTTGACTAGCTCTATTTGGTGAAAAGTGTGGAAAACTGCTTTAGCATGGAATTAGTTACAAAATATTAAATACTGATTGAAATTATCTTTGTAAATCATCTATTCATTGGGAAGTTTCAGTTTAAATGAGTTTACTCCTGAGTACTTGTGGTACTAGACAACATAATAATATGTTATGCAATACTGAAAAAAATCCAGATGTGGCATGTCATATTTAATTGCCTACTAAATCTTATATATATATATATATATATATATATATATATATATATATATATATATATGTGTGTGTGTGTGTGTGTGTGTGTGCGTGTGTATATATATGTGTATCTATCTATCTATCTATCTATCTATCTATCTATCTATCTATCTATCTATCTATCTATCTATCTATCTATCTATCTATCTATCTATCTATCTATCTATCTATCTATCTATATACACACACACCAGTTTTTCTAACCTAATAAATTAGTGCTCGCAGTGCTCATGTGCTCCTGTAGTAAAGTGTCATATAAAACAGCTGCAGCAGTACAAACGTTATATTATTTTTTTGGAGAATCTGCTTGAATATCTCACTTTCTTTTTTTCAGAAGCACAGCACTAAATAATCTCTCTCTGAAGGTGTAATTAGATGCACTGATATACCAGGAAGCATGATAGCGAATTGTATGTTTATTATCCTGTGGTTTTTACACACATAATGAGTCATTACACATATAATGAGTATATGAGGCCATGAATAGGTATGAAATTTGTGCATCACTCTCAGGTTTGTGCTTTAAAAAAGACGGCCATTACTGTACGTCTGACCCGTGGGTCATGTGTTCTGTAAGAACTGCTTTTTTATGTGTCACATTACATAGCGTGTTTACGTTTTTGGTTTTTTTACTGTTTTAATTTTGCATTTTTCATTCATATTGTATTAATTTTAAACTAATTAAAGATACATGCTTTCAAAGTATAATTGCTCTCCTGTGCTTTGATTTGCTTCATGGCTTTTTAAAGCAAATAATTCCACATGAATGAATGAAAGATTAAACACACTAAACGCGACAGAATTTTTTGTTTGATATACATGAAAAAATATGTTCAACTTTTTATAAAATAAATAAATAAATAAATAAATAAAACAGGATAATCATATATATTTCACATGCACTTACTGGCCACTTTAATAGGGACACATGTCCACCTGCTC